>NC_060122.1:284156766-284470236 GCF_021461395.2 Schistocerca americana
GGGGTAGAATTATTGATTTCCTTTTCGTATTTTTCAGATTTTCTTTAACACAAAAGGACTTATTTAGAATAGAAGGCGAAATATGAAAGTTATGATCACTGTGTTAGGTTTCAATATTCAGTCGAACGAAGGTTTTGTAAGCTACCTCCTTCGTGAGAGGACTACACTTCCTGGGGATGAATCTCAATACGGCATATCCCTTACCTGCAATTAGTTTTTAATGAAATCTGGCAGAAAATCCAAAGAGATCCTGGTCGTACTTAAATTGCATCAGCGTCAAGACACAATCAATACCCGCACTGCAAATGATACGAATGGTAATAATACCGATGATAGCACCAGTAAAGCGGAGTTATTAAACACAATTTCCCGAAATGCCTTCACCAGAGAAGACAAAGTAACTGTTTCCGAATTCGAATCAAGAACAACTGCCAAGTTAAGTAACTTAGAAGTAGATATCCCTAGTATAATGAACGAGCTTAAATCACTTAATAAAGGCAAGTCTTCCTGTCCAGGTCACATCAGTACTCGAGAAAGGAAATAGGAGTAATCCGATGAATTACAGATACATATCACTGACGCCAGTTTGCAGCAGAACTTTGGAACATATAATGTGTTCTAACTTGATGAAATACCTCGAAGAAAATGGCCAATTGACACATAGTCAACATACATTGAGACAGTTTCCTGAAAAACAACTAGCTCTTTATTCGCACAAAGTAATAACTGCTATTGACAAGGGATCTCAAACTGATTCCATATTTCTACATGTTTCCTCACAAGAAACTTCTAACAAATAGGGCGCCTATGGATTGTCATCTCAGTTATGCAACTAGATTAGCGATTTCCTGTCGTGGTATTCGTCGGAAAGTCACCGAGTAAAACAGAAATGACATCCGGCGTTCCCTGAGGAATTGCTATAGGCCCTCCGCTGATCCTAATCTATAAAGCGTGATTCAGCTGCCCCTACCTGTTGGTTTTATGGAACCTGCAGTGCCTTGAAAAAGCACGCATGAGATATTCATATTCTCTTGCTCGCTACTCGCAGAAAAAATTAACCTGACATTCTTGTAGGAAATTTACTGTAGTTAAACTTTGTACTGGGATGCGTTTTCGCTGGAGGCCACAGTTTTGGAGTTATTCAAGAAAAATGCGTCTGAAGGTCACTTTCGTACATTTTCCTTGAATGACATACAGCAAGGTAAAAAAAAAAGGACTGCTTTACTTTCATTAGACCTAATAGTGAGGTAACATAATGCAAAGAATTTTGTTAAAATGTAAAATTAGTTCGTTTTGTGCTATGGCCATTTAAAATCTTACTTGACTGTAGTCAATTTTTTTATTTTTTGTGAGAAAATAAATCTGGTATATGATCTGTCCCTGACAGAGCAGGCCAGAGACTGATGAACAGACAGTAACTCGTTAACTGTAGACATGACAAATCTGTAACGACTGTCACTCTGTTACTTCCCCGCCAGCACGGTGTCGCGGTGTCGGTGTCTTCTCGAGACGGGGTAGGAGCAGAGCTGTACGAAGGGCGGTGCCTCAATGTCGTCAACGTCTGCGTCTGCTGCGGTGGCGGCGGCGCAGCGGAAGACCGCGACCATTATGGGAAATGAGCCAGCAACAGCGTCGGCACACATCCCTTGCCGTTTTGGCTAATGAGCAGTTTACGGGCGAACGTTCATCGGCATAATGAGGCGCGATTAGCGGAACCAGCGCCATGGCGCTTAGGTACGTAGGAGGCACAGCCGCCCGGAAACACGTACCATGTGGGCAGTCTGAACGGTTCACACGGCTTCTGCTGGGGTGGGTCCACTAAAACTGATCGTGGGCATGTCCTACTTAGTGGCGACGTCTCCAACATTTCAAATACTGTAAAATGGATTGGTAATCAGGGGCTGTTTAGCCCCCCTCCCCCCCCCCCCCCAAAAAAATCAGCAGATTGTAATAATACTTGGAAAGTGTATTTTTTGTGCGTATTAAATTGAACAATACCTATTGACATTAACAAACTAAAAGTAAGTTAAATTATATGTCAGTGGTCTTTGTTGCAGGTTTCTAGTGTGAGTTGTTTACGAGATATCGTATTTTGAAAAGTTTCCACACCGGCACATGTGTATGTTTGCTTAAGAGTGCTTGTGTGTCTCGTGAATCCATTGCGACCTGCTAGTCAGTTAGTGCTTGACAGTCCAACCAGTAGGTCGTGAGTGGACGATGGGATTTACCAATGCAGAAAAAGCAGACATGCTCATCGAGTATGGAGAGTGTAAGACGCAAATGGTTCAAATGGCTCTGAGCACTAAGGGGCTTAACATCTGAGGTCATCAGTCCCCTAGAACTCAGAACTACTTAAACCTAACTAACCGATGGACATTCCGGGCGGGAAGGAGCGCTTGGTCCCCGGCACGAATCCGCCCGGCGGATTTGTGTCGAGGTCTGGTGAACCGGCCAGTCTGGGGATGGTTTTTAGGCGGTTTTCCATCTGCCTTGGCGAATGCGGGCTGGTTCCCCTTATTCCGCCTCAGTTACACTATGTCGACGATTGCTGCGCAAACAAGTTCTCCACGTACGTGTACACCACAATTACTGTACCACGCAAACATAAGGGTTACACTCGTCTGGTGTGAGACGTTCCCCCGGGGAGGGAGGGGGGGGGGGGGTCCACCGAGGGCCGGACCGCACAATAACACTGGGTTCGGTGTTCGGTGCGGGGCGGCGGGGGGTGAAGTGGACTGCGGTAGTCGTCGTAGGGTTGTGGACCACTGCGGCTGCGGCGGGGACAGAGCCTCTTCGTCGTTTCTAGGTCCCCAGTTAACATACAATACAATACAATACAACCTAATGACATCACACACATCCATGCCCGAGGCAGGATTCGAACCTGCGACCGTAGCGGTCTCGCCGTTCCAGACTGAAGCGCCTAGAACCGCTCGTCCACTCTGGCCGGCTGGAAGAAGCATGCAGTTCGCTCTTGCACGGTGCATGCGGCAAGATATCTCAATAAACGTCATCCATCTCAGCAGTTATTTATCAACTTCTTCAGCTCCTTGAAAGTGGTAGTGTAACAACTATACAATTTAACAGAGAGAAACAAGTGACGACAGAGGAGGAGGCTCAAAATGGTTCAAATCGCTCTGAGCACTATGAGGCGTAACATCTGCGGTCTAACCTAAGGGCATCAGACACATCCATGCCCGAGGCAGGATTCGAACCTGCGACCGTAGCAGTCGCGCGGTTCCGGACTGAAGCGCGTAGAACCGCTCGGCCACCGCGGCCGGCAGAGGAGGGGGAAATTAATAGTCTTGCTGCTGTTGCAATTGATTCGCACCTTAGCTCTGTAATCGCCCTGTTAAATTGTTGGAAGCTTAGTCATCCGGTGTCGTAATTTTGAAATGAGAATTGTTATGGTGGTCGTTGCGACACAGGCAAAGGTCAGTTGTGGAAACTAAGCCAATGGATATTACAAGTAACGTTGTTACAGAATACGCCCGACTGACTCCACAAAATAAGAGGGCACGTACATTCGCGGGTGAGTGGTTCAAAATAAGAATTAATACCGTAAAGGAAATGGGTCATAAACATAGTTCCGCCGGTACACACTCAGTTTTACGCGAACGTACGATCGTGATAGAGGCACGTACGTTCTAAAATTCCCCGTGGCCTAGATAAAAAGAATTGCGATTAAATTGCACTTATTCATCTAAGAAGGAAAATTATCGGACTTCCAAATTAAATGAAAAGAAAGACTGCAGGTTCTTAATGTCGCGGCAAATACACCGAAATTGACATTGACGGCCACGATGGGAAAGAGATGAACACATTCACGTACCTCTATTGTTGAACAGCGCCGTCGTGAATATCGTCACCTCCATCTAAATTCTCCATATGAAATTATACTAATAATATTCTCCCAGAGTTACAGGAGCTGGGATTCGTGGTATAGTAAATCAGAAAATCATATTGACCAAGAATTGCTTTCATTGTATAAAACCATTTTACTTTATAATTACGCAACACGTCTTAGCACGAGGACAGGAGAACAATGAAAGGTCACTAATACTATGGTAAAATTAATAAACTAAGAGCGTAAAGCTTCTTTTGTCCATCAGAATTAAATACTTTTCACATTAATCTTTGGTATGAGAGTCGAATAACTATCTATCTATTTATCAATAAGAAAAAAATATTAAGTTCCTTTACAACTCCAAGGCAACAGCACAAGAAAGTGGCATGAGTGAGGCAAGTGTCCTACGGATTCTACATCGAGCAGGATCCATCCCCATCACATCTATCTCCATGAAGACCTGCGTAGAAACTATTTTGAGATCTTGTTAACTTCTGTACGTGGGCATTAAGACAGGATACTCCAGATGTACCATGTATATTGTTGGAGCCACATTTACCAATCATGGCCAGATAAACCACCGAAATACGCACTATTGGTCTATTGACAATCCCCGTTGGCACTGTTAGATGCAACGTCATTGTCCATGGAGTGTAAACGTGTGGTGTGGGATAGTGAAACATGAGCTCACAGGGCCGTTATCAAAGGCGGAACATTGAACGCGATCAAGTATAGCAGCATCCTAACAGATCATCCTCCACGGATAATACGTTCCTCTGCAGACTAGGAAAATGGAAATGAGCGTTTGGCGTCATTGGCCGGGAGGCCCCTTGCGGGGCAGGTCCGGCCGCTTTGGTGCAGGTCTTATTTCATTCAACACCACATTGGGCGACCTGCGCGCCGGTGATGAGGATGAAATGATGATGAAGACAACACAACACCCAGTTCCTGAGCGGAGAAAATCTCCGACCCAGCCTGGAATCTGACCCGGCCCCGTAGGACGGCAATCCGTCACGCTGTCCTCCCACTCAGCTATCGGGGCGGACTGCAGACTAGGACAGTCTTGTGGTACCAATATAGTGACTGTCCAGCTCATACTGCGCACGAAGTACTACAGCATGGTCTCACGAATTGTTTCCAAATCGTTGAATGCGGAAGACCTGTACCTTGTCCTGCCCGTTTCCCAAATTTGACGCTTGTAGACTTTTTTCTGTGGGAAAGCTGAAAGACGCTGTCTAAATACCAACTACACTGAATGACGCTGTCTAAATACCAACTACACCCGATGATATGCAACGACGTATTACTGCAGCCTGCTCGGACATCTCCGTGGAAATGCCAGCACGTGTGCAGCACTCGTTCTCCACCAGACTGGACGCCTGTGTTGCCGCTGCCGGTGGTCATTTTGAACACAACCTGTGGTGGTCAGTTCACTCATTACTGGTCGGAGTGCACATATCTAGGGTGTACACTTGTGTTATTCTTTAGAGTGTGCTACAACAGGTATTGTATAAGTGTCTGTGTGGTACGATATCTTGTAAACGACTCGCACTAGAATCCTGCTATGAAAACTACTGAAATTTTAGTTTATCCTACTTTTAGTTTGTTAATGTCAACAGGCATTTTTCCACTTTAAAACGGTATATTTTCACGAAAATACACTTTTTAAGCATTATTACAATCTGTTGACTGTCTAACAATAGGAGCCCCTGACCACCAACCGATTCTGTGAAAATAGCACATCAATAGCACTTTCCATTTCCCCAATAGTTGCTGTGCAAGTTTTGGGTGATTCATCCTGCATATATTTCAACCACATGAAACACACAAATGGCATCATGACCAGTTTCGACCGCTTAGTAAATCACCGGCAAAGCCTCCATTCTTTAAAAAATCGAACCCCGTGCATAAACCAGAGCTTCTGATTTCTTTACAGAAGTTAACAAGATCTCAAAATACGAGTAGTTTCTATGCAGTTCTTCATGGAGATAGAATATGTTAAATATTTACGTTGACCATGTAAGCGTTTTTCTCACATTGAAGAGAATCCTCGTTACTCGATAGGGGTTGTTTATTGATCAGTATCTGGTGTTCTGGAAGTTCACATGTCTTGTCACATGGGGCCAGGCTTCAACATTCATGCAATACAGGAGCAGATCCAACATTCCACTCTCAGTTTTTGACACAGCAATGTACAGTAAGTCACACATGAGTTTCTCCTGGCGTATACAACTTTCAAATAACTTCCGGGAATTCAGCCAGGTAACACTTTCAGCGACCGCCGATATTTCGACGGGACAACACCCCGCCATTTTCAAGGCAAACTGCAACGGACAGGCGGCGTACATGCAAATTTAACACCTCGGTTCTCGGACCCAAGCAGGAAAGATAACACACACACACTGAACACTAGTGCCAAAGTCAGAGCTATCGATAGTGAGACTATGAATTCGCAGGTGAGGTAGCAATGAGTCTGTCCCTCTGTTTCTTAACAAGGGAGAGAGCCGGATTCCAAACAGAGTTTAAACAGAAACCTCCATCCCTGTTAACAAGGTTGCTCGCTAATTTAATCTCAACTGCCTCCCGAATCACACTGTCCCAATAGCTGGACGTGCATGCCAATATCTCGGTGTTATTATATAACATGGGGTGACCAGTATCCAAGCAATGTTCGGCAATAGCAGATCTATTTGGCTGCTGTAATCGTGTGTGCCGTTTATGCCCAGTACATCTGTCCTCCACGGTCCTGATAGTTTGACCAATATATGCCATGCCGCAGCTACAAGGGACACGATATACACCCGCCTTACGCAGTCCAAGATCATCCTTAACGGAACTCAAAAGTGCTCTAATTTTAGATGGAGGTCGGAAAACACATTTCACATCGTATTTCCGTAAAATACGACCGATCTTATTGGACGTGTTTCCTACGTAAGGCAAGAAGGCAGTAGACTTAGGCGTTGACTCAGAATTATCATCAATCACCTGATGTACAGTTGGTCGATAGCGCAACGCACGTTCAATCTGTCTATCACTGTAACCATTTTGACGAAATGTAACTTCAAGATGGGACAGCTCAGCTGGCAAAGTCTCAGCGTCAGAAACGATATGTGCCCTGTGTACCAAGGTACGAAGTACCCCTTCACGCTGAGCCGAATGGTGACAACTATTAGCTTGTAAGTACAAGTCGGTGTGAGTACGTTTCCTGTAGACTGCATGTCCCAATGATCCATCATCCTTCCTCCTAACCAACACGTCGAGAAAGGGAAGGCAACCATCCTTTTCCACCTCCATCGTAAAACGAATGTTCGGGTGGATCGAGTTCAGATGTTCTAGAAAGACATTCAAATTCTCCCTACCGTGAGGCCAAACAACGAAGGTATCGTCAACGTATCCATAGAAACAGGCAGGTTTTAAAGGCGCCGACTCCAATGCACGTTCCTCGAAGTCTTCCATAAACAAATTTGCGTTCACAAGAGACAACGGACTACCCATCGCAACTCCATCTGTCTGCTCGTAATACTGGTCATTAAATAAAAAGTAAGTGGATGTCAACACATGCCTAAAGAGATTAGTTAAATCAGCACCAAACCTGGCTTCAATTAACCGCAACGAATCAGACAGAGGAACACGAGTGAAGAGAGAGACCACATCGAAACTCACTAAAATATCAGAGTCATTCAGCCTCAGTCCCTCCAAACGACGTAAAAAATCAGCTGAGTTCCTGATATGATGTTCACACCGTCCTACTTGTGGACTCAACAGAGAAGCAAGATGCTTGGATACACAATATGTCGGGGCGCCGATGTTACTCACTATAGGACGGAAAGGAACCCCTTCCTTATGAACCTTTGGAAGGCCATATAACCTAGGGGGAACCGCACTATAGGTGTTAAGCCTCTTGATTGTGTCCTGCGACAAACCACTTTTCTTCAGGAGGCTGTTGGTCTTTCTCTCAACACTTTTCGTGGGGTCAGCAGCGATTCTGCGATACGTTGAATCAGATGGTAAACGTTGCATCTTTTGTACATAATCATGTTTATTTAAAACAATGGTGGCATTGCCCTTGTCAGCAGGTAAAATAACAATACTGGGATCAACTTTGAGAGAGCGTAAAGCAGCCCTCTCTGCTGCTGTTATATTACTCTTGGGTGAACGAGCCCTAGTCAAAACACGGCATGCCTCCCTCCTAACTTCCTCTGCAGCGTCAGGAGGTAGTTTGCAAACTGCCTGTTCAATTGAACTAATAAAATCAACTACCGGCAAATTCTTCGGAGTGGGTGCAAAATTTAATCCCTTCCCTAGCACGGATAAGGTTGCGTCGTCAAAAGATTTCTCTGTGAGATTTATCACAGAACGTCGAGATATAACATCCGACTCCGCGCGATGAAAACGTTCAAACTTTGCCAAATGCCGGGCAGTAACGGAGTTGTACTCCCAGTCAGCTTGGGTCCATGAGGCACCCCATGTTATATAATAACACCGAGATATTGGCATGCACGTCCAGCTATTGGGACAGTGTGATTCGGGAGGCAGTTGAGATTAAATTAGCGAGCCACCTTGTTAACAGGGATGGAGGTTTCTGTTTAAACTCTGTTTGGAATCCGGCTCTCTCCCTTGTCAAGAAACAGAGGGACAGACTCATTGCTACCTCACCTGCGAATTCATAGTCTCACTATCGATAGCTCTGACTTTGGCACTAGTGTTCAGTGTGTGTGTGTTATCTTTCCTGCTTGGGTCCGAGAACCGAGGTGTTAAATTTGCATGTACGCCGCCTGTCCGTTGCAGTTTGCCTTGAAAATGGCGGGGTGTTGTCCCGCCGAAATATCGGCGGTCGCTGAAAGTGTTACCTGGCTGAATTCCCGGAAGTTATTTGAAAGTAAGTCACACATTTTGCCTTATCTTCCTCCTTCAGTTCTTGGACACTAGTAGGTTGTAGAGCTTCATCCCTATAAGATGTAAAACATGTTGACAGGACATATGTGAAAAGTTCACTTGATGCGACAGTTCACGCGTCGACTTCTTTGTACTCTGGATCAGGCGTGCTCAGCAGATGTACAAACGGACGGGGCTCGATTCTTTCTTGCGTTTGCAACTGACCCTGTAATACACCACTTTATCACCAAATCCTGTGTACGGCTCTTTACTGGTATGGAACCACCAGAAAGCTTCTTTGCAAAAATGCTCCGCGTTTCCTTAAAGGAACCGGTAGATACGACCGCCTTCACTACTGCAATTCTTTCTTGAAAAAGAAAATTTGTAATACTTAAGTAAGTGTGTGTGAGCACGAATATATGCATTATCTTATCTACATTGCGGCAACGGTGGAACGCGATATATTCTGGTCTCTCATAAAAAAAATATGAATGCTAGCCACAGGCTCAGCAGTATGCAATGCTGGCTGGCTATAGTACTTGAAATGCACATGAAATTCTTTTGGCTGATAAGCGAGAACATTTAAGAAAATCCAACCTCATTGAAAAATGTATTACTTGGACAGGGAGGCGGTACTGATTGTGGTGAATTACTAACACTGATTTTTTTGTGAAATTATATTGCAAGTTAAGTTTGATTGTTCAAAAACATTTGACAAATGAAGTTACATTGGTCAAAAAAAGAATGTATCATATTTACTAACTGACCCACAAACAATTGCGTCTCTATACATGAATGCATGGTAATACGATGTCTGAGTTATAAAGCTCATCTCACTGAATCTTTTGCCGTTCTTAAATATTTATAATCTCCTTGGAGGGTCTAAAGATGTATGGTACCCCATGGCTACCAGCTGCAGTATAAAATGTTCCGTGCAGTTGCCGACAAGTGTGTATCGCATTTACGAAAAAAAGTGTCAACACTCGCATAGCCGAACACAGAAGGAACTGTCGACTGGGACATACCGAAAAATCGCCCGGAGCAGGTCATGTTTTTCGAGATGGGAATCAAAAATGGTTCAAATGGCTCTGAGCTCTATGGGACTTAACTTCTGTGGTCATCAGTCCCCTAGAACTTAGAACAACTTAAACTTAACTAACCCAAGGACAACACACACATCCATGCCCGAGGCAGGATTCGAACCTGTGACCGTAGCGGTCGCGCGGTTCCAGACTGCAGCGCCTAGAACCGCTTGGCCACATCGGCCGGCCAGATGGGAATCGTGAAGTAAAATTCAGTGAGACGATCGTTTTAACAACGACATCGCATTATCATGCACCCATGTATAGAAAATCAATTGAGATTCATGAACACCATTATCATTTTTATAGGAAAGAAGGAGATTTGAAGTTAGATAAAATATGAATGTCGACTTTGCGCCAACAGAATGAGCATCGATTATTTTTAGTCGTGAATGACAACGCCATCCAGAGATAGTCATACAGTCGGCATCACGTATCGTGGTGCCCTCTGTGTACTCTATAAAAGCGACAGTCCTCAAGCCATAGTGGCAGTAACCGCTTTATCTAGGAAGGTGTCTCCCACAATTGGAGACGAAACGTTAGGAAGCAATTTTATACCTCTACCACGTCTGGCCCGGAAATTTTAACTGAAGAAGACGCCGACCGTGAAAGCCTACATTGTATGATTAGTTAAATTTCGTACTGGGAACGTTTTCAGTGGAGCCACGGTTTTCTAGTTATTCAAGAAAAACGTACAAAAATGATCTTCAAATGCACTTCCACCCTACGCTCATTCCTCACCAGTCAGGATTTCTAATATGTTGTTCGGGCACTCCCTCCTACCACTGCGCAAAAATTTCCGACTATACGAACTATTCCCGATATTGGACCTCGGTTGGTCTCTGCTGACTGTGCTATTACGCCTCCAGCACAGTCGGATACTTCGTTAATTTATTAATTTGAACCTGCCTGTGTGGGTAATGGACGAAAAATTACTTTTGTAAACCTTACACTAAAACTAATTACGTTCTCAATTCGATGCGAACTTAACCCTTTATGAGCACGGCAGATTCGTACTCAGAGGGCCTGACGAATACGGCGACGAAGTTGTCTATTTTATGCAGTAAAAATTCAGAAAACTGTTAGGTAAAATTTAGACAAACGTCAATTTTACAATTTGCAAGTGCTTGACTAAGCCGGTGGCATAATAAGAACTGTCAAGGAAGACCAAAATGTGGGAAATAATTTGCGCAGTCGCAGATATTTGTACAGCGGTAAGACAGACTGTCATGATCAACGTACAAAAAATCCGGACCGGGTGGGTGGAGGTGCGGGGGGAGCTGAGAGTGGGAAAAGGGTTACGTTTGAAGGTCACTTTTGTACGTTTTTCTTCAATAACTCGAAAACTACTGCCTCTAACGAAAGCTCATCCCGGTGCAAAATTTAACTACATTAAATTTGTTGTGTTGGCTCAAGATCCACACCGTGTTACTAGAGGAGGCCGAAATGCAAGCGTTTTAGCTCACGCAGGCTGGCGTGAGGAGGGAAGAACTATACTGATGTGAGGTCTGGAACATGACAAGGCGTTAGAATTAAGAAAGCGGACGTAAGTAGTTTGATACTTAACTTTAATCCATTAATGATGAACGTCGCTCTTGACGGTACATGATTTACGATATTATCTGTTAGTAACTGAATATGGCGCCTTGCTAGGTCGTAGCATATGACGTAGCTGAAGGCTATGCCAAACTGTCGTCTCTGCAAATGAGAGCGTATGTAGTCAGTGAACCATCGCTAGCAAAGTCGGCTGTACAACTGGGGCGAGTGCTAGGGAGTCTCTCTAGACTAGACCTGCCGTGTGGCGGCTCTCGGTCTGCAATCACTGATAGTGGCGACACGCGGGTCCGACGTATACTAACGGACCGCGGCCGATTTAAAGGCTACCACCTAGCAAGTGTGGTGTCTGGCAGTGACACCACAAAATTTCCTGAAAAAAGGTTAGGTTGATTTTTTTTCTGTAGAATCAATAGTTTACGCGTGCCAAGGTCGGGAATATGAAAATCTCGTGTGCATTTTAAGAAGGCTGGATATAACATTGCGGATTGCACAAAAAGATAGCAGTGCGGACAGGTGAATCACCCTCTGTAAACAGTGTGCTGCAGTGGGATAATTTTTCTTATATCGGCTGTCATTGTAGGTGTAATACGATCGATCTTTGTATCTGTCTTGGGTCATACATTATCAGTTTTCTCACAAAAAGGCTGTAAATTACAGATTATCTTATGGGAATTTATCGTCTGTTACTAACGCCACACTATCCCATTTAGCAATAGAACGATAGTGTTGATTTCGCCCGTGTCTCAATAACACAAGTGCAAGATATAAAAGGCACACAGCTGAAATGGATCGTGAAGGCAGTAAGTATCTGACAATGGTGAGTGAAGAAGAATTTAGGTCATTTATGAAATACTCTCGAAGTAAGAGACGTATTGGAGTAAATTTCGTTAAGTTAGCGTATCTAAAGTGGGCAGCTCGAAATTGCAAGTAATCACGACCTTTGTGTCCGAAATGTTCACTACGAACTCCTCTGACGCATATTTGATAAGAAATTCAGTGCTTTCCTTCCTGAAGGCTTATGGTAAGGTCATTCCAGAACGCGGTAAGTGGTATCCAAATGATCTGCGTATTCCGGCGACATAAGCCTCGAATTGCCCGTAAATCCTAAAACGACTTCTACCGGACTTCTCTCACGCAAATAACACGAAATTTTGTCCCACGTCAAGCAATATCGCTTTGGTCGAGATTTCAAAGTAGAAAATGAGGCGAGCGGACGCAGGTACTGTGGCCCACTGTGAAATGCACAAAAGTGGACAGCAGCAAGAGCCGCGCGATAACGTGTGGAGTCCGCCGACGCGGCCCTCCCTGCGCTCTCCATTTGAGTCAATTTCAATTGCCGGCTCAGCTGCCGTTTACCGACAGATTTCCTGACAAATCGGAGTTTAAGAACTGCTGTTCCCCTTTGTAAGAACAACAGCAAAGAAACCAGCCATCGGCTCTAAACTCAGGAATGCAAATTTCCTTTCCTTCTTAATAAATTTTCAATGCGTCTATCTCAGCGCTGATCGAAAACAGTACTTCAGCCTGTGTATTGCAAGGTCTCAGAAACTCCGATAGAAAATGGCTTGTTTGTTAATTATGAACTAACATTGTGATTCTTGAAACTTTCCATGCGTAAAGAGTATTCCGTGAAGTCTTCGAGGTCCGCAGCTCGTGGTCGTGCGGTAGCGTTCTTGCTTCCCGCGCCCGGGTTCCCGGGTTCGATTCCCGGCGGGGTCAGGGATTTTCTCTGCCTCGTGATGACTGGGTGTTGTGTGATGTCCTTAGGTGAGTTAGGTTTAAGTAGTTCTACGTTCAAGGGACTGATGACCATAGACGTTAAGTCCCATAGTGCTCAGAGCCAAGACTTCGAGAGGAGGGCACTTGAGTCGGCAGAACTTAAACTGAAAGTTTTCTGGCGATCTGCAGTTCATACCTAATCGTGGTATTGGGGTAGCGTCTTTGAATCATAATCGAAACGTCTTCGGGTTCGAATCCCGCCGCTGCTTAAATTTTGATTAATAATCAGTATTGGCCGAAGACTTCCTGCATAAGAAGTCACCCTCATTCTGCCAACGGCCTTGTCAAAGAGGGCGGAGGAGCGGACAGAGGTTCAGTGTACTCTCTTGTCCTAGGGGTGAGAAAATGCCCCTGAAGGCAATGGAAGGCAATGGAAAGCACTGCATTAAAGACATGTAATGTGTATCCACAGGACATATGGCCTGTGATTGTAGAAGTGACATGATGATCTCTCCACTGGCAAAAGATTCCGGAACAGTCCCAGATTCGGATCTCCGGGAGGGGACTGCCAAGGGGGAGGTGAACATGAGAAAAAAATTGAATAATCAACGAAATAATAAAATTCTACTAGTCGGGGAGTGGAATGTCAGAAGCTTGAACGTGGTAGGGAAATTAGAAAATCTGGAAAGGGAAATGCAAAGGCTCAATCTGGATATAGTAGGGGTCAGTGAAATGAAGTGGAAATAAGACAAGCATTTCTGGTCAGATAAGTGTAGGGTAATATTAACAGCTGCAGAAAATGTTATAACGGAAGTAGGATTCGTTATGAATAGGAAGGTAGGGCAGGAGTATGTTATTATGAACAGTTCAGTGATACGGTTATTCTTATTAGAATCGACAGCAAACCAACGCCGCAACGATAGTTCCGATATACATACCGACGTCGCAAGCTGGAGATGACGAGATAGAGAAAGTGCATGAGGATATTCAAAGGGTAATGCAGTATGTAAAGGGAGATGAAAATCGAATAGTCATGATGGACTGGAATGTAGTTGTAGGGCTACGACTAGAAGAAAAGGTTACAGGAGCATATGGGCTTGGGACAAAGAATGAGAGAGGAGAAAGATTCATTGAATTTTGTAATAAACTTCAGCTAGTAATAGGGTATACTCTTTTCAAGAATCACAGGGGGAAAAGGTATACTTGGACAAGACCGGGTGATACAGGAAGATTTCAGTTAGATTACATCATGGTCAGACAGAGATTCCGAAATCAGATACTGGATTTAAGGCGTACCCAGGAGCAGATATAGACTCAGATCACAACTTAGTAGTGATGAAGAGTAGACCGAAGTTTAAGATATTAGTCAGGAAGAAACAATACACAAAGAAGTGGGAAACGGAAGTACTAAGGAGTGAAGAGATACGCTTGAAGTTGTCTAACGCTATAGATACAGCAATAAGGAATAGTTCAGTAGGCAGTACAGTTGAAGAGGTATGGCCATCCCTAAAAAGGGAGATAACAGAAGTTGGGAAGGAAAACATAGGTACAAAGAAGGTAATTGTGAAGAAACCATGGGTAACAGAAGAGATTCTTCAATTGATCGATGAAAGGAGGAAGTACAAAAATGTTCCGGGAGACTCAGGAATACAGAAATACAAGTCGCTGAGGAATGAAATAAATAGGGAGTGCAGGGAAGCTAAGACGAAATGGCTGCAGGAAAAATGTGAAGACATCGAAAAAGAAATGACTGTCGGAAGGACAGACTCAGCATACAGGAAAGTAAAAAAACCTTCGGTGCCATTAAAAGTAAGAGTGATAACATTAAGAGTGCAACGGGAATTCCACTGTTAAGTGCAAACAAGATAGCGGATAGGTGGAAAGAATACGAGGGGGAAGATTTGTATGATGTGATAGAAGAAAAAACAGGAGTCGATTTAGAAGAGATAGGGGACCCGGTATTAGAATCAGAATTTAAAAGACCTTTGGAGGAATTAAGATCAAATAAGGCGAAGGGATGGATAACATTCCACCAGAATTTCTAAAATCGTTGGGGAAGTGGCAACAAAATGACTATTCACGTTGGTGTGTAGAATGTATGAGTCTGGCGACATACCATCTGACTTTCGGAAAAGCATCATCCACACCATTCCGAAGACGGCAAGAGCTGACAAGTGCGAGAATTACCGCACAATCAGCTTAACAGTTCATGCATGTAAGTTGCTGACAAGAATAATATGCAGAAAAATGGAAAAGAAAATTGAGGATGCGCTAGATGACGATCAGTTTGGCTTTAGGAGGGGTAAAGGCACGATGTGAGCGTGTGGGTGCTATTCTGTCATTCTGCGCAACGGATTAATCTGATATGTACCCTTTTCCCTGAGGCTCCTGCAAGATGCAATTTCCACCCCCACACTACTACAGAAGTCAGACAGACGCTCCTAACGTTCTAAAGAGAAATTCCTGAAAAACTTTCAGCAATAAATATCTTCTGGAGTCGTCCGCTGTAAGGAAATGACACAAAAAATCACAAAGTTTCTTACGTAACTAGTGAGATACTTGGGTACTGGAGTAGTGCTAGTTAGTGTAAGAAAAACATGAAACTAACGAAAATTGTTATTTATTTTGCAAAAATTCTGAGAAAATCACAATGGCACATTTAATTATGAACCGAACACGTTATTTCCAGGTTCTTTTCGGAATGTGAAGTTACCTCTTAAGGATAAGATTCGCTAATGACATTTCTATACAAAGTTTAAGATTGTTATTGACTTGGCGGAATGGCTGAGAGCCGCGCCTACTCAAGTTGAATAATTATCCGTTAGAATGTTGCTAGGTACAGTCGAGGCTGTTGCGTGTGAAATGCATTGAAGTGTACTGTTGTGGAGGAAATATGGGGCTGGCAAGAGCTGTAGCGCACAATACCGTAAGCTGCGATGACTGCTGTCTGCGCCGCTCACTGCTGACAAATGAGGTAATTCTCGTTCTATCTGGATTGACCTTCGCCAAATCAAACTCTCCCTACTCCTTGATGAAGTCAAGGACTCCTATTCACCCCTAGCCTAACTATTGGCGTGGTACAGCGGTCAGATAACCAGTCCACCGCAATGCCACTCAAAAATTCGCTCGCAGGCGTTTAACTGTAACTCTGTCTATTTACACCTCACAATAAGTGTGGCGGCCAACAAAGTGAACAATGCTTAATCGCAAGGACTCAATATAGAGTCGCACTTCGATTCGCTCTCAACAGAGGTGCTCTCCTAGTGAAGTACTGAGGAGAGACTTGTTCCTCACTCTTTGAATACACGTACGAGCGCACACGCTGTCGTTACGTGTTCTCGCTCCAAGTGCGACAACGGAACGCCCCTCTCCGCGCCAGACGTGAAGCGGTATACCTTTCGGTCTCTTCCATTACTCCTTCAGCTCAAGGCGTCAGAAATATCGTCTGCCAATCAGCATTGCTCTTCTAAAACGGGAGAATGACGTTTCGTTTAAGACGACCAATCCAGAAATCTGTAGCATTGGCGTTTGGCGTTTGCTGTCTCCCTGTGAAAATCTCTGAAACTGCGTGCTACATTTGTAAAGAATGCGTAGGCTGGGCGCTCCCACACAATGTAGCGGAATTTGCTTTTAAGCCGAACACGGGGCTGGAGTGCGGTCGCTCTCCCGAACTAAAAGCTCCTGTGAGCGTCGTGTCTGGAATGTGTGTGTGCACGCCAACCTCGATTATTTCAACCATGGTGCGCTTACTCGTTATTTGCATATCGTTTACATGAATTCATACAACATTGACTTTATCTTATCGAGTTTGGGTTCGAATGAAGCATCTTGATGTGCGGAATATGATTGTGAGGGCGGAATATGTAAGCAATTAAGGTCAGGAGACCACGACGTCTTACAACGAGAGAGACAATTCTGACGTTGTGGTTAATAATGGAAGCAAGACTAAAGAAAAATCAAGATACGTTCATAGGATTTGTCGACCTGGAAAAAGTGTTAGACAATGTAAAATGGTGCAAGATGTTCGAAACTCTGATAAAAATAGGGGTAAGCTATAGGGAGAGACGGGTGATATACAATATGCACAACAGCCAAGAGGGAATAACAAGAGTGGAGGAACAATAACGAAGTGCTCGTATTAAAAATAGTGTAAGACAAGGATGTAGTCTTTCGCCCCTACTGTTTAACCTGTAGATCGAGGAAGCAATGATAAAAATAAAAGAAAGGTTCAGGAGTGGAATTAAAATTCAAGGTGAAAGAATAACGATGATACGATTCGTGATGACATTGCTATCCTGAGTGAAAGTGAAGAAGAATTACGTGTTTTGCTGACTGGAACGAACAGTCTAATGAGCACAGATTATCGATTGAGAGTAAATAGAAGAAAGATGAAGGTAATGAAAAGTAGTACAATTGAGAACAGCGAGAAACATAATATTTGGTTCGATGGACACGAAGTAGATGAAGTTAAGGAATTCTGCTACCCAGAAAGTGAAATAACGAGTAACGGACTGAGCGAGAAGAACATCAAAAGCAGACTAGCAATGGTAAAAAGGGCATTCTTGGCCAAGAGAAGTCAGCTAAAATCAAATATCGATCTTGATTTGAGGAAGGAATTTCTGAGAATATACGTCTGGAGTACAGGATTGTATGGTAGTGAAACATGGACTGTGAGAAAACCGAAACAGAAGAGAATCAAAGCATTTGAGATGTGGTGCTATAGACGAATGTTGAAAATTAGGTAGACTGATAAGGTAAGGAATGAGGGGGTTCTGTGCAGAATCGGAGAGGAAAGGAATATGTGGAAAACACTGATAACGAGAAGGGCAGGATGATAGGACATCTGTTAAGACATGAGGGAATGACTTCCATGGTACTAGAGGAAGCTGTAGAGGGCAAAAACTGTAGAGGAAGACAGAGTTGGAATACATTCAGCAAATAATAGAGGACGTAGGTTGCAAGTGCTACTCTGAGATGAAGAGGTTAGCACAGGAGAGGAACTCTGGCGGGCGGTATCAAACCAGTCAGAAGACTAACGACCCAAAAAGAAAAAAATTGTAGCGTGGCCCCACGGTGAAGAATAACTGTCACCCGTCTTGCAGTATCTGAATTCCATCGACGATAATATCAAATTTACTATGGAAGTGTAGAAGGGCAGCTATCTGCCATTTCTGGACGTCTTTGCCAGTCGGAAGTGGATGGATTATTGGGGCATTCCGTTTACGGTAAGTCCACACTTTTACAGACGTATTTGCAGGCGTGTAGCAGCCACCCCCCCCCCCCCCCCCCCCCCCAAAATCACAAACTGTGTGCGCCCACCGAACTTTGATGCACCGGGTGCATGTTGTGTCTGATGGAGACACCCTTCCAAAAGAGCTGGAACATCCACAATCGGATATTCCCCACATCACAACAGCTCAGTTTTAATGAAGAAGATCAAGAGGAGAAGGAGCGTTTCAAGACCAGGGCCGTCCTCCCGTACTTCAGCAATATGTCGTCGAAATTAGGCAGAATCTTAAGGAAACATCATATCAAAGTAACCTTTCGCTCACCCACATAGACTTGTGCTCTTTTCGGTTCGGCGAAGGACGAGCTGGGATTGCGGAAGGCTCGAATCTGTAGAATACCTTGCCAGTGTGGCAAAGCCTACGTTTTTCAGATAACGCGCAAGTGTGTCAAAGATGCACAGGGCACGATCGCCGCACTCACATTTCGGTCTCAGTCCAGTAAGCCAGCCATAGCCGAGCATTTTATCTCCACAGGATGTTCGATGGATTACTGTGCCACAAAAATCTTTGGCTCTACGAGATCCTTCTCGGATTCAATTATTAACGAATCGGTGGAAACACGTTTAGCGCAAGATCTTCTTAATCGTGTCCGCCCCGATAGCTGAGTGGTTAGCGTGACGGATTGCCGTCCTACGGGCATAGGTTCGTTTCCCGGCTGGGTTGGGGATTTTCTCCGCTCAGGGATTGGGTGTTGTGCTGTCTTCATCATCATATCATCCCCATCTGGAGCGCAGGTCGCCCAATGTGGCGTCGAATGTAATAAGACCAGCGCCAGGGCGGCCGGACCTGCCCCGTAAGAGGCCTCCCGCCCAATGACGGCAAACGCTCATTTCCACTTTTTTTTTTATTAATCGTGATGGCAGCTTTCAACAGGATAAGGCGATGGACCCGGTGATTTCTTTAATTGTTTCTAGACTTGACCACTGTATCTGCGTTTCAGTCCACGTGTTCCTGGAGCAGACTGTGTGTATCGAAACACTGATGTTTCATTCTCCTTTGTCTCGGACGAGATTCGAGCTCGGCACAGATACTGAAACACATTTAACATATCACTTCATGAAACAGTTTCAAGAGTGTTGAAATCTTTTTGACACACAACTTCATGAAGCTTAAGATAACCGACAGTAAAGATTCGTTTCTAAGTGACTGCCCTATTCCGAAATGGCGTAATATCGGCTTTATAAACGCTGACAAACAGTAAAATAACGCACACTATTCGCATTAAAAATAACAAAAGTGTGAAAAATATTTGGTTAAATTACACATCTATTGCATCACACGCTGCTTTGTTCATAGACGGTAATCATCTTAGAAAATGATTTAAAAAAGGCGTGGAGTGACAGTTCTTAGATATACAGGTAAAATGGATGGAAGTGTAATTGCAAGTACTCCGGTTGGTGGCCCGCTGGTGGTGCAACGGTCAACGTGAAGGCTGGGAAAGATGATGAGTATGTAGTGGTGGTTCCAAACAAAATGGGAGGACAAACATTTTTCTCTCATATTTTGTTATTTATTGGAATTACGTGGCGTTATTTGTGACTCCATTGTGAATATGCCTATTATCCACAATAATTCCTTTTGTATGCATGGAAATTAGCATTCATGATTCCTCGTTGGTGTATTACTAATGGGGGCTCCCAGTAGCGTATCTCTTGTTAGTGCAGTTTGTTCCAGCCTCCAGTTCCGTTAGTGTTGGTTCTCTGTCTTCAGGTATGGCGTTACGAGGTTCAGTGTGGGAGTGTTTCTTGAAGATAACTCTTGAGAAATTTAAGTGTAATTTGTGCTCGGCAGTGTTGTCGTTTATAAGTAGTTCCACCTCTTGCTTAAACAGACTGTTTGACATACGCATCCAACAGTTAATGTAAGTAAAAATAGTTTGAAACCAATTTTCATGAATCTGGGCAGTGAAGAAGCCAGTTCAACTTCCACAGCAAGTGTTCAGGAATCTGCCATTTCAGTGCCTGTGCGTCAAGATGAACAATCTGTGCTGGAAATACCCAGCACGTCTACCAGTTCAGTTCTGGGTGAATGTGGTGGACAAACAAAGATTACAGGATTTGCATCAAGACCAGTATCTTCATCCAAACGAGCCAAAACAGACGAACAGATTTTAAGACTTGTTGTCAAAGAATATTTTCAGTTTAATGTAGCTGAGAGTGTAGTGTTTATAAAAATGACTTATTTATTAAGTGAAAGTATGTACCTTCCAGTACAAAAACGCTCTCCAACAGTTTACTCTCTAAAGTGTTCGACAGCGCCCCTAGTGCAAGTAAGATCTGCAATTCAAGCTGCATTCTACATCTACACTGTGTCTGTGAAAAATGAGAATTATATTGCAGTGACTGCACGCTTCATTGATGAAAACTGCAATCTGAAACTATGTTTATTATCAAGTTTTCAATTCCATTGAATTACAAAATGTGACTTCAGCTTGGGGCATTACCAACAAAATTGTAGCATGCACTACAGATAATGCACCTAATATGGTGAAGACAGTGATGGTGTGCAAATGGTAGCATGTACTTTGATTTGCACATACACAGAATATGACTGTGCAAGAAAGTCTTGAACCAATTACAGACACAATGGCAAAAGTGAAGTCAGTAGTGAAATTTTTCAAAAGAAGTCCTCAGGCACTTGAGAAGTTACACAACATTCAGAAGCAAATGCCCTTCTCTATTTTAACACCGAAACAAGATTGCAATACGAGATGTAATTCCACGTATGAAATGTTTGACAGGTTTTTGGGCCCGCATCTCGTGGTCGTGCGGTAGCGTTCTCGCTTCCTACGCCCGGGTTCCCGGGCTCGATTCCCGGCGGGGTCAGGGATTTTCTCTGCCTCGTGATGGCTGGATGTTGTGTGATGTCCTTAAGTTAGTTAGGTTTAAGTAGTTCTAAGTTCTAGGGGACTGATGACCATAGATGTTAAGTCCCATAGTGCTCAGAGCCATTTGAACAGGTTTTTGAAAATCAAGGACTCTACAAAGTGCTCTCGCCATCCTTAGTGTGGATTCACAAACAATACTGTCCAATGAAGACTGGTCACTTATTGAAAAATCTTGTGAAATACTATCTGCTTTTGAGCAACTGAAAACAAAAATTAGCAGTGAAAGAAATGTAACCTTATCAGAAGTCTTATTAAGCAAATGTTTACAAGGTCATTGTCTGAGACTGAAAAACTCCGATTACAGCAATGAAGCCATTAATACAGCAATTGCTAAACTTGAGGATAGAGTCTGTACCCGCCTCGTTCAAAAGTCTGCAGATAAAGCAGTTGCTTGGGAAGCAACATCATTGGATCCTCGCTTCAGGGAGTGTGGATTTCCAAAAACTGGGCATCGATGGAAAGAAACAAAATCTGCCATAATTAACAAGTGCTGAGCCATAGACAGAAACCCACTCACTGTTTTCACACAATCCACCAACAGCCCAACTAGTTATGGTGAGTACATTGAACCTTAGCAGTGGTAACATCTGGCACCATTTTGACCAAGCTTTAGTAGGGTCGATCCAAAGCGGAGACAGTGCGTGCTGCAAGTATAGTCGAGCTTGATACATTATGAAGATACCACTGATACACACCTCACAAGATCCATCGCTGTGGTGGAAAGAAAATGATGCGTTGTTTCCTATGCTGTTTGAAATAATGGAACGACGTCTTTGCACTATGGTCATCTCTGTTCCATATGAGCGTATGTTTTCGAAGCAGAGGAAACAATAACAGACAGAAGATCCCGTCTTTCAAGTGAAAAAGTATCGAAAATGATATTTCTAAACCATAGAATAGGTACATCAGATCTACTGAGAATGAAACAGTAAAATCACAGTTGGTTTTGTGTTTCTCTCGACAATGTGCACTGAATTTGTAATTGATTGTATTTTGTTTAGTCCACTAAATATTACCTGTTGCTTCCTTACAAGAAAATGTTTCTTTAATTTGTTGCACAGAGAACTACACTCATATTTTTGCTCAAAATTCAGTGTCTTTGATTTTTTTGACTATGTTTATTTATTTATGCGTTTGAGGATAATTATCTGATTTATGTATGTATATCTTTATTTGTGTATTTATTTTTGGGACCCGTTAGTATTCAGTATTCATTGAAATTATTCTTGCAAGACTGTCTGGGTAACAACCATCCAAGGCATCTAACAGATTTCTTCTGAAGCTTTTGTGGCCTGTTTATACTTGTGTATTTGTTGCACTGGTCCATATTAGTATGCAGTGTAACAAATGTGACTGAATTAAGCCCACTGGACTGACACCAGAATTTTTCAGTTTTCTGTCATTTAATTCCAAAGAAAGCACCTGTTGACAGATGTTATCAGTTTAATAAGTCACGGCTGCAAAATACTAACGCGAATTCTTTACAGACGAATGGAATAACTGGTAGAAGCCGACCTCGTGGAAGATCAGTTTGGATTCTGTAGAAATATTGGAACACGTGAGGCAATACTGACCCTACGACTTATCTTAGAAGATAGATTAAGGAAAAGCATACCTACGTTTCTAACATTTGTAGACTTAGAGAAAGCTTTTGACAATGTTGACTGGAATACTCTCAAATTCTAAAGGTGGCAGGGGTAAAATCCAGGGAGCGAAAGGCTATTTACAATTTGTACAGAAACCAGATTGCATAAGAGTCGCGGGGCATGAAAGGGAAGCAGTGGTTGAAAACGGAGTGAGACAGGGTTGTAGCCTATCCCCGATGTTATTCAATCTGTATATTGAGCAAGCAGTAAAGGAAACAAAAGAAAAATTCAGAGTAGGTATTAAAATCCATGGAGAAGAAATAAAAACTTTAAGGTTCGCTGAGGACATTGTAATTCTGTCAGAGACAGCAAAGGACTTGGAAGAGCAGTTGAACGTAATGGACAGTGTCTTGAAAGGAGGATATAAGATGAACATCAACAAAAGCAAAACGAGGATAGTGGAATGTAGTCGAGTTAACTCGGGTGATGCTGAGGGAATTAGGGGAGCAAAATAACTGATGATGGTCGAAGTAGAGAGGATATAAAATGTCGACTGGCAATGGCAAGGAAAACGTTTCTGAAGAATGGAAATTTGTTAACATAGTGTATATATTTAAGTGCCAGGAAGTCGTTTCAGAAAGTATTTGTATGGAGTGTAGCCATGTATGGAAGTGAAACATGGACGATAAAAAGTTAGGACAAGAAGAGAAAAGAAGCTTTCGAAATGTGGTGCTACAGAAGAATGCTGAAGATTAGATGGGTAGATCACATAATTAATGAGGAGGTATTGAACAGAATTGGGAGAAGAGAAATTTGTGGCATAACTTGACTAGAAGAAGGGATCGGTTGGTAGGGCATGTTCTGAGGCATCAAGGGATCACCAATTTAATACTGGAGGGCAGCGTGGAGGGTAAAAATCGTAAAGGGAGACCAAGAGATGAGTACACTAAGCAGATTCAGAAGGATGTAGGTTGCATTAGGTACTGGTAGATGAAGAAGCTTGCACAGGATAGGGTAGCATGGAGAGCTGCATCAAACCAGTCTCTGGACTGAAGACCACAACAACAACAACAATTCCTGGTTTACAAGAATCCATAGCTTCTGGCTGGTGCCAATAGGAAGAATTTTTAAAACACATTTTTTGCTATAATTCTTGCTTACAAAATGGTGGAAACAGATACGTCTTCCTATTATTATGTTACCATCCAGGCACTACGTAAATTATGGATATAGTACTTCAAGTGCAGGTGGGTGAATGTGAGTATGTTTGTGTGCATGTTTCTCCTACAACTAGAAACAAGGAAATGCATTACGAAAGCTATACAACCTCTGTACCTTTTGTTTGTGTGTCTATCGAAGACTTAGCGCTTCCCCCTTTATTCCAAAATAATACGTAATTTTGAATCAGTACTTTCCGTTCATTATTAAGGGAAATAATTTGTAATTCTCCTGCTCATCTTCCCTTAACTTGTTCTGTTTGCAAAGCTCTTTGTCTTGAACAAGTCATCCATTTGTTTTTTTTTTGAAATGGTAATCATTTGTTTGTCAACAACACGTTGGTCCACTTCTGGCCCTTATGCAAGCAGTTATTCGGCCTGGCACTGACTGGAAGAACTGTTGGATGTCCTCCTGAGCGATATCGCGCTAAACTCCGTCCAGTTGGCGAGTCAGATCATCAGAATCCCGAGTTGGTTGGAGGGCTCTGCACATAATATTTCAAACGTTCCCACTTGAGGAGAGATTCTGTAGGACATCTTTCGCTGTTCCTCGTCCTTTCTGAAGAAATTTCTGTCTTCAGCAAACAGAAATATTTTAGAATCGTCTATTTGATATGACAGACGATTCTAAAATATTTCTATTTGCTGATGACACTAGCTTGATTGTCAAGGATTTTGACTGCAGCATAGGAAACGTATCAAATAATTCAGTTAAAAACATAATTTCATGGTTTGTAGTAACTAAATTGATTCTAAATCACAATAAGATTGAGTTTTTACAATTTATAACAGATAATTTAACTAAAACTGACGTTTTGATTACACAGAAGGGGCATATGATTAGTGAGTCTGAACAATCCTAAGTTTCAGAAAGATGGTAAAGGTCATGGAAAGCTCATGTTCAGGATCTTGTTAACAAACGGAATGCTGCTGTATTTGCCATTAGAACAATATTTGTAGTAAGTGACAGCCCAACACGAAAATTAGTCTTCTTTGCTTGTGACATCCGGCATTGTTTTTTGGGGTAACTGTCCCCTGTCTCAAAGGGTGTTTTTGACTCAGAAACTGGCTGCTCGAGCAGTATGTGGTGTAACGCAACGAGCCTCCTGACGAACCCTTTTCAGGAGCCTGGAAAATCTGGCATTGGCCTCTCAATATTTGCTTTATTTTCACAAGTTATGTCGTTTGTGGTTACAATGTCAGCTTATTCACAAGAATTATCGGCTTTGACTAAAAAATTTCCTCGTGGCTTATTCCTGCTGAGCTGTCGCGAAGATGCGGATAAAGAAAACTAGTTCCTGAGTTATAGTGTTGATTGTACTAACATGTACTTATCAGCTTGTCGTATGAACAGAATTTGTGTAAATTTTGTTTAGTCTATTATTAATTTTTTCTATGTTAATTTTATGTACTGACTCATCCCATGAACATGGTGATTTGCTCCTCACTTTGGTTCTATGGAACTAGACGGGTGAAATAAAAAATAGACATCAGTTTGAAATTAACATGTAGTGCTGGTTTTCACTCTTTGAAGTTTATTTATTTATCGTCTTCAAACGTTGTTACTGTGATTTGTGCTTTAGGGCAACTAATATTTTCCACTGCTCGCTGTGGGCGTGGGAAGAGAAAGGAGATTTCTTGGGTGACTGTTATTGTGTGAGCTACGCGGCATCGCTTTACAGTCGCCATGCCCACAAATAGCACGAGGACGACTGTCGTGAGAGCCGGCAGTATAATTAGCAAGTCTGATTGCTTCAGGAGATTGCTCGTCGTCATCTCGGACTGCGCTATACTGATATCATTGCGTGCTTTTGTTACGACTAACCTGGATCATTTTTCCCCTATTTGCGGACTGTAGATAAGGAGGACTTTCTCTGAAAGTGCACAAAAACTGTCAAACAAAGTTATAAGCAGATTAACAGCGTTTAGGAGACAGCTATTTTTTAATGTTACTTTTTCTGTTTCTTTCTCTTTTGATGTCTATGTTTATGGCGGTTGAGACTTACATAGCGAGAACCACTTATTGCTGCAGCATGTAACGAAAGAACCGCTTCCGTGATTTTTTTTCTAGCTGCGTGTGCCCAAGCGAGGTGACGCAGTGCTAACACACTGGACTCGCATTCAGGAAGAGCATGTTTCAAATCTCCATTCGGCCTCGCAGATTTAGGTTATCCAGGGTTTCCCCAGATCGTTAAAGGCAAATGTCGAGATGGTTTCTATTCAAAGGATACAGCGATATTCCTTCTCCATCCTCCCCCAATCCGGGCTTTTGCTCAGCCTCTAATGATCTCGTCGTTGACAGAACGTTAACCCCTAATTTTCCATTCTTCTTTCATTTTGTGCTTGAGTGAAGAGAGTAGCGTTCTGAACTCTACGTTGCCAGCTATGTGAGAGCATAATTTGTTTATGATTCGAACTGAGCGTTCTAACAAAAGAGGAAGACCTGCAATTGTTTGTGATCGAATGCCGTCAAATGTTTACTTCAACTAAGGAATCAAATTTGAGCCAGAGGAATTTTTGTCCGAAGAGCACGGTATATTGTAGAACATTTTGTGAAACAAAAATACAGTTTTTGGTACTGTAACGCAGCATTACTATTGAAAAATTTTGTTTTATTCTTGAAGATATCTCGCCCTGTTCAGATCATTTAGACCTCGCAAGAAATGGCAATTTCCTGGCAAGATTATTCACGTAGATACAGTCTCTTCCCCCATGTTCAGCAGTATCAGTAGACAGTAGAAATCTTATAATGCGGAACGTAAGGTCTAGTACGCAAGGAATCGAAAACAAAAATATTGTTAAACAAGATTAATACTCAGAACTTTACAATTGATTAAAGTAACGATATACAGAATGGGTCGCAGTAATATGTGACACAATAAGAATGACGTAGCGTAACCTCGCTGTAATCTATACTATAGGACTTCTGATAGACAAAATGTTCCAAATACGTGAAATTCGCACTCGGCGCTATTTCACTAAATCATTAATCACTTTAGAGAAACACTAAAACACTATGACAACGCTGGAATAGGACAGCCAATACATTGATACAGACAGGTACCAAAAATAGAAAATTAATTAATATAGTTACACAAAACTGCTCCGCAGGAGATTTTTCTGCAGAATCCAAAGTAGACTGCCTTTATAGATTTCGATGCGCTGAATACGAATATCATGGTTAAAATTGTCCCCTAGCTCAGAGTTACAAGAAAACTGGGACTTTACGTTTCACGTATATTGCGAATATAATCAACAGGATAATACATTAACGAAACTTCTAGTTTATTCGAACAGTTTCTTTGCCTTCTCTTGTGGGTGGTGTCGGGAGCATCTCTCTGTAGTATCAAGCAGATTTCAGCCAACGTAGCAGTAGACGGCTATGTGTACGCTGTTCCATGACAGAAATGTGCTGGTGGGGCCGCTCGCCATGCTCATCATTGAATACACAGCTGTTATCTGGGAACACATCGTGGTGGGAGTAAAGGAAGTGCATCTTCAGGGTCTTGTTGCAGCTAGTGATCTTTAAGCACGAATGAGTTCGTCCACAAGGTACCTGCAATTTTCGGCCCACCTGTTTTCCAAGAACAGTGTTAACATGTTATGAAAACAATGCCACGCATGCAGCTGATCAGGGATTAGAGTGGATTCAAAGTGTGTGTCCTCCAACAGCTGGCCTGCCTATTTTCCAATGAATATCCCCTTTCCGATCCTCTCTATTCTGAGTCATGGGAATGTCTTACACCAATACTGAAATGCTGCTTAATTCTTGTGCACAACGTAACAAATGCTGTCCTTAGTCCTGACTTAATATGTAGTAGCGGAAGAATGATTTTGTTCGGATTCATTAGATGTTTTTCGGCAATATTTTTTGATCCGGGTACCAGAGCTGTTCGTGGAGGCCATTCTCTCTTTGTGTAGTTCTTTTCTCTTGCCCAACTGTCCCATCCACACTAGCATCAGCAATATTTAATGTAACCCCTTGCAAACACAACAGTATCGAAATGACTTTGAAATCTCCGCATAACAGCCGCTCATGCCTATTCTAACTTGCACATTTTACAATGTATTTCAGCACGGTACAACTTTCTTTAGCTAAGGCAGCATATGCGAGAGAAATGGATGGCCTTTCATTACTATTGTGTAACAGCACTGCCTCCAGGATTGTTTTTAAGTCACATACAACGAGGTTCCACCCGTCTGGTTCGTATGTGATGTTCAAGTCCCCCAAAAAGTTGTCAATGGAACTGCAGAATGTAATGTTTCCTTCTGTACTGAAATGACACTAAAGATTTTTTCTGTTGCTCCCGAAACACAGACACATGTCCCGCGTCATCGAGTAGATCCTACTGCTGGAATCGCGAGGCCAAGAGTTTCGCTTTACGCTTTGGAAGATCTAACTCCCTAATCGGATCAGTAAGTCCACACTGTGTGATTTTGTGTAGTTCTCCTGATGACGATAATGGAGTAAATATAGGGTCAGTGTCACTGGCAGTGATTGCACTTTTTGGGCTGTAAGTATCGATTCAGCGTCATCGCTATCATTACTTGATGGTGGTACCCGGGGGGTGGGTGGGGGTGGGGGTGGAGGTGGGGGGAGGAACAACCAATCCTTTGCCATGAACCACAGAGCGAATGAGATGGGATGTGAGAGTACTGAATATTCCTCTTCTTCTTAGTATTGACTCCGTTCTTCAAGAGGGGTACCGTACAAAAACAACTATCTAATGTGTGATTTGTGCGTTCACACGAAATAGCAGTCACACGAAAGTTCAAGAAGACGCTTTTACCAGGCATTCAGCCATTCACTGTAGACGAACATCAGGTTCAAGACGCATGTGGTGTTCATGATTTCTCTTGGCCTTCAACTCGACAACCAAAATACAAAGCACTTTCTTGTTTCACTGCTTCAGTCAGTGGTGGACTTCTTAAAACACAAGTAACATCTGCACAAATGTAACAAAAGTTATCAGGTTTGTTATTGCAAGTGTGGGGTACTTTTGTGAAAGTGTACGTGCGCACAATAACACAGTTCTTCAGTTTCATCACTTCACCTCACGTATTTTCACTGCCAACCGCCACGACACTCGTTCCAATTACAAGTGAAAATGCTACGCAAAAGCACATACCGCGTCTGGTTTCTACGTTCGACAATGCTCACGTGACTGGATGTGCACACATGAGTCATGGTATAAAGCAGTGATGCCAAACTGTACTAGTGGCGTCCACCTTACTCATTTACTCACTGACGGCAGAGGAACCTTCTTACAATGCCTTTGCATGTAGCTCTTATAACTTCCCATAAGAGCGACTGTGATACGTAAACGCCTTATTTGCCTGTAACCCTGGGCTATGAGACAATTTTAATCTTGATATTCGTCCTCAGCCCATCTAAATCTATAAAGTATGGTTACTTTCGTTTCTGTAAAAAATAGTAAGTTAAAATTTGTAAGAAGTAAAATTACTATGTTTTGTCAGATTCAGTGGTTTCAATAATTCTTTTAAATGTTAACTTCAATCAAAAATATGCTCTGTCAAACCTAGACACCAGTTTATTTTACTTTCTGAAAAAGTTATTGTCGTCAAATTTAGCTTTCCTAACGCGACACTCAGAATATAAGACTACAGGACATGGCTCTTGTTTCACGTTAATAGTGACACTGGATTACTGTAATGACTATGAAATTAAAATTAGAGCTCACACGAAAATTATATAATCCAAATCACTGATACTACTGAACTACACCAAACGTTGAAGGAAAACTATTAGTTTATACGGTCTTACTGTTTACCACATATTAATGTACAGCAGTTATACTGTATTGCCGAATATATCAGCAAACACAACATTAACAGAATTGAGCCTTAAGTTTTACAGTAAAGTGCACAACGGGAATTGTAACTATCAGATTTCAGGAAGGCCGATCATGAGATAAAATGCCATCATGTTCCTTCTCATATATTTTCATTAAAGAAGAGTTGGAATTAGTGAGCTCAGGAATACTGCATTATGTGCAGGAATGCACATTAGGGTGACGTTTACTGTAGGAAGTTGGTTCGAAGTTGTATTTATTCATAAAATAGGACAAACTTGTCAACTTCAGTAAATGTTTAATATGTACAAAATCCTACCATTATGGTTCCCTAAGGGGTATGTTTTGTGCACAAAATTAGTCATCCGTATTCAAAGAGGGTTGGGTTAAGTGAAGAATGCAACCTGCACACTGAAGTGCTACAGAAATTCAGAATCTGAAAGATGACTGAAGGCAAAGTTCACCATCTATAGCGCAGTTCGAGTTGTGAAAACTGGCTTGCGACCCACAGCGGAAAGACATCACAATGCGTGAAGTGAATCGTTACCGGATAAGAAACAAAGTCGGCCCCGACTGAATCTAGTTAAGCGAGAGGGAAGTCATGTCTTGAGATTCCCGTAAAAGTGGTTCCCACATATGAATTAACAAATACAGATACTTCCTAACATGAAAAAAATTAACTCCCATCCAAAATCACATTCCAAGTGGACACACGACTGGTATTTAACAATGAAATCCGCCAAACAGCCGTGCAATTGAGATGTTATTTTATCTTATTTTCGCTAGCAGTGTCGGCAATTCATTATGCCAACTTGAGGGACCACATGCACCTCTCAAAAATAATCTATATTAGCATACAGGGGCCGTATGTTTCTAGATGTCATGAATTCGTGGTTCAAGTGCTTCTTCTGAAGACTTGACTGCAACGTCAGTACACCTATAATCCATAAGTCCGCAGGACGCCAGTTTCGATTATTTTTGAGAGTTGCCTGTGGGGCCTGAAGATGGCATAATGAACTGCCGACTCTGCTAGCGAAAATAAGATAAAATAACATCTCAACTGCACGGCTGTTTGGCGGGTTTCAATGTTAAATATTTGACCAACCGCTGTCCCACATCCACAATGGATCAACAGAGACGGCACTGCTATGTCATACTCCCAAGGTCGCAGAACAGCGACTGCTAACTGTGAACAGAAGTCAACATGCGCCAACTCTTTTGACAAGAACGGCAGAAAAATTTGGCGGAGGATATCTGCCCAATCGACAAAGCGAGTTTGCAGTGGAACGAGGCAGAAGAAAGCACACACAACGCCTGGCTCCTCTGCTCAGAATTTTCCATCGACTCAACGCCTGAAATTTCAACAACCGGTTTCCGTGTGCATGCGCCTGAAGAAAATAATCGTGAGGCCACATGTTTAGAAAGAGCGAGCAGACATAAACGCTCAGCCAGACTGGGAGACTTGAACCCAATGACCTTTCCCAAAAGCTGCTACAACACGAAACAGAAGAAGTCCACCTGAATGTACCAATGTGGTTGCGTTTGAAATTACACTCACATTTATACAATCGAGCAATCACCCGTGTTTAGGGTAGGTGTGTAAAGGTACATGGGATGCACAATATCAAGCATAATGAAAATGAGAATAAAAATCAAATCAGATCCCGGTATGACAAAAAAAAGAAAAAATCTGAGAAAGCACAGGCAGATGAAAGACACTCTGCAGAACTTCATAAAATTACAAAATCAAATGAATACGTGGATTGATTGACGCCTTTCAGTATGATGAAGCTGGTATCCGCGAAATTCAGGGTGAATTACATTTATTAGACTGGTAAGACCTTCTAGTTCACGCATAAGAAATACGGCATGCTTTTCCACTTTATAATTTCTGAAAGTCGGCCATAGCCCTGCCCATTCGTGAAACAGACCACCCTTTGTTGGGTACTCAAGAAGATCTCACAAATTTGCACATAAGGGATAAGGGTACAGGCCAACAACTTTTGTAATAACTTTATAGATCTGTTATAAGATCAGTTTTTGATTAGCTACCTTATTTACAGTAGTACTGTTGACATTCTACACGTGACGAGATTCAGTCTCCCGAACATCTCCGTAAGGGTGTATTATCTTTGATCATTGGTATCTGTTTTATTTCTCATTTGTGCACAGGAAGTGCTCAGTCACGCTACTTATTTGATGTATTTCTAATCTGTACACGGCCGTGCAAGCGGATAGCTGTTGCTGTGATGTGACTGCCGGTAATCTTAGGATATTTTATCGACTAGACAAATGATGATGTATCACATTTTAGGAAGACAAATTTACAAGGGAAGTGACACTGAATTTTTTTATTATTTTTATTAATATCTTTATCGGTATTAATAAGATTGATGTAGAATATTTCTGATGATGAAGGCTTACTACTTCGAAACGCATCATTTTAGTGCCTTTACATTGTGAAAGATGGTTGAGCCTACATTTTAACATAGTTTTTAACCACAACCTCGTATCCCTCGGGGATAAAATCCTGCCCCTACGATGTTTTGGGGATATCTTTTGTACCTACTCATTTAGGCTACCTAGAAAGTGAAGCAGAATATCCATTTCTTCTCTAAGAGCAGGTATTGCCTTTGTTTCACAACTACGTGGTGAGTTTGCTGTGGTCGCACCCTCGACTGGCAAACTAAATCTCCCCACAGAAAGTTTCTGGGCCTGTTTGGAAGTGTGGGTGAGACGTAGCAATCAACATCGCCGCAATCTGGATAGCCTTACAGGATTTAATCATCAATGAGTGGTTTCACCTGGATATGGCACATCTGAAGCAACTTGTGGACTCCCTTCCTCTCCTAATTAATGCTGTAATCAAAGGCTAGGGTCGGTCTTACATGGTATTAGCGTGAAGACTAATTTTTTGTGGGGTGTGCTTACGTTACAAGGTAGTTAGACATTCGAGAGCAGTTAATCGAAGGAAATAGTAGGAGATAAAAGAGGATACAGACTGCAACAGATAGCACAGGTTAATGACGACATTCAAAGTAAGTTTTATCAATAACACAATCTACATCACAATTTAATTTATTTTCGTTTATCGGTTTCAGCTCGTATCAGTCGAGGCAATTGTCGCGCGTCCTGAAATTTAATACCAGTGCCATCCTGAAGTGAAAAGACAGAAGAAGTTGGGAAAAAAGATAATTCTAAGCTCGTTATGAGATTGAGGGGACGCCACCAGACTGCCTGGTCGGCAGCACGGGATGGCTTGTGGCTAGTATGATTGCTCCTCCTTCCGATTCAGTAATGTTTACGGAACTAGATCCAATACGTCTCCTTCACTTACCTCAGTTGACATTAGAAGAATCTCCTGCCAAGGAACACTACTTGATAGTACGGTTAACTCAACAGCTTCTCCATACATACTCCGCAAGCCAGTGTGTGGTGCGTGGCAGTGGTACCTTGTACCAATTACAGTCATTTCCTTTCCTGTTCCACTCGCAAACAGAGCGAGGGAGAAAGATTGTCTTAATGCTTCCGCACGACCCCTAATTCCTCTTATTTTATCTGCATGGTCCATACGCGAAATGTGCATTGATGACAGTAAAATAATTCTACAGTCAGCTTCGAATGCCGGTTCTCTAAAATTTCTCAATGGTGTTCCTCGAATTTACCGTCACCTTCCTCCTAGGGATTCCTGTTTGCGTTCGTGAACCATCTCCGTGATACTTGCGTCTTCTTCGAACCTGCCTGTAACAAACCTAGCAGCTCGCTTCTGAACTTCAATCTGACCTGGTGGGGAGTCCAAACACTCGAGCAGTACTTAAAAATGGGTCGCACTGGTGTTCTTTTCGCAGTGTCCTTTTCAGACGAACCAGATCTCCCTAAAATTCTCCCCATAAACCGAAGTCGACAATTCACTTTCCCCTAAGTGCTCGTTCCATTTCACATCGCTTAGCTACGTTTCGCCTAGATATTTAATCGACATAATTGCGTGAAGCAGCATACTGCTAATGCTGTATTCTGACACTTCGGATTTACTTTTGATACTCATCTGCATTAACTTATATTTTTCTACATTTGCAGCAAGCTGCCATTCATCACTCCAATTAGAAATCTTGTCTAAGTCATCTTGTATCCTCCTGCAATCACTCGACGAAGACATCTTCCTGATCACCACAGCATTATCAGCAAACTACCACAGATTGCTGCTCACACTGTCCGCCAATCATTTATGTGTAAGTATAGAGAATAATAGCGTTCCTATCACACTTTTTTTTCCTGGGGCGCTCCTGACCATACCCTTGTCTCTGATGAACATTCGGCATCGAGGACAAAGTAGTGGGTTCTGTAACTTAAGAAGTCTTTGAGCCACTCATATACCCGGGAACCTATTCAGTATGCTCGTACCTTCTTTAACAGTGTGCAACGGAGCACCGTGTCAAACGCTTTCTGGAAGTCCAGAAATATGGTATCTACCTGTTGCCTTTCATGCATAGTTCGCAATACATCAAGTGAGAAAAGTACAAACTGAGTTTCCCACGGCCTATGCTTTCTAAAACCATGCTGATTCATGGACATAAGTTTCTCGGTCTCAAGAAAATTTATTACATTCGAACTGAGAGTATATTCAAGGGTTCTGCAACAAATCGATGTTAGGGATATAGGTTTGTAATTCTGCGGATCCATTCCCTTGCTTTTCTTACGAACAGGAATCACCTGCGCTTTTTTCGAGGCGCTAGGGACTTTGTGCCGGGCGAGAGATTAGCTATAAAAGCAAGCTAAGTAAGCGTCTAGTGCCGCAGAGTTTGTAAAACCGATGGTGCGATGGTTAAGCGACGGTATGTTTGTACGATACTCCTGCATGAACTATTTCTTAAAGGCAAAATATGAAACATCGAATTTCCTTTTCCCATCGTTTACTTGTTGGACGCTTGTGGTACGGATTTCAGGCTGGCACGTAGATCGCTCAATTACGGAAGTGAAATGGAGGCAGATACGTCACGCCACGTCTCGCCGCTGCGAGGCGACAGGTTTCGTGGTAGGAGGAGGACGGCTTGCTCCGTCCCGGCGGTGGCGGTGACAGGCGCCGTCGTTAGCCGCGTCATCAGGCCTCACCTGCCGGTCCCCAGGGCGGCCGCCGCCTAATAGCCTCCGATGGCGCGTCTAACGCCTCCTCGTCACGGCAGGCTCCGTCGTCCTCATAACGAGCAGCGAGCGGCTCATCCTCCGCGTTTCCAGTTCTTCTTTCACAGAGCTGTTCGATCGATCTGAGATAGAGACTGCAAGATAACTGTGGTTTAATATGAAGACTAAAAGCTTACGTGCCGTCACCACTTGTACAGCATCTCTTTCATATTGACTTGCCAATACCCTGTCTGAATTCTGCTTGCTTTCGGAAACTCAGTTCTTCTTCATATATCTATCGAGACATGTTTCTTCAACTCTGTTCATTATCAGTGGAGCTTTAAATCTAAATTTTTAGCGGCAGGTAAGAAAGAGTGGTCTGAAGGCCACGTAATTAAAACATCCTGGGTGCGCGCCTTGACGCCAGCCACACATTAAGTTTTGAATAAAAATCATCAGCAATGGGGGCCAATGACTTTCGGTATAAGGAGTTATCTATCTGCTAGCGGCATTGTCAAAGAGGGCGAAGGATCGTATAGAGAGTTCAGGGGAACTTCTTGCACTTAGGTTGGAAACTGCCCATAAAAGGGGGAAGAATCGGCAGTAGCCAACTGCCTGAGGATGCTATGGAAACCGTTGCATTCAAGGCACGTGGTGTGTATCTGTAGGGCGTGTGTCGTTATAATCTCTCTGTTGCCAAAAGATTCCGGACAAGCGCTCCATTCGTATTATCGGGCGGGTATTGCTTAAAAGGAGGTAGCCATGGCAAAAACATGGAATAACCAAAGAAAAGGTAACATTCTACGAGTGGGAGCATGGAAGTTTGAACATCGCAGGGAAGGTAGAAAATCTGAAAAGGGTAATGCAAAGGTCCAATCTAGATAGAATCGAGTCAGTGCAGCGAGATGCAAAGAAGATAAGAATTACTTATCAGAAAAATATAGGGTATTGTAAACAACAGAAGAAAACAGAATAACGGGAGTAGGGTTCGTTGTGGTACGCCCTCCGCCACGCACCTTATGGTGGATTGCGGAGTATGTATGTAGCTGTAGATAAATAGAAAAGTACAGCAGGGAGTGAGTTACTGAGAACAATTCAATGAAAGGGTTGATCTTATCAGAATCGACAGCAAACCAACGTTCATAACTATAGTTTAGTTATAAATGACGACTAAACAAGGAGAAGATGGAGAAAGTATATGAGGACACTGAAAAGATAAGTCAGTATCTAAAGGGAGATGATAATCTATAAAACATGGGGGGTTGCAACACTGTACTTCAAAAAATGTTCAAATGTGTGTGAAATCTTATGGGACTTAACTGCTAAGGTAATCAGTCCCTAAGCTTACACACTACTTAACCCAAATTATCCTAAGGACAAACACACACACCCATGCCCGAGGGAGGACTCGAACCTCCGCCGGGACCAGCCGCAAAGAACACTGCACTATGGGATGCAATAGAAGACGGGGTTGCGGGAGGATATCATCTCGGTAGTAGAAATGAGACAAAATAAAGACTAATTGAATTCTACAGTAAATCGCAGCTAGTAATAGAAGTAGACGGTGGTGTAATATCAGTCTGGCTTCAGCGGCTGTCCGAAGAGGACGTGCCGTACTTGCCCCTGCGGAGTGACCTCGTGTTTGTTTACACTGCGACTTAGCCTACTCACGGGCTTCGCGCATTGAGATCAATGCAAATAAGTTCAGGAGCCGGCCGCGGTGGCCGAGCGGTTCTAGGCTCTTCAGTCCGGAACCGCGCGACTGCTACAGTCGCAGGTTCGAATCCTGCCTAGGGCATGGATGTGTGTAATGTCCTTAGGTTATATAGGTTCAAGTAGTTCTAAGTTCTAGGGGACCGATGACCTCAGATATTAAGTTCCATGGTCCTCAGAGCCATTTGAACCATTTTTAAGTTCAGGAAATCACATAACGTTTCAAGTCATGTCCGGAATACTCACGACCATAAACCTTAAATGTGGAACGCTACCAAACACGGAGTATATTTCTTTCACGCTGACGGTAACGTCGAATATGCGGGATTAGGCATTGCAACTATTCGCGTGTTGACGTCATAGTGGCTCTCCGGCCATACGGTGCTGTTCATAATCATAAGGCAGAACCCTGTGCCCATTTCCTCACATAGCCTTTTCTTAACGGGGTGTGGCAGTTCACAATTGATCTGGGTGACTGTATTCCGTTTTATCTCACCATCAGCAGATGTCAAGCCGTAATCATCTATGACGGACAGCCGCGTACTAGTTCAGGGTGTGGATAAGAGGGCCGTATCAAATCTGAATGTCTGCAGCGACGGATAGCGGGCCGCGCGGAGTGGCCGCGCGGTTTAAGGCGCCATGTCACGGATTGCGCGGCCCCTCCCGCCGCAGGTTCGAGTCCTACCTCTGGCATGGGTGTGTGTGTTGTTCTTAGCATAAGTTAAGTTAAGTTAGTATAAGTAGTGTGTAAGTCTAGGGACCGATGACCTCAGCAGTATGATCCCTAAGGGATTCACACACATTTGAACTTTTTTTTCTTTTTGACGGATAGCGCAGCAACCAACCGTAGGTGTGGTATTTCCCTCGTCGGGTACGGTATTTCCGATCAAATACACGACCGCGTTTAAGTCGCCGACGGCCGACAGGCAGCTCTCGGAATCATGTGAACAGCTGATGGATCCTTCCTGAATCGGTTGTGGACGAGGTGACTGACACTGTGACTTCCGCCATGTCCTCAGTTCCGCTGATTACTCCGGCTACGCCCATGACCGACGCTGATGTCGAACGTGACTCCTTGGTCGACTATCTGGTCGTCACGACGTCCACCTTTCTGCCTGACGGACTCGATAGAAGAACGATTGCGGAAACAACGCTCCCCTAAACGAGGCACGAGGTCGATGCGGCATTCTTCTCCCTGTCCAGATGATATACTCCCTGTTGAGCAAATCGACGTTTCAGCGTCTGAGACCGTGGACGACAGCTTCGTCAGTGCATTTGTGGCTCTCGCCTCGACGGAACGGAATCTTTCTGCCTCTGAAATTCCTAGCGAAGAAGGATCGATACGATCCGATCTGGCAGTGTCGCCAGGTGTTGAACTTATGGAAAACAAGGCGACGGAGTCCCTGCTGGTGTGAAGATTTTTAAGAAACATCAAATCCCGTAAAGGAGTCCGCGCCGTTAGTTCAAGCGACCTGCTGATGTCAAGTGATAGGGGAGCCTGCAGGTACCCCGCATCTTCACAGCAGCGATCTGTAGCCCACTACCCAGGTAGGGCGCGATTCCGCGAGTACTGTATCACGCGCGCGTCAACATCAGTCTCCATAAAGAAATGATATGGACATCGGAGAGGTGCATTTAGCAGCTCTACCACGGACAGCAGGATATGATTTCCATGACTCTAATGGCGATCACCTTGACCGTAGAGTGGCGGTGTGTGTGCGCAAAGATATCCTGGTTAACGACATCACGTATCTCCCCTCTGCCAGGAATATGGCGTTCACGATTCGGTCCACGCGTGTCACTAATGTCTATACGCCGTCTCGTACCGGGCGTTGGCCTGAATGAGCACGATTTCATGCGGAGGACACACTGTTCTTTGGTCGACACGAACATCTTCTCTTTGGATGGGGGTTTAACCGTGTACTCGGCCTCAAAGATCAATACCTGAATTTTAGAATGCGCCAGGAGCTGCGTCTCATTGTTTGCGATTCAGCCCTGCGAGACACGTGTGAGGTACGGCACGCAGACGACCCGGGATTCACGTTTCACACAAGCCATTCGGCAAGTCGGTTAGACCGCATTTATGTCTCCCTTGGGCTGGTTGATGCAGTGCTCGATTTAGAGCACTGGCCGTTGCTGTTCTCTGACCACTATGTCCACTGCTCTTTCCCCGCCATGAGGTCTGGAGGAGTCGGGCACTATGGAAACCCAACACTCAGCATTTACATGCTTCTGATTGTCGCCAGTGTAACACTGAGGCGTGGAAAAAGTGTAAACGGCGTCTCCGATAATACTCATCAGTTTTGAACTCGTGGCTGTAATGTGCGAAACCAAATCCGTCGCACTTTATCACTTACAGCAAGGAAGTGGCGCTTGGCACAGGCACACTATAGACATACTTCAGCACCCTCCGCGACCTTGATGGCCAGCCACCTCCCTGGAAGTGCAAACTGAACGCAGCATAATTAAGGAGAAGCTACTAGCGATTATTCGCCGGAAACTACAGGGGCTGTGGAGCGTGTCCGCAGGCCTGATGTGGACTGGCGGGAGAATTCCAACATGCATCACATTGTACACGATCACAGACACTCCAGACAAAACTTAGTCATCGAATTCGTAGATCACCGTGCGCAGCGTGTCACCAGCCAAGCGGACATAGCTGATAGCTTCGTCGAACGTTATCACCGAGTCTGCCGTGCCGATGATAGGGCCGTCTTGGACTTTCCACGCGCGTTCACGCTTGAGGAGAGGGTTACGTTACTGGGACTTTTCACCTCCAAGGTGTCACGACCGCTGTCCCCGGGGGTGCTCTGTGTAAGTCACCAGGCATCGATGGACTTCCTATTGAATTTTATCGCACCTTTCGTGGTCTCGTGTATACACGACGGACGGAGGCGTGTGATGAACTGATCACGTCTGCAGCTGCGACGCCGCAAGCTTTTGTCGAGGGTATTATTATTCCCGTACATGAGCGGAACCCTTGAATTACCATGGCCCACTACCGCCCTATCACACTGTTAAATATTTCTTAAAAGATTTTTGTGTGGTTATTGGTGCCGAGCTGCAGGCAGATCTTACCACGTGTCCTCTCCACCGAGCAAACTATGCCAGGTGGTACAGCTAACGTCCAGACAGACACTGGAAACTGTCGTGACGTGATTGCACTGGCAGAGGCGTGCAGACATCGTGCGGCTACCGTACTTGTAGTTTTTGAGAGCGCGTATGTTTTCGTATTTCTATATTCGGTCTTAGAACGAAAGGGCTTCCATGACCGATTCATCAGCGTCCCTCAGCGGTTCTTGGCAGTACTTGCAGAATGCACACGCAGGGATGCGCTCTGTTCACGTTATTGCGCGTCTATATCACGCTCCCAACTATGCTGGCGTGTTCCCGGAGCGATTCGGAACGAAACATGACGCGCCTACACCTTGCCCGCAAACATCCTTTATCACCTTGCGAGGTTCCAAGGTTCCTTCCTCATATATATGTAAAAACATTAGTAATATAATGATGAGCAGTGTGTGGATGCAGCAGAGCGATGGGAGGGGAAGCCATCGTGGCCAGGCCTCATAATTCGACCACTGCCCACCTTGTCCCTCCAGCCTGTAGCTGGCTAGGACACTAATAAAAAATTTAAAAAAAACAATAAAAATGCGTGAAAATGGAAAATAATAAATAAGAATTAAAAACAAAAAGTTTAAAAATAATTAATTATAACGAGAAACGTTTTACTTGTTTCAAAGCGCTGAAAATTGTAATTAGTTTATCACTTGAAAAACCCTCTTGGACACAAAATTTAAAAAAAAACAGAGGGAAAAGTGCAGGTAGTGTGCTGGTTCCAGGTTTGATGGCGGGTGGGACTGAGGATATTTCCTGGTTCTACTGCGTCCATGACGCGCGTATTTGAAAAAAAGAGAAAGGGTAGCGTCTTTGTTTAGTAATCAAACGTCAACGGTCCTGGGTTCGAACCACGTCACCGCTTGAATTTTGAATAAAAATCATCAGCAGTGGCGGTCGAATACTTCTGGCTTACGAAGCCACCCCTCATTCAGCCAACTGCATCGTCAAAAAGAGAGGAGGAGCCGACAGTGATTCAGGGCACTTCTTGCCCTTGGAGTGCGAAACTGCGCCTAAAGGCGGAAGAATCAGCAACGGCATGAGGATGCAGAAGGCAATGGAAATCACTGCATTAAAGACACATAATGTGCATCCGCAGGACTTGAGGCCTGTAATTAAAAGGTGTCTTGAAGATCTCTCCATCGGCAAAAGATGTCGGACTAGTCCCCATTCGGACCTCCGGGCGGCGACTGCGAAGTGGAACGTCAGAAGTTTGAACGTGGTAGGGAAGCTAGAAAATCTGGAAATGGAAATGCTAAGGCTCAGTCTAGGTATAGTGGGTCGGTAAAGTGAAATGGGAAGAAGATGAGGATCTCTGGTCAGATGTGTATATGGTAATATTACTAGCGGCAGGAAATGATGTAACGGGAGTAGTATTCTTAGTGCATAGGAAGGTATAGCAGAGAGTGAGTTACTATGGACAGCTCAGTGATACGGTGGTTCTCACCATAATTTACAGAAAACTAACACCGACAGGTACACATGCCGACATCGCGAGCCGGAGATAAAGATAGAGAAAGAATATGACCATATCGAACGGGTAGTTCAGAACATAAAGGGAGATGAAAATCTAATATTCACGGGGAAATGGAACGCGGTTGTAGGAGAAGGAATACAAGAAAGGGCCGGCCGGAGTGGCCGAGCGGTTCTAGGCGCTACAGTCTGGAACCGCGCGACCGCTACGGTCGCAGGTTCGAATCCTGCCTCGGGCATGGAAGTGTGTGGTGTCCTTAGGTTAGTTAGGTTTAAGTAGTTCTAAGTTTTAGGGGACTGATGACCTCAGAAGTTAAGTCCCATAGTGCTCAGAGCCATTTGAGCCAATACAAGAAAGGGTTACGGAAGAATATGGGCTTGGTACTTGGAATGAGAGAGGAGAAAGATTGATTGATTTCTGCAGTATATTTAAGTTAGTAGTAGCGAAAATTCTGTTCAAGAATCACAAAAGGAGGAAGTATACTTGGAAAAGGCCGGGAGATTCGGGAATATTTCAGTTAGATTACACCATGGTCAGGCAGAGATTCCAAAATCAGATATTGGATTGTTTGGTGTAGCAGGAGCAGATATAGACTCGGATTACAATTTAGTAATGATGATGAAGAGGCTAGTCGGGAAGAATCAATGAGCAAAGAAGTGGGATACGGAAGTACTAAGGAATGAAGAGATACGTTTGAAGTTCTCTGAGACTATAGATACTGCAATAAGGAATAGCTCAGCAGGTAATTCAGTTGAAGAGGAAAGGCGTCTCTAAAACGGGAGTCATAAAAGTTGAAAAGATAACCCTCGTTACAAGGAATGTAAGTGCGAGGAAATTATGGGTAACACAAGAAATACTTTAGTCGATCGGTGAAAGAAGGAAGTGCAAAAATGTTCAAGTAAAATCGGAAATACATAAATACAAGTCAGTTAGGAATGGAATAAATAGGAAGTGGAAGGAAACTAAGGTGAAATTGCTGCATGAAAAATGTGAAGAAATCGAAAACGAAATGATTGTCGTGCGAATTGACTCCGCAAGTAGGAAAGTCAAAATAACCTTCGCTGAAACTAGAAAAAAAGACAGTAACATTAAGATGCAATGGATATGCAGAGGAGAGAGTGGATAGGTGGAAAGAATACACTGAAGGCCTCTATGAGGGGGAAGAAACAAGACTCGATATAGAAGAGATTGGGGATCCAGTACTAATTTAAAAGAGCTCTGGAGGACTTAAAATCAAGTAAGGCAGAAGGAGAAGGAATAGATATCAATCCATCAGAATTTCTAAAATCATTAGAGTAAGTGGCAACAAAACGACTACACTCCTGGAAATGGAAAAAAGAACACATTGACACCGGTGTGTCAGACCCATCATACTTGCTCCGGACACCGCGGTTGGCCGTCGAATGGCGCTAGCTGCGCAGCATTTGTGCACCGCCGCCGTCAGTGTCAGCCAGTTTGCCGTGGCATACGGAGCTCCATCGCAGTCTTTAACACTGGCAGCATGCCGCGACAGCGTGGACGTGAACCGTATGTGCAGTTGACGGACTTTGAGCGAGGGCGTATAGTGGGCATGCGGAAGGCCGGGTGGACGTACCGCCGAATTGCTCAACACGTGGGGCGTGAGGTCTCCACAGTACATCGATGTTGTCGCCAGTGGTCGGCGGAAGGTGCACGTGCACGTCGACCTGGGACCGGACCGCAGCGACGCACGGATGCACGCCAAGACCGTAGGATCCTACGCAGTGCCGTAGGGGACCGCACCGCCACTTCCCAGCAAATTAGGGACACAATTGCTCCTGGGGTATCGGCGAGGACCATTCGCAACCGTCTCCATGAATCTGGGCTACGGTCCCGCACACCGTTAGGCCGTCTTCCGTTCACGCCCCAACATCGTGCAGCCCGCCTCCAGTGGTGTCGCGACAGGCGTGAATGGAGGGACGAATGGAGACGTGTCGTCTTCAGCGATGAGAGTCGCTTCTGCCTTGGTGCCAATGATGGTCGTATGCGTGTTTGGCGCCGTGCAGGTGAGCGCCACAATGAGGACTGCATACGACCGAGGCACACAGGGCCAACACCCGGCATCATGGTGTGGGGAGCGATCTCCTACACTGGCCGTACACCACTGGTGATCGTCGAGGGGACACTGAATAGTGCACGGTACATCCAAACCGTCATCGAACCCATCGTTCTACCATTCCTAGACCGGCAAGGGAACTTGCTGTTCCAACAGGACAATGCACGTCCGCATGTATCCCGTGCCACCCAACGTGCTCTAGAAGGTGTAAGTCAACTACCCTGGCCAGCAAGATCTCCGGATCTGTCCCCCATTGAGCATGTTTGGGACTGGATGAAGCGTCGTCTCACGCGGTCTGCACGTCCAGCACGAACGCTGGTCCAACTGAGGCGCCAGGTGGAAATGGCATGGCAAGCCGTTCCACAGGACTACATCCAGCATCTCTACGATCGTCTCCATGGGAGAATAGCAGCCTGCATTGCTGCGAAAGGTGGATATACACTGTACTAGTGCCGACATTGTGCATGCTCTGTTGCCTGTGTCTATCTGCCTGTGGTTCTGTCAGTGTGATCATGTGATGTATCTGACCCCAGGAGTGTGTCAATAAAGTTTCCCCTTCCTGGGACAATGAATTCACGGTGTTCTTATTTCAATTTCCAGTAGTGTATTTACGTTGGTGTGTAGAATGCTTGAATCTGACGATATGCCATCTGATTTTCGGAAAAATATCGTCCACACAATTCCGAAGATCGAAAGAGCGGACAAGTGCGAGAATTATCGCACAGTCAGTTTAAGAACTCATGCATCCAAGTTGCTGACAAGATTAGTATACAGAAGAATGGAAAAGATGACGAACAGCTTGGCTTTAGGAAAGATAAAGGCACCAGAGAGGCAATTCTGACGTTGAGGTTGATAATGGAAGCAAGACTAAAGAAAAATCTAGGCACGTTAATAAGATTTGTCGAAATGGAAAAAGCGTTCGACAATGTAAAATAGTGCAAGAGTTTCGAAATTCTGAGAAAAATAGGAATAAGATACAGGGCTAGACAGGTAATGTATAACTTGTACAAGAGCCAAGAGGGAATAATAAGATCAGAAAGGGTGTAAGACAGGAATATTGTCTTACGTCTCTACTATTCGATCTATAAATCGAAGCAGCAATGACGGAAATAAAGTAAGGGTTCAAGAGTGGAATTAGAATTCAACGTGAAACGATATCAATGATAAGATTCGCTGATGACATTATTATCCTCAGTGAAAGTAAAGAAGAATTACAGGATGTGCTGAGTAGTCGAAGAAGGACAAAAATAATGAGAAGTAGCAGTAATTAGGAGAGTGAGAAAGTAAACATCAGTGTCGGTGATAATGAAGCAAATGAAGTCAAGGAATTATGCCACCTAAGCAGGACCCCACGACGGGTGGAGCAAGGAGGACTAGCACTAGCGGATACAGCATTCCTGGCCAAAGGAAGTCTACTAGTATTAAACATAGACCTTAATTTGAGGAAGCAGTTTCTGACAGTATACGTTTGGAGCACAGAATTGTATGTTAGTGAAACGGGCTATGGGAAAACCGGTAAAGAAGAGATTCGAAGCAATTGAGATGTGGTGCTACTGAATAAATGTTGAAATTTAGGTGGAATGAGGAGGTTCTCCCTTAGAGTCGCCGAGGAAAAGAATATATGGAAAACACTGAGAAGAAGAAGAAGGGCAGGATGGTAAGACTTCAGTTAAGACATCAGGGAGCAACTTCCATGGCACTAGAGGGAACTGTAGAGGGTAAAACGACAGACATTGGAATACATCCAGCAAATAACTGACGACGTAGGTTGCAAGAGCTACTCCGATATGAAGAGGTTGGCAGGCCGCATCAAACAAGTCAGAAAACTGATGACTCAAAAATAAAAAAATAAAAATAAAGAAAACGTGGCTACAAGAAAGCTAACTGCGGAGAAACCAAGAAACCATGGGTAACGGAAAAAAAATTCAACTGATCGACGAAAGAAACAAATTCAAAAATGTTCATGGAAATCCAGGAATACAAAAATACTAGTCACGAATGAGATAAACAGGACGCGCAGGGACGCTAAGGTGTAATGTTTTCACAAAAAAGTGAAGAAATCGGAAACAAAATGATTGTCTGAAGGACATCTACGAGAGCGTCCTGAAAAGCAATGCCACAGAATTTTTATATGAAAACTCCTTAAGCTTTTTTTTTTTTTTTAAATACGTTGTTAACAGTCTTCTTCTTTATTTTTGGTGTTTACATAGATGCAGATTGTAACTACAGGGTGACAATTATTGAAGTATATGAAAAATTAGTAACAAACTTTGGCGTGCACATATTTTATTCAACATGTAAAAGTCGCCAAAAATATTAGGATTTAGGTTATGACATGTTCGATATGCCTTCTTTCATTGGCGATGATATGGCGCAGACGAACAGCGAAATTCTGCATGATCCGTTGAAGTGTCAGAACATCGATTCTCTCGATGACCTCCTGAACGGCTGTTTTCAGCCCAGCAATGGTTTTGGGGTTATTGCTGTGCACCTTGTCTTTAACTTAGTCCTGCAAAAAGAAGTGGAATGTGTTCAGATCCGGAGAATATGGCGACAAATGGCCTCTGGGTACACTAGAGCCAGAAAGCGGTCTCCAAAGTGCTCCTCCAGAACATCAAACACTCTCCTGCTTGGATGGGGTCGAGCTCCGTCTTGTAAGAACCACTTTTTTCTCGAAATCAGGGTCACTTTGAATACTGGTGATGCAACCACCTTCCAAAGCCTTCTCGTACCGTTCTGTAGTTACCGTGCCATCAAAGAATATCGCATCGGCTATTCCGTGACTGGACACTGCACACCACAGTCACCCATTGAGGGTGAAGAGACTTGTCGATCGCGAAATGCGGATTCTCATTCCCCCAAATGCGCCAATTTTGCTTATTGACGAACCCATCCAAATGAAAGTAGGCTTCGTCACTAAACCAAACCATGCTTGCTCATATTAATTCCCATAATGTCCGGCGGCCAACCGTGCAGTTTCAACGTTCTAACGCAAACTATTCAGAAGTTATGACGATTTTATTTCATTTAGTTCAATAATTGTCACCATGTACGTCGGTGCGTGTAAACCGTGTTTCAGTCGAGTTTCGAATTCGCAGAGTTTATCCACACACAGAGTACCCTCTCCTTTATCATAACAACGCCAAACCACACACGAGCGCTGCGGCATATAAAACATTTCGACGCCTTTGGTTCACTGTCGTCAGTCATATGCCATACAGTTCTGACCTGGCCCCAGCCGATTTTCCTTTGTTTCCAAAAGAAAGAACACCTTCGAGAACTTCATTTTGATAGTAATGGAGCGGCACAAGCAGAGGACAGGTTTTGGGTCCGTCAACAAACATCTACAGTGACAGTATCACAAACTGGCCTCGTTGGGAGAACTGTGGCCATCGCCAGGGTCACTATGTGGAGGAATAATTATGTAGACATGAAGAATGAGGATGTAGGTTATTAATAACGTTTGTTTTGTTTAAAAAGATTTAAGAGCTTTAACATAAAAAATACGGGGCGTTACTTTTCAGTGCGCCCTCTGGAAAAGTCAGTACAACTTTCGATGAGATTAAAAGCAAGGGCGTCTACATTAAAAGTGCAGTGGAAATTTCACTGTTACACGGACAGGAGAGAGCGGATAGGTGGGAAGAGTACATTAAAAGCCTATACGAGAGGTAAGGTTTGTCTGGTGACGTGCTAGAAGAAGAAATGGAATTCGATGGGGAAAAAATAGAGCATCCCAAATTACAGTCGGAGTTTAACAGAGCTTTGAATGACGTGGTATCAAATTAAGGCAGAAGGGGTAGATAACATTATATCGGAATTTTTAAAATCATCGAGGGAAGTGACAACCAAACGGCTATTCAACCCGATGTGTAGAATTTTTGAGACTGGAGACATGCCATCTGGCTTTCGGGAAAATATCATCGACACAATCCTGAACATAGCAAGGGTGAATAAATGCGAGAATTATCGCACACTCTATTTAACATCCCATGCGTCTAAGTTGCTGGCAAGACTGATATACAGAAAAATGGAAAAGACGTTTACTATCTGTTAGTTAACGATCAGTTCTTCCTTCAGGAAGGTAAAGACTGCAGAGAGGCACTGCTGACGTTGTGGTTGATAATGAACGAAAAGCCAAGACACTGTCATAGGAGCTATCACTCTAAAAACAACGTTCGACAACGAAAACTGGTGGAAGATGTTCGTAATTCTGAAGCTATAAGGAAAACAGGTAATATACGTTATGTACAAGAACCAAGACGTAACAATAAGACTGGAAAAAGCAATAATTAAGCTTTCAGATTAAAAAGGATATAAGGCCTTGCCTAACATCTGCCTCCCACCACCACGACAACACTGCTTCGGCTACGCAACCCTCGGCGAGCAGTCTGTTGGCCTCGCCTCAGGGCCGCGGACCGCCGCTGAGAGCTCCCGACTCGCTGCCACACAGTCAGCTACAAGGCGACACCCCAGCACAGTAACCCAGCGTGTTCGCTCAGAGGGACATCTGCCCTCGACTGAGTGTACCGGATCGACGATGAACTAGAATGGGCGTCATAGGACGTCCGCCCTGAACAAATGCAACAAACATTAACGAACAAAATGAGATTTACAAAAAAACTGGTCATGATATTGGACTGCTAGCTGGACGAGCGTGTTCAAAACTGTCTCCTGCCATTTATTTATTTATTTCACAACTTAATGAACTGTCCGTTCGGGCATTGAAATGGTTGTTCTCTTTCTGTAGTCTTGGCAGCTGTCACACTACACATTGGTTATAGAATATCACTCATATGGTAAGAATAAGTTACCGCCGCAGGTAAATGTGATGAATAGTGAAATCAGGAGAGATGCCACATAGACGTCTCATGCAAATGAAAACAACAAATAAACAGGTGTGAACTATGTTACAACAAAAGAAATCAAGAGTCAAGACTTTCAAAACGGAACGCAACTTCAGAAACGTCAAAAACATATGTTTTCACAGAGCACAAAGAAACCGTGTGATTGTGTAATTGTTTCGTTCATTTGTTGCAGCTTACGTGACGAACTATTATGTTTTCATCATTCCCTTGGAAGTGATCACATTCACATTCATACGAGCACCAACATCGAGCAAGGATGCATATCTCACTCAGTTAGCAGTCGTACAGATTAGGCGTGTCGATAAGAGATTCCTGTCATGCCAGACACGTGCTGTCGCTACTGCCGTGTATGACACACCAGACGTGTTTTCCGGTGGAGGATTCGGTTGACTTGTCGCCTTGTCATCAAACATTTGCGGTTCGCATTCGAAAGCCACTTCCTTTCGGCTACTAATAGTGTGTCTGTGCATAATCAAAGCGAACAGCGAAAAAAAAAATATATACGGGGCTATTACAAATGATTGAAGCGATTTCATAAATTCACTGTAGCTCCATTCATTGACATATGGTCACGACACACTACGGATACGTAGAAAAACTCATAAAGTTTTGTTCGGCTGAAGCCGCACTTCAGGTTTCTGCCGCCAGAGCGCTCGAGAGTGCAGTGAGACAAAATGGCGACAGGAGCCGAGAGAGCGTATGTCGTGCTTGAAATGCACTCACATCAGTCAGTCATAACAGTGCAACGACACTTCAGGACGAAGTTCAACAAAGATCCACCAACTGCTAACTCCATTCGGCGATGGTATGCGCAGTTTAAAGCTTCTGGATGCCTCTCTAAGGGGAAATCAACGGGTCGGCCTGCAGTGAGCGAAGAAACGGTTGAACGCGTGAGGGCAAGTTTCACGCGTAGCCCGCGGAAGTCGACGAATAAAGCACGCAGGGAGCTAAACGTACCACAGCCGACGGTTTGGAAAATCTTACGGAAAAGGCTAAAGCAGAAGCCTTACCGTTTACAATTGCTACAAGCCCTGACACCCGATGACAAAGTCAAACACTTTGAATTTTCGGCGCGGTTGCAACAGCTCATGGAAGAGGATGCGTTCAGTGCGAAACTTGTTTTCAGTGATGAAGCAACATTTTTTCTTAATGGTGAAGTGAACAGACACAATGCGCGAATGTGGGCGGTAGAGAATCCTCACGCATTCGTGCAGCAAATTCGCAATTCACCAAAAGTTAACGTGTTTTGTGCAATCTCACGGTTTAAAGTTTACGGCCCCTTTTTCTTCTGCGAAAAAAACGTTACAGGACACGTGTATCTGGACATGCTGGAAAATTGGCTCATGCCACAACTGGAGACCGACAGCGCCGACTTCATCTTTCAACAGGATGGTGCTCCACCGCACTTCCATCACGATGTTCGGCATTTCTTGAACAGGAGATTGGAAAACCGATGGATCGGTCGTGGTGGAGATCATGATCAGCAATTCATGTCATGGCCTCCACGCTCTCCCGACTTAACCCCATGCGATTTCTTTCTGTGGGGTTATGTGAAAGATTCAGTGTTTAAACCTCCTCTACCAAGAAACGTGCCAGAACTGCGAGCTCGCATCAACGATGCTTTCGAACTCATTGATGGGGACATGCTGCGCCGAGTGTGGGAGGAACTTGATTATCAGCTTGATGTCTGCCGAATCACTAAAGGGGCACATATCGAACATTTGTGAATGCCTAAAAAAACTTTTTGAGTTTTTGTATGTGTGTGCAAAGCATTGTGAAAATATCTCATATAATAAAGTTATTGTAGAGCTGTGAAATCGCTTCAATCATTTGTAATAACCCTGTATATTGGTACTGCTCACGCGCTTGACAGTACAACGTCGTAACCACTTACCCACAATGCCGTTCCTATTTCCGCCCGCTTTTTATTGCACTTCTTGTGCTCGGACCGTTCGCTGCTTCCATTTCTTCTTCTTTCTTTTCTTTTCTTTTTTTTCACGGTCCGGAACACCTTCTTCCTGTTTTCATGCTTTGTTCAGTTTTTGAGGGGCTGTCCATTCGGCTCTCTTGTCATTAAATATGAGGGGGATGCGATGAGGAGTTTTCCCTTGTAAGATAAGTCTAGGGCCAGTGTTGCCTCAAGCGTTCCAACAAATCTCCGGAATCCAACTGATCTTTCCCGGGATCGGCTTCTACCAATTCTTTCATTATTCTCTAAAGAATTCGAGTTATTATTTTGCAACCATTACTTATTAAACTGATAGCTCAGTCATTTTCACACCTGTCAGCAACTGCTGTCTTTGGAAAAGAACTTACTGATCGCCCTGGAGCGCTGCAGATGGTTTAGAACTGGTACGAGGCGGTCATGTACCCCTCCACCACTGAGGTGAGCCGTGGAAGAGAAGTGTTGTGTACGAACCAGTAGGTTGCATGGAATCAGCACAGTAAGAAGAGTCGATATGGGCACGTGAAAGAATGGCATAACGAAACTATTGTGTTTAAATGTGCCCATGTGCACATAGAGAATGAAATTCCCGTTTTGCTGATACATCAGTGCTGACTGGTAACCGTGTCTTCAAGGAGAGGTGTATCATTTGCAGTCATGCAACATGGCTTAAGAACGGTGGTCGTATAAAAACCTCCACTGACAAAGGCTGGGGACGAGTGTCATGCTTTCTCAATGATAACTGGTTTCACACACAGAAACCTCATGGGAGCTGACTGGAGGCTTTTAGTGTTGTCAGAAGAGTAGCGGTTTTGCCTTTTTTTAAATGACGGAAAGTGTTGAGGGCACTGGTGGTCTAATGAGGCGTTTAAACCGCGGTGTGGGGATTAATTCAGTCCTGAGGTGCATACGTGTCGTTTTTGTGGTGTTTTTCGTACCATAATTTCTTTCCACTCATTTAGGTTACCGTCAATTTGAACCAGCCTATTTGTTTAAAGATTCTCAGTGAGCAACTGTTGCTTTTTCTTCTACATCTTCATGATGAGTATGCTGTGGACACCCCCATCTTCCAAGATGGCAACGCCAGTGTTGACAGAACTGTATGCAATACGTTACCGGTTTGACTAACAATCAGGCACCACTTCGCAAATAAATTGGGATGCTGAGTGACCCAAAATTAATACACTCCCTTTTCAGAAAAAGCAAAAGACCTCTAACGACCAGAGACAGGACGTTCATATTCACAGTACATGTACTGTACATTAGTATGTTCTACAGAAAAGATTAGCATTTCAGTCACCACAGTTCAGCGTGTGTACTGTTGCCTAGTAGGCACCAGGTCTGCCGTAAACCCTGATAACTTGTTCCGTGAATGATGGCATCGACTCGTACAAAGCGCGAATGGTGTCCTGTGTTATACCAATGCTGCATTCGCCTTGTTCCAAAGTTCATTGTGGTTGTTGGCACTGGGTCACAGCACTGCACCCATCGTTTCACCAAAGCTCACACATTTTCGATTGGCGACAAGTCTGGTGACCTGGAGGGCTATGGCAAAAGGCTGACATCCTGTGACACCAAGAAGGCAAGGGTGCGTGGAGCAACACGTGATCGTGCATTGTCTTGCTGAAAAATGACGTCTGGGACGCCGTGTAGAAAGGGTGTGGCTATGGGTCGCAGGGAGTCATTCACATGGTCACACTGATCACAGTGCCCTGGACACGCACCACCTTTGATTCTGCGTGTCCAATAGCACCCTACACCCTTGAGTTGGCGCTGTATGTCCTGTGCGAATGTAGTCACTCTGATGCCGATCCCCCTGTCTGCGGCGAATCAAAATGCGGCCATCATTTTCGAAGAAACAGAACGTGGAGTCGTCCGAAAACACTATCGGATGCCATTACTGCCTCCAGTGACGTCGTTCCACATACCATTGCCGTGTAGCATGTTTCTGCACATTCGTCAAAGGTAGGCAGACAAGCGGATGGCGCGCTCGTAATCCATGCCGTAATAAACGGTGACGAACTGCCACCCCTGATAGTTTACGGTGTGCTACACTATTGCGCCAGAGCCGAGGAGGACGCAGATCTGTCTTACAATGCCATTCGGATGAGACGTCGCTCATCGGGGGAGTAGTGTGACCTGGCCCAGCTCGTCGTGTTCTACAGCCTTCGGTGAACCGTTCTGCACGCAACCGTTGCAGTGCCGAGAAACTTCGTCCCATAGGAACACCTATATCCCGAATGGATGCATCACATTTTCTCATGCCAATAATGCGTCCTCTTTCAAACAAACTGATATGACGGTACGGTTCGCGCCAACCTCTGCGAGGCATGCTGCGCGTCTACTCAAGTCTGATCCGTTACCTTCCGTTTTCAGCGACAACGAGAGCCGCAGACACATTTTATCGGTAGATGATGTTGCGCCCCAATATCGATGTCGACCTTGAAACCGCAGGACAACGTAATTCAAACGCTAATCATTTGTGCAGAACAGACTAATGTACATGTCCTGTGAAGGTGATCGTCCGATCTCTAGTCGTTCAAGGTGTTCTGTTTTTTCTGAACTTGAGTGTATTATATAATACGGCTGGAACTATTTGGAATAGTGACTGAAGTACACCAACCAAAGTCCCCCGGCTAGATAGCTCTACGGGATATTATCACAAACGATTGGTTTCATCTAGATACGACATACCTGAAGACGGTGGGCTCTCTTCTCGCCAAATGGAGAGCTATTGTCAAGTCCAGAGGCGTTCCTCGGTGTTGCTGACGTTCCTGGGTCACTAAATTTTTCGTCCAGTTGTGCTTGATTGTGCCCACGAGTGACCGAGCGAAGGGTCTCGCGTGCCGGATTCCTGCCTCCCCTCTCCCGCCCCGCTGGAGCTATTACGCCAGATTTTTGCGAAGTACCGAGCTGTCGCGAGAGGGGACACCCTGAGAGAGAGACGTTCCTGCAGCGTGCCTGCGTGGCCGGCAGGAATGGGGGGCGCTGTTGATTTAGGCGCTCCCTGGCGTGGCGTGGCCCGCGCTGCGTGTTTTATGGCCCGGCGGCAATTACGGGAATTGTCGGCCGCGCGGCGACATCATCATCGCGCCGGAGGGGACCTGATAGCCGCCGCTCCCCCCACCCCCTCCCGCAGCAGCTCCTCTGCTGCCTGCCGCTTTGTGTAGCGTCGGCCGCACCCAGTAAGCACCATATCAGCTTTCTTCAGCTACAGGGCAAAGTGTTCGTGTTAACGTTCACACTAAATTAGCGCTCATGGAAGTGCAGCCGTGAACCAGCAAAAATTAGAGAATTGAAATGTTGTTGTCTGTATTTACGAGGGGCGTTCAATAAGTAATGCAACAAATTTTTTCACGGGCAGTGTCGGTTGAAAAAATTTGGAAATTGCTGTGGGATGTCTCGGAATATTTCCGCATCAGCCCCTATAGCTTCATGAACTTCAGATAGGTAGCGGCGTCTGTACGGGATTCAAAATGGTTCAAATGGCTCTGAGCACTATGGGACTTAACATCTATGGTCATGAGTCCCGTAGAACTTAGAACTACTTAAACCTAACTAACCTAAGGACATCGCACAACACCCAGTCATCACGAGGCAGAGAAAATCCGTGACTCCGCCGGGAATCGAACCCGGGAACCCGGGCGCGCTAAGCGAGAACGCTACAGCACGACCACTTTTTTTTTAATCTTATTTTGTTCGCTTTTGTTCGTTGCATCTGCTCGGGGCGGACATCGTAAGACATCCAGTGAAGCTCGCTGTTGATCGATTAACTCAGTTTTTTTTTTTATTACAGAGGGCACGTAACCCTCTGACCGAACACGCTGAGCTACCGTGCCGGCAACCACGATCTGCGGACGTCTGTAAGGGAAGCGCGTTGCTAACATACAGTTGTCACAGTGCTTCCTTCGTCGGAAAACCAGCGCATAGGAGATATTCGTAGAAGCTTGAAAAATGTCTACGGGGACCTAGTAGTGAACAAAAGCACAATGAGTCGTTGGACCAGGCGTTTGTCATCTTCCCAGCAAGGTCGCACAAACCTGTCCCATCTCCCAGTCGGACACAGCTGTGACGCCTGCTATATTGTAACGTGCAGACACTCTCATTCGACGGATCACAGTTAATCCTCGCTGCTCAGCTGGTAGTGCTGACACACTCGTCAACCAGTTGGGGTACTCAAACGTTTGTGTCCTCTGGGTTCCTCACAGCCTAACAGAAAACAATAAATAGCAACGAAGAATCATTCGTACGGAGTTGCTTGCGCGTTACTCGACTGATCGTGACAGTTTTTTGTCGAACATCGTCACAGGCAATGAAACACGGGTTCATCACGTCGAACCGGAAACAAAACGGCAATTCATGGGGAGGTGACACACCACGTCTGCTCCGTCAGCCGGCAAAGTCATAACGACGGTTTTCTGTGACTCTGAAGGGTTTGCTCTGTTTGATGATCCCCCCATGGTGCAACGATCAGCTCTGAAGTTTTTTGTGCTACCCTTAGGAAACTGAAGAAACGACTCGGCTATTTGTTGTCACAAAACTGAAAACGAACTTCTGCTTCTCCATAAAAGTATTGGAAGCTCACGAAAGTTCATTGGACTGTTCTTCCTCGTCCACCCTCAGCCTGGATCTCTCACCTTCCGACTACCATCTGCTTGGCCCAATGAAGGGTACACTCAACGGAAAACAGTACGTGGTTCTTGGGGTGTTTATTGATGTACGAGTAGTAAGACGTTGGCTGTAATGTCAGCCATTAGAGAGGCACTATGCGGGCATACGGGTCCTGTCAGTAATGTGGTGTAACGCAATCGCATTGTAAGGAGATTACTTTGAAAAATAGGGTCTTGTAGCCAAAAGTGTGTGGAATAATATAGTGTTCTGGAATCTTGATGAAAACCAACTTTCTGTCAGAAAAAAATATGTTGCGTTAGTGAAAAAATGGTTCAAATGGCTCTGAGCACTATGGGACTTAACATCTGTGGTCATCAGTCCCCTAGAACTTAGAACTACTTAAACCTAACTAACCTAAGAACATCACACACATCCATGCCCGAGGCAGGATTCGAACCTGCGACCTTAGCAGTCGCGCGGTTCCGGACTGAGCGCCTTAACCGCGAGACCACAGCGGCCGGCCGTTAGTGAATGAAGACCCTTCGCACATCTATATTCTACGTCTACGTTATGCACCTACCCATATAGCCTGCAAACCACAGCGAAATGTAACTAACTGGGTAGTTACCATTCTATCATTTAGCCTCCTGTGTCCTTATGTAGCTTATAAACCACGTCCGACTTTAACTTGAAGTTAAAGGAATAATCTAAACTTGAGGTGCCTGATTGTCGCATACATTTTGCACCGTGTGCATTCTGTTCTGAAGTTACTGTCACAACGTGGCGTTACTGTCACTTATCGCTGTGCGACGTTGTTTCATCTTTGAGCGGCTATTTCGCAGTTGTCTAGTGACTGTACTTGAGGAGGCTGTCAGAAAAGGCAGCCCCGCGCTCGCCAATGTGGGTGGTGTGCCGCTGGAATATAGCAGAAAGGCAGTCGCTAAATCTCACTGCTTCGAGGGGTCTACGTTGGAGGGGAACGGGCAGTTCGCGAAACTCGGGCAACGAGCCAGACCGCAGCTGCTCAATGCCGGGCCGGCGCCTGCATCCCTGGCATTAGTGTATGCCACGGGCGCCCAACAACCCCCAGACAATAAATGAGTGTGGCATTGCTTCTTTTCTGTGTAACTAAAGAGGTTCAGACTCTGCGGCACCTTCTCGTCAGCGTGGGAGAATCTATAGCGTTCGCTCTTACAAAATTTGGTTCATCCAAGAGTGTTGCGTCGCTATGGACAGAGTTCGTGGCCGTAAGGTTGACAAATGATGCAGACACTGCTCCAGTTGAGTGCCCCCGTGTTCCAATATGTGCGTCTTGTGTACAATAAGAGAGAAGTCACATAGGCTTTTCCCAACTTTTTCATAAACTTAACAACAATTCTCGTCCGTCACACTGGCAACAACATCTCCTCCGTGCATCAGTATAACGTACTCTAAAGCGTTGTGTGAAAGCAACGACCACTGCACGTGCTCGAATTGTATCACAGGCATTCAGAGCTAACAATTCACTGTGCATCAATAGTTTTCGTTTCGCATGCTCCCAGTATCTAGCAGCAACTTCTTGAAGAAAGCTGTTTATCACAGTGTCAGGAAGATTTCTAAAACTAAAGGTAATTTCTGTAATTTTTAACTAGAATGTGCTGATAATATGTTTTAATATGCTAATATAACGTAGACAAACACTTATTATTGTTTATTTCATCACAGTAGTAGAGGGATACATTTTCGTCGATTTAGCGCTGAGTCTCCATTCGGCAACGAGCTAGGCTTCCACACTCACAAGACAGAATTCAATAGGACGAAGAGGGTGGAGAAGAAGGAGAGAAGGAGGAATTCACCACAAAGATTCAATTCCAGAACTGAAGCGGCCCCAAAACACTACAGCTTGTGCCATCACCAACAGAAAGAAAGTTTCATGCCATGCACCTCCATTAGATAATGAATAAATCCAATAAAAGTCCTCTCAGATATAAGTTGCCTGGAAGAAACGCTCAAACATTTGTGCAGTACGTAATATACGAAATATATCTTCTTCACAGAAGAAAAACAAATGGTTCTTTCCAGTTCCATTAAAAAATAACAGAATCAGAAAAAAATTTTATGAACGTATTTTCACATATAATACTGAAATAACATTTTGTGCCAATTACATAAATTGCTAGTTTATAAATAAAATCCATCAAAGCAAAACATAAAAAAATTTATTTCTATGATAAAACCGCGTATGAGTCCTGATATAGGCTACACTCTAGGAAAAAAATAAAATTCGCTCCACAAAGGAATTATCTGAATGGAACGGAATTCGTAGAAGCGATGTGCCTGTACAGACAAGGAAATGATTACAGTTTCTTCAACAAAAGGAGCACCACAAATTGAGGAAGTGAAAAATTCGTTGTTCTACCTCTAGCCCTTATGAAAGCTGTTATTCGCTGTGGCATTGATTTATAGAGTTGTTGGATGTCATCCTGAGAGATATCGTTCCAGATTCAGTCCAACTGACGCGTTACATCGTCATAAAATGCCACCCCAGACATCACTCCGGGTTGTCGGGTCGTATGGAAGGCAACAGTCAGGTTGATATCCCACCGCCGTCGGGGGCCTCTCCAGACGCGTCTCCGCTGGTCATCGGAGCTCAGTTCAAAGTGGGGCTCATCACTGAAGACAATTCTACTCCACTCAGTGAGCCTCTAGGATGAAAATGTATCTGGAGACTCCCTGGACAGTGGTGGGATACCAAACTGTCGCCCGCCACGCAACCCTACAACTAGGAGTGATGGTCTGGGGCGAGATTTCGTTTCATAGCAGAATTCCTTTGCTTGTCATCCGCGTCACTCTTACAGCCTAGCGGTACGGTATTCTACGCCCCGTTCGGTTGCCCTTCATGGCAAGTAAGCCGTACACTTCAGCAAGATAATGCCCGCCCTCACATGGCGAGAGTTTCTACTGCTTGCCTTCATGTTTGCCAATCTCTACCTTGGCCAGCAAGGATGCCAGATCTCTCCGCATTGGAGCATTATGGACAGTGCCCTCCAACCAGCTCGGGATTCTGATGAACTGACGCGCTAATTGGACAGAATTTGGCACGTTATCCCCAGAAGGACATCCAGTAACTATATCAATCAAAACCAGCCGAATAGCGGCTTGCATAAGGGCCAGAGGTGGACTAAAGCGTTATTGACTCCCTCGATTTGTGAAGCTTTTTCTCTTGAACAAATTACATTTTTTTTGAAATTGTAATCATTTGTTTGCCTGTAGATGTACATCACATCTACCGATTTCCGTCCGATTCGGATAATTCCTTCGTGGTGTATCCTTTTTTGTGTATAATCTGCATGTCCCAGCCGCCCGCTTGGACGAGCGGTTCTAGGCGCTTCAGTCCGGAACCGAGCTGCTGCTACGGTCGCAAGTTCGAATCCTGCCTCGGCCATGGATGTGTGTGATGTCCGTAGGTTAGTTAGGTTCAAGTGGTTCTAAGTCCAGGGGACTGATGACCTCAGATGTTAAGTCCCATATTGCTTAGAGCCATTTCAACCATTTTTTCATGTCCCAAAATTTTGGCGAATCATACCATTTAAAAAAAAGGTATTTTAGTCTCATTCTGTCCCTGACTAATGCACTGATCACCAGTGTAAAGTTTGCTTCATAGCATCCTGCAGACTGTGGAGGACAGATAGGAGGATATATTCCCGTATGGCGATCGGGAAGAATAACTGCGTGAATGCCGCTGTGAACGCTGTGATCCGTTTAATTTTGTCTTTCGACTCTCTACGGGAGCGAGGCGTTTTGGCCTGTAATAGTATTTGCAGATGCCCCGCTTGATACTGGTTCTTTAAACTTTTCACGCATGCTTTCTGAGGATAGGTGGCGTCTATCTGGAGGAGTCTGTCATTTGGTGGTTTTCAGCATTTCCGTGACGCTCTCACTCTTCCTTTTCTTACTCTGTATTTTCCCAATACAATGTTTTACTTTTCGTATTGAAATATTGATTTTTGCCACGGACATGAATCTCATCTTTTTGTTAGTATTTTCAAAAAATAGTTGTTCTTAAATCGTGTTAAGTATCTTAATGAGTTCAATTCTCTTCGTTTTTCCCAACGTCAGTTCATTAGATCATAAACTGTACAGCAATATTTTCTACAGTTAAAGAATAAATCGGGACTAAAATAACAAAAAATGTGCTAAGCATCGAAGTCCCCCAAGACGGCGGAAGATAGGAACACATAAGAAACTTCGTCATTAGTTTCTCGCCACAAACGATGACCTATAATTGTTCACTTGAGCTGGACTTGCTTCCTTTGTCAACCATTTCAACACGTTCTCGCAGGAAAACAAATATTTAAATGCAGTTACACCTTGCATTAAGATGGCTGTATTAAACTTCCTCACCTCGTAAAAATTTGTTTATTTCTCAACAAAGTCCCGTCTTTGCAGAATACAATTAGTTTGACAGATTTCCACGTTACTTAATAACTGGATCTAGCCGGTATATCCGTCGAATAGCTTAACTGCCTGATTACCTGATTACTAGTTCGGTGAAAATGCTAATCTGGAAAATAACCCAATATTTCAATAAAGCTTTTACACCACCGTCGCGACTTGAATAGTATGTTCCATTTATTACTTTTTTATAATCAGAAAGTTCATTCTCGGTTGCATCTAACCGCGGGAAATTGCCGTAGGTATACGGAAGGGTACAATGTGCAAAACAATGTGCAAAATACATTTTGTGAGGAGGGCGAAATTTCTGATGTGTCTTTCATATGGCTGCTCCATTACGTAATATTAGCAACCCGCCCGACTTCTCAATGGTGGCACCAAGTATCTGCGACCGAACGACTGGTCTGGTAATAGACTATGCTCCTATACAGAAACTTTCTCCGTGAATCAGTCTATTTATTAGTGATAACGTACTGAAATCCCTACCGTAGTTCCTGAGATTTGCTTTCATGTAGAGAAGGAAAAACTGGCTAGTGGATTTAATTCATTACGGTACAGCCAAGCCGACGGCGTGACCGAGAGGTTCTAGGCGCTACAATCTGGATGTGTGTGATGTCCTTAGGTTAGTTAGGTTTAAGTAATTCTAAGTTCTAGGGGACTGATGACCTCAGAAGTTAAGTCTCATATCGCTCAGATCCATTTGAACCATTTAGTTCAGCCAATTTAGTAAAAACCATATGAAAATCGCTACAGTAGTTCCTGAGATTAGTCTTCACATACAGGCAAATAAGGAGGCACGGTGACATTAATTTAGTAATATGTATATAGAAACTGTTCAAAAAAAGGTTTAGCACCACTTCCATTCAGTCTTTTCGCTGGAAACGTCTTTCTCAACATTGTCTTGATCACTGGAAACAGTGACAATCTGTGTGATGGAGCTGAAAGCAAACCTTAATTCCCAATGAGCCCTGCGTGTCTCCATTATTTAACGACACAGTGCGCCTAACTGCTCTGTTTCGTGTTCAGGCAGTCGTCAACACGCTTCGAAGACACAAAACACTGAAGATCTCCCTCTTGGTGGTCGCCTGTCTTGTGGGAGCTCTCCTCCTCTCTATTTAACCTGGTACCAGTGATTCTACATTGCGCAGTAACTCAGTAATAAAGTGGAAATTGTAAACTCCTTGTCCTGGACAGGGCCGCAGATGACACATCAAAACAGGGTAACTCTGTGGTTCGGCGCTGGCGACGACCAACAGGTTCAAAAATGGTTCAAATGGCTCTGAGTACTATAGGACTTAACTTCTGAGGTCATCAGTCCCCTAGAACTTAGAATTACTTAAACCTAACTAACCTAAGGACATGACACACATCCATGCCCGAGGCAGGATTCGAACCTGCGACCGTGCGGTCGCGCGGTTCCTGACTGTAGCGCCTAGAACCGCTCGGCCACCCCGGCCGGCCGACCAACAGGAACTGATGCTATATGCATGGGTGGTGTGTGTTCTTTCGGACATTTCCAAAAGAACAGACACCACGCATTCATATAACTGATCCGCCTAGGTGGGCAATGAGTCCACCTTCTTCAGTGTGGATGCACAAATACATCCGACCTTCTGCGGGAATCCCAGAGTAGCGAGCATGGAGGAACTGAATAGGGACTGCGGATAGGTGGCTCTAGGTGAGAATGTGGGTTTGCCGTGAGGCATGTCGAGATAACGCGAAGTTCCGATGACCGCCGTGTCACGAGTGGTGCAGTGGATAACGCATCTACCTAGTAAGCGGAAGACTCCAGGTTCGAATCTCGGTCCAGCACACTTTTTCACTCGTAGCCACTTATTCCATGTAATGTCCCGATGGAACTTTCCTTGTCCCCCCTCCATTTTCAATTAACATATAAAGAAATGGTTCACGCCAGAGACTAAAACTTGAGGATCTTGTGTATATCAGGACTACTATTGTATTACTCACTTTTATCCTGTTCCTTCCTGTAAGCTTGGACAAGAAAATTAATTCCAAACCATCGGCTGTAAAATCATTTGCTGCAAATAGTAACCGAGGGCCTTCACAGGTAACACTAAACGCTTGGAGAAATCAGCTATGGCGTAATAAGACTCGACTTACGGGGACGCAGATTATGTTAGAAGCATATGTCTAGCAGCAGTCCGCCTGTGAATCGTGCAGGGAAGAATCGCTATCAGTTGCAGCTCAGTTCGTTTCCGTGAGGCGCGCTGATACCAACTGAAGAGCTGCCAGTGACAGGTCGCCATCGTGCTCAGGGCGGGCTCTCGGCGGTCAGCCCAAGGCCCGGGACTGACCGGATATTGGCGCCGCCTCTGTCTCTTTGAGCGCCCTCCTCCCACCGAGAACATCCTTTTACCAACGGGAAACGTCAGATCTGATATCTGATCGCTTGCTCAGCTGCCCTGGAGACCTCAGACCGGAACGTTGTGTAAAAATGGAAATGTCGTGTGGCTAGGCCTCCCGTCACGTAGACATGTCGCCTGGTGCAAGTCTTTTGAGTTGACGCCACTTCGGCGACTTTCGCGTCGATGGGAATGAGATGATGATGATAGAGAGAACATAAGACCCACTCGCTGAGCAGAGAAAATCTCCAACCCAGCCGGGAATGGAGCCCGGACCTTTTGGCATGACCACTCAGCTATCGAGGTGGACGGAACGTTCTGTAATAAGACTCAGTACCGCGTTTCGCAATGAATCAGACGAACTCTTGTGGACCATCGCCAGGTGGAGTTACTATACAAAGACAGGATCAACCAAATTCATAACTCATACTTTCCAGCAATATCTCATTGACTACTAAATTTGAAAAGGGTTTTTACCAACTTAAGAGCTCAATAATCCGCGTCTGCCGACAGGAAGTCGAAAAATTTATGTTCTCCGATCAGGATTAAACGAAGTATGGCAGAAATTGGGCTTCCGCGAAATCGAACTCACTTCAAATTGTCAAAATTCAGTTAAGCGTTCTATTGAAAGTCTTAGGATATTGTCACCTGAACTGTCACGCGTTTAATCGGGCTTCACTGGATATTTGACATGAGGGATCGCAGTATTTGAGGACTGAATTAATACCAGCTGTACACTGAAAACCTCGACTGCATAAGCCCATATAAAATTATTATTGTTGTATTCACCACATGTACCTCGCCCCAAGAAAGTATCTGACGACTTGCATTCGGGAGGCCGACGATTCAAATCCCCATCCGGACATCGACATTTAGATTTTCCATGATTGCCCTAAATAGCTGTAGGCAAATGCCTGGAACGTTCCTGAGAAACGCCTTTGCCGATTTCCTTCCCCGTCCATTCGTAATCGGTGCTTGTGCTCCGTCTCTAATGACAGCGCTGTCGACCGGATGTTAAATTCTAAACTTCCTTCCTTCTTTTCCAATGGACAGAAAGAGAATCTCCTACCACAAAAGTACTGCTACTGATATAGCTTGCTTGCACGCAGTAACTATACAGCTTCGTCAGACGGACAAATAGCTAGTAAGTAGGCTGTTTAGGTTTTTATGTTGGTAACGCCACGTAGCGCTCTGTATGAAAATCACTGGCTTTGCTGTGTGCAGTCTGTGGCTGGTTGGACTCATTGTTGGAATATTCGCTTCTGTAGTGTTGGGCAGCTGGATGCGAATAGCTCGTAGCGTTGTGCAGTTGGGGGTGAGCCGCCAGCAGTGGTGGATGTGGGGACAGAGATGCCAGAGTTTTGAGAGCGGACGGTATGGACGTGTGTCCGTCAGAAAGAGGAAATTTGTAAGACTGGATGTCTTGAACTGATATACATATTATGACTTTTGAACACTATTAAGGTAAATATATTATTTGTTCTCTATCAAAATCTATCATTTGCTAACTACGCCTATCAGTAGTTAGTGCCTTACGTAGTTAGAATCTTTTATTTAGCTGCCAGTATTGGCGCTCGCTGTATTGCAGTAGTTCGAGTAACGAAGATTTTTGTGAAGTGAGTGATTCATAAAGGTATACGTTAGTGTTAGTCAGGGCCATTCTTTTGTGGGGATTATTGAAAGTCAGATTGCGTTGCGCTAAAAATGTTATGTGTCAGTTAAGTGATGATCAGAATAAGCAAAGAGAGAAATGTCTGAGTACGTTCACTTTTGCTCAGCTGTTTGAAAATCAAATAACGTAGAAGTTTAACAGCACAGTAATTTATAATTTTTCTAAGGGGAAGTTTCAAGGTTTAGACAGGCAACACAGATTGGCAACTATTTACAACAATTTAGTAAAAGAAATTGTGTACTACATATCTCAAGTGTGAGAAGGATGTGTGGCTTGTATACAATGTTCACTTGCACTGCTCTGTCTTAGAGCACATGTTCAATGATCAATGACTAACATAACTCGCAGAGTGTCCAGCTGGACTCCTTTGAGCGGTGACTGTAATAGTCCTGATGCTGTCTGGGGGCAAGGTGTTGATACTGTCCAACTAACTGTTGATAGACTCTGTTTAAGTGGAACCGTGCGGCCGCTTATATTTGCGTTTTGTGGATGAATATCCATGTGGGAAGTATTTGGATAGGGGCACACGAGAAGTACTAGCCTCACAACTACATCTACATCTACATCTACATCTACATGACTACTCTGCAATTCACATTTAAGTGCTTGGCAGAGGGTTCGTCGAACCACAATCATACTATCTCTCTACCATTCCACTCCCGAACAGCGCGCGGGAAAAACGAACATCTAAACCTTTCTGTTCGAGCTCTGATTTCTCTTATTTTATTTTGATGATCATTTCTACCTATGTAGGTTGGGCTCAACAAAATATTTTCGCATTCGGAAGAGAAAGTTGGTGACTGAAATTTCGTAAATATATCTCGCCCCGATGAAAAACGTCTTTGCTGTAATGACTTCCATCCCAATTCGCGTATCATATCTGCCACACTCTCTCCCCTACTACGTGATAATACAAAACGAGCTGCCCTTTTTTGCTCCCTTTCGATGTCCTCCGTCAATCCCACCTGGTAAGGATCCCACACCGCGCAGCAATATTCTAACATAGGACGAACGAGTGTAGTGTAAGCTGTCTCTTTAATGGACTTGTTGCATCTTCTAAGTGATCTGCCAATGAAACGCAACCTTTGGCTCGCGTTCCCCACAATATTATCTATGTGATCTTTCCAACTGAAGCTGTTCGTAATTTTAACACCCAGGTGCTTAGTTGAATTGGGAGCCATCGAATTCCAACGGATTTCTTTTGGAACTCGTGTGGATCACCTCACACTTTTCGTTATTTAGCGTCAACTGCCACCTGCCACACCATACAGCAATCTTTTCTGAATCGCTTTGCAACTGATACTGGTCTTCGGATGACCTTACTAGACGGTAAATTACAGCATCATCTGCGAACAACCTAAGAGAACTGATCAGATTGTCACCCAGGTCATTTATATAGATCAGGAACAGCAGAGGTCCCAGGACGCCTCCCTGGGGAACACCTGATATCACTTCAGTTTTACTCGATGATTTGCCGTCTATTACTACGAACTGCGACCTTCCTGACAGGAAATCACGAATCCAGTCGCACAACTGAGACGATACATCATAGGCCCGCAGCTTGATTAGAAGTCGCTTGTGACGAACGGTGTCAAAAGCTTTCCGGAAATCTAGAAATACGGTATCAACTTGAGATCCCCTGTCGATTGCGGCCATTACTTCGTGCGAGTAAAGAGCTAGCTGCGTTGCAGAAGAACGATGTTTTCTGAAACCATGCTGATTACGTATCAATAGATCGTTCCCTTCGAGGTGATTCATAATGTTTGAATACAGTATATGCTCCAAAACCCTACTGCAAACCGACGTCAATGATATAGGTCTGTAGTTAGATGGATTACTCCTACTACCCTTCTTAAACACTGGTGCGACCTGCGCAATTTTCCAATCTGTAGGTACAGATCTATCGGTGAGCGAGTGGTTGTATATGAGTGCTAAGTAGGGAGCTATTGTATCAGCGTAATCTGAAAGGAACCCAACTTGTGACGTCACACTAGTCGCCTTGTCCGCCACAATTCGCGAATGCTTGCCTCATTGCGGTGCCCACGGGGAATCAGTATGTCAATAACAAGTTACCTACTAACGGTCTTAGCTTTGTCGTGTGCTATCGAGAGCTTGCGTGCATTTAAACGCGCAGTTAAGAATTATTAAACTCGTCTGAAATGGTTACTTGTTCCTCGCCGGAGACGTGTGCTGGCTCTCGTAAGACTTGCGGTGCCACGGGCCGTGACGTACGGACCACGGCCTACCTTTCTGTTGGGCTTCGATTTGCGTGACGTGAGGTGGAAGCGTGACACATTCCGTGTTGTGTGCACCCTCTTTCGCGTCCAAGCACTACCGTGTTTCGCCTCTGAGTGTGTCGTCCTCTCTTTGTCTGTGTGTGTCTCATATTTTCTGGCGGATAGAAATACATTTACGTCTTTTACGAGACTATCACCACAGTAGTGAAAATAAAACTTTTATTAGTTTAAAAGTTTTAGTGCGTTGCTCTCAGACTTAAAACTAGTCTGCGCATAAATATGGCCCTGGCAAGGGATATTAAACAACGGGGAACAGCAACATCCGTTAAATAATTCAGCTCATATGGATTAAAGCGTTACCTAGTGCTTGCAGTGTACTGGCTGTCCGCTTTTCGCTCGTGGTTCGTTCTCCTGAACCAGACTCATTCTACACTCGGTGGTAGCGTCGCGCTTCATCCTCTACGTACGGCGGTTGCCAGCGGGATACGATACAACATCACATCAGCAAGGACTAACTTGTTTCCACTTATCAAGCTTATGGTGCTGGAAAAAATACAGACTGAAAGTTCTCCGTCGTTCGTTAACCTAGTATTCTTTTCCAATTTGATGAGGAGGAGATGTATCATCGCTTCTGCGCCCTGAGCACCTTCAAACTATTGAACAACGTTGTGCTGTTGTTGCCATGAATATATCATTCTCAGAATTCAAAGACCAATAGCAGTTTTTCTTTGGACACCGACTGAGTGACTCTGGATAAAAGTTATTTGGTTGTCTAACATAAATTTTCACATATTAATATTTCGTTCTGATGCGATATAGCACTTTCGAATATTAAGATCTGATTTCCCGAAATTCCCAATTTCTTTTTTTAACACTCTGTTTACATGTATGTGGTCGTTAGATCTTTCATATTTTCGCTTTTGGTTTCTATTTCAGAAAGTAAATATAAGAATGTTAGCATTTATTGAAAGCCTTTCGTATCTCAGTGAAATAATTGTTTTTGTTTTTTCGGAAGATTTCATATGTCTGAACATTTTCAGCTTTAATGGATATGAATGATGGCTGAGATTGGTTGGGTGGGGAGGGGTCAGGTCTGAAAACACCGCAGCACTGGGTTTAAGACACTTCTTAAAGAAAAAGCTATTTGAAATAAATGAATTGTCTCAATGACAGAAGAAGTCTCAATATCTCGTTTCTGAAACCTAGTTTTGCACACAAGATCATATTTAAATTAATGCGAATTAATGAAAATAATAGGATAAAATGGACATTACACTGCATGGAGAAAACCTAGTTCAAAATTCATATTTAGTACATGTCGTTGTTGTGGTCTTCAGTCGTGAGACTGGTTTGATGCAGCTCTCCATGCTACTCTATCCTGTGCAAGCTTCTTCATCTCCCAGTACCTACTGCAGCCTACATCCTTCTGAATCTGCTTAGTGTATTCATCTCTTCGTCTCCCTCTACGATTTTTACCCTCCACGCTACCCTCCAGTGCTAAACTGGTGATCCCTTGACGCCTCAGAACATGTCCTACCAACCGATCCCTTCTTCTTGTCAAGTTGCGCCACAGACTCCTCTTCGTTATATGATCTACCCATCTAATCTTCAGCATTCTTCTGTAGCGCCACATTTCGAAAGCTTCTATTCTCTTCTTGTCTAAACTATTTATCGTCCATGTTTTACTTCCATACAGGGCTACACTCCATACAAATACTTTCAGAAACGACTTCCTGACACTTTAATCTATACTCGATGTTAACAAATTTCTCTTCTTCAGAAACGCTTTCCTTGCCATTGCCAGTCTACATTTTATATCCTCTCTACTTCGACCATCATCAGTTATTTTGCTCCCCAAATAGCAAAACTCCTTTACTACTTTAAGTGTCTCATTTCCTAATCTGATTCCCTCAGCACCACCCGACTTAATTCGCCTACATTCCATTATTCTCGTTTTGCTTTTGTTGATGTTCATCTTATACCCTCCTTTCAAGACACTGTACAACTGCTCTTCCAAGTCCTTTGCCGTCTCTGACAGATTTGCAATGTCATCGGCGAACCTCAATGTTTTTATTTCTTTTCCATGGATTTTAATACCCACTCCGAACTTTTCTTTTGTTTTCTTTACTGCTTGCTCAATATACAGATTGAATAGCATCGGAGATAGGCTACAACCCTGTCTCACTCCCTTCCCAACCACTGCTTCCCTTTCATGTCCCTCGACTCTTATAACTGCCATCTGCTTTCTCTACAAATTGTAAATAGCCTTTCGCTCCCTGTATTTTACCCCTGCCACCTTCAGAATTTGAAAGAGAGTATTTCAGTCAACATTGTCAAAAGCTTTCTCTATGTCTACAAATGCTAGAAACGTAGGTTTGCATTTCCTTAATCTACCTTGTAAGATAAGTCGGAGGGTCAGTATTGCCTAACGTGTTCCAGTGTTTCTACGGAATCCAAACTGATCTTCCCCGAGGTTGGCTTCTACCAGTTTTTCATTTGTCTGTAAAGAATTCGTGTTAGTGTTTTGCAGCTGTGAGTTATTAAACTGATAGTTCGGTAATTTTCACATCTGTCAACACCTGGTTTCTTTGGAATTGGAAGTATTATATTCTTTTTGAAGTCTGATGGAATTTCGCCTGTCTCATACATCTTGCTCACCAGATGGTAGAGTTTTGTCAGGACTGGCTCTCTCAAGGCTGTCAGTAGTTCTAATGGAATGTTGTCTACTCCCGGGCCCTTGTTTTGACTTAGGTTTTTCAGTGCTCTGTCAAACTCTTCACGCAGTATCATATTTCCCATTTCATCTTCATCTACATCCTCTTCCATTTCCATAATATTGTCCTCAAGAACATCGCTGCTGTATAGACCCTCTATATACTCCTTACACCTTTCTGCTTTCCCTTCTTTGCTTAGAACTGGGTTTCCATCTGAGCTCTTGATATTCATACAAGTGGTTCTCTTTTCTCCAAAGGTCTCTTTAATTTTCCTGTAGGCAGTATCTATCTTATCCTTCGTGAGATAAGCCTCTACATCCTTACATTTGTCCTCTAGCCATCCCTGCTTAGCTATTTTGCACTTCCTGTCGATCTCATTTTTGAGACGTTTATATTCCTTTTTGCCTGCTTCACTTACTGCATTTTCATATTTTCTCCTTTCATCAATTAAATTCAGTATCTCTTCTGTTACCCAAGGATTTCTACTAGCCCTTTTTTTTTACCTACTTGATACTCTGCTGCCTTCACTATTTCACTCCTCAAAGCTACCCTAGAACTAGGAACTACTTAAACCTAACTAACCTAAGGACATCACACACATTCATGCCCGAGACAGGATTCGAACCTGCGACCGTAGCGGTCGCGTGGTTCCAGACTGAAGCGCCTAGAACCGCTCGGCTACACCGGCCGGCAGTGTCATCTGTCATCAAAGCGTTGCCCCTACAGGCAGGTTTATGCACTGCGACTTTTATTATAGGTTCGTACTGATAACACCAAATCTCGTCACCCAAGATATTTTTTTCCAGAAAACAATATTGTCCTCATTTTGCATGTTAGTCTAGTCAAGGCAAGCGTCCACGCGTTGTTGTTTTTTCTTGGAGTGCACTATCAGTTTCTGGCACGAACAAGACGGCTTTCTGAGGCAATTACTTAAATCTGGAGATCATCCAGAGAGATCGAAACATGTGATGTAATTAAAAATGTTCAACTTAGACTGTGGAGTAAATGGGAATTATTTTATATAATTTCTTGCACATTCTTGGACATTATGCTAAAGTGTGTTATGTATCTCCTGAGGTGGTCATGAACTTGAAGTGCTTAACTGTCATGTATCGATAATCATTATTGTATGAATAGCTGGAGAAGCATGCCAGCGAGTAAACAAATGAATTATATAGCAATTCCATGGACATCCGAGGTTCTGTGTCTGAACTCTCTGTTCTTTTGTCGTCTTCTTCTGTTACTGGACTTGAAGAGAAAAGAACGATTGTCTGAAGTTCATCTTCCTGTAATAGTCTAAGTAAGTTGAAAACGAAGAAAAAAAATGTAGTTGTTCATAACTTAAAATTTGTGTACAGTATTCAATAATGCATATTCTTCAACCTTACTTTTCCTGAGTAGACGTGGCCTTAACGGAATATTGACGATTGTTAAGCGCCATACTAGAAAATAATCAGTAATTTTCTTTCAGCTCATCTTCAAAAATGGTTCAAATGGCTCTAAGCCCTATGGGACTTAACATGTATATATACATATATGTTGGAGAATATCTAATCACGCTGAGTACTTAGCTAGTTTGCCGACTGCTGATCCGCGTCGGGCTAAATTCAATTACATTGCACTGTTCATAGTATTATTAGGGTTACTTCTCTTTTGTTTTGACGTCACTTTATTAAAAGCTATCAAAGCAGATATAATAAATTTAAAATTTTATTGAATTACAAGTCCTGTATTTATTAATGTTGTATACACATTATTGCTTTGCATTACAACGTTTTATTTCTTTTATGGTAATTAAACTATTTACTATTATTGTAAAAAAGCAATTTCGTGTAATTATTATAACTGGACAGATGTGTTACATTTTAAAAGCGGAACGTGACGGAAGTTGTATTTGAGGGAGACCGTGACAGTAACAGCGTATGGTATGTATGACCTATCATGAAACGAATCCTGGTCGCCCCCCCCCCGTCCCTTCTGTCTGCCACAAAGCACTCATTCTTTCTATTATTTTAATAAATACAGCAACCGCCAATTTTTATGTATTTTTATTTATGCCGAAACGCGTTTCGAGCTTACACCCACTTTCAGTTAGCGTAATACTTATTTCAGTCCTCAGTTAATACGTAGTTGAAACATCGACTGCAATATGGATGCTGCAGCTGTCCTGTTCAAAATGCCGATTCATCCTTTGTCTGAGGTATAGAAACTATATCAGCGCACATCCGCTGGCGGTGACGCCGTGGCACAGAGCAGACCGTTAAAAACGCCCGGGCAGCGTGATTCTGGGCGCCGGGGCGGCTACAGCAGCTGCCGGAAGGCGGCGCAGGTGTCGCCTGTGTCTGCGCCCGCGGCCGTGACGCCGCAGCTTCCGGGCCGCCACCTGTGATCAGCTCTCTGCATGGGAATGCCAGCACAATATCGCACGGTGCGGCCAACCATGTGGGCAGGGGGATCCGACCACACCTGCGCCGGAGTTCCCGCGCACCAGACTGATAATTAGTGGCGTATCGTGAGAACACTGCTGCCAGCCCCCTCGTCTTCTACTGCCACTCCTACACACGGCTGTCAAATGACACAATACAATACCAAAAACGTTCCAGTCAGCAAATTGGAATTCCGTGGGTCCCGTACATCTGCCTAAAGTCGTTTAGGGCCCCCGCGAGCACGCAGAACTGCCCAACACGATGTGACAGGTACTCGACTAACGTCTGCAGTAATGTTGGAAAGAATTGACACCATGAATCCTGCAGGGCTGTCCACAAACCCGAAAGAATACGAGGGAGTGGAGATCTCTTCTGAATAGCAGGTCGCAGGCATCCCAGATATGCTCAATAATGTTCATGAGTTTGGTGGCCATCAGAAGTTTCTGGAGCCACTCTGCAGCAATTCTGGACGTGTGGGGCGTCGCATTGTCATGCTGGATTTGCTCAAGTCCGTCGGAATGCACAATGGACTTGAATGGATGTAGGTGATCAGACAAGATGCTTACGTACGCGTCACCTGTCAGAGTAGACATATCAGGGTCCCATGTCACTCCAACTGCACACGCCCCACACCATTACAGACCCTCCACTAGCCTGAACACTTCCCTACTGATAAGCAGCGTCCATAGATTCATGAGGTTGTCTCCATATCGGTACACGTCCATACAATTTGAAACGAGACTCGTCCGACCGTACAACATGTTTCCAGTCAACAACAGTCCAATGTCGGTGTTGACGGGCCCAGGGTACACGAGTGGGTCTTCGGCTCCTAAAGCCCATATCGATGACGTTTCGTTAAATGTTTCGCACGCTGACACTTTTTGATGGCCCAGCATTGAAATCTGCAGCAGTTTTCGAAAGAGCTGCACTTCTGTCACGTTCAACAATTCTCTTCAGTCGTCGTTGCTCCCATTCTTCCAGTATATTTATGGGTGCAGCAATGTCGCAAGTTTGTTGTTTTACCGGATTCCTGATACGGTACACTCGTGACATGGTCGAACGGGAAAATCCCCACTTCACGCTATCTCGGTATCTCGGAGATGGTGTGTCCCATCTCTCGTGCGCCGACTACAACACCACATTCAAAGTCACTTAAATCTTGATAAGCTGCCATTGTAACAACAGTAAACGATCAAACAACTGCGCCACATACTTTCTATCTTATATAGGCGTTGCCGGGCGCAGCACCCTGTTCTGCCTGTTTACATATTTGTGTATTTGAATACGCATACCCATAGCAGTTTCTTTGGCGCTTCTGTGTATATAATAGGTACAAGAAGTAAGAGAGACCAATAAGAGTGGGAGACGAAGAATTAAATGCTAGGATTAAAAAGCGTGTAAGACAAAGATACAATCTTTCTTTCTCCCTTGCTATTTAATTTATACATTGAAGAAACAATGACGGAAATAAAAGAAAGTTTCAGGAGTGAAACTTCTTGTGACGAATTGTCACAAGTGAATTTGGTTCCAGACAGATGATAAATTACATGATTAAGCACGTGTAAAATGTAACAACTGAAATATATTTACAGTAAAAGTTAACATTTACCGTTTGTCAGTCAACTTCTTCTTTGCTATGACTATAGATCAGAGCGTAGGTACAATTACACTATGTCATCAAAAGTATCCGGACCCACTCAAAAACATACGTTTCTCATATTACACTACTGGCCATTAAAATTGCTACACCACGAAGATGACGTGCTACAGACGCGAAATTTAACCGACAGGAAGAAGATGCTGTTGATATGCATATGATTAGCTTTTCAGAGCATTCACACTAGGTTGGCGCCGGTAGCGACACCTACAACGTGCTGACATGAGGAAAGTTTCCAACCGATTTCTTATACACAAACAGCAGTTGACCGGCATTGCCTGGTGAAACGATGCTGTGATGCCTCGTGTAAGAAGGAGAAATGCGTACCATCACGTTTCCGATTTGATAAAGGTCGGATTGTAACCTATCGCGATTGAGATTTATCGTATCGTGACATTGCTGCTCGCGTTGGTCGAGATCCAATGGCTGTTAGCAGAATATGGAATCGATGGGTCCAGGAGGGTAATATGGAACGCCGTGCTGGATCCCAACGGCCTCGTATCACTAGCAGCCACGTTTCGATCCCCGAGACAATAGATGGGGACGTTTGCAAGACAACAACCATCTGCACGAACAGTTCGACGACGTTTGCAGCAGCATGGACAATCAGCTCTGAGACCAAGGCTGCGGTTATCCTTGACGCTGCACCACAGACAGGAGCGCCTGCGATGGTGTACTCAACGACGAACCTGGGTGCACCAATGGCAAAACGACATCGAGTTGCACGCACATTGAAAGCGTGTATTCGTCATCGCCATACTGGCGTATCATCCGGCGTAATGGTACGGGGTGCCATTGGTTACACGTCTCGGTCACCTCTTGTTCGCATTGACGGCACTTTGAACAGTGGACGTTACATTTCAGATGTGTTACGACCTGTGGCTCCACCCTTCATTCGATCCCTGCGAAACCCTTCATTTCAGCATGATAATGCACGACCGCATGTTGCAGGTCCTGTACTGGCCTTTCTGGATACAGAAAATGTTCGACTGCTGCCATGGCCAGCACATTCTCCAGATCTCTCACCAACTGAAAACGTCTGGTCAATGGTGGCCGAGCAACTGGCTTGTCACAATGCGCCAGTCACTACTCTTGATGAACTGTGGTATTGTGTTAAAGCTGCATGGGCAGCTGTACCTGTACACGCCATCCAAGCTCTGTTTGACTCAATGCCCAATCGTATCAAGACCATTATTACGGCCGGAGGTGGTTGTTCTGGGTACTGATTTCTCAGGATCTATGCACCCAAATTGCGTAAAAATGTAATCACATGTCACTTCTGGTATAATATATTTGTCCAATGAATACCAGTTTATCATCTGCATTTCTTCTTGGTGTATCATTTTTAATGGCCAGTAGTGTAGGTACATTGTGCTGCCACCTACTGCCAGGTACTCTATATCAGCGACCTCAGTTGTCATTAGTCATCGTGAAAGAGCAGAATGGGGCGCTCCGCGGAACTCACGGACTTCGAACGTGGTCAAGTGATTGGGTTTCACTTGTGTCATACGTCTTTACGCTAGATTTCCACACTCCTAAACATCCCCAGGTCCACTGTTTCCGCTGTGGTAGTGAAGTGGAAACATGAAGGGACACGTACAGAACAAAAGCCTACAGGCCGATCTCGTCTGTTGACTCACAAGAGATCGCCGACAGCTGAAGAGGGTCGTAATGTGTAATAGGTAGACATCTATCCAGACCATAACGCAGGAATTCCAAACTGTCTCAGGATTCACTGCAAGCACTATGACTGTTAGGCGGGAGGTGAGAAAACGTGGACTTCATGGTCGAGCGGCTGCTCGTAAGCTACGCATCACGCCGGTAAATGCCACACGACGCCTCGCTTGGTGTAAGGAGCTTAAACATTGGACGATTACACTGTGGAAAAACGTTGTGTGGAGTAACGAATCACGGTACACAATGTGGCAATACGATGGCAGCATGTGGGTATGGCCAATGTCCGGTGAACGTCATCTGCCAGCGTGTGTAGTGCCAACAGTGAAATTCGGAGGCGGTGATGTTATGGTGTGGTCGTGTTTTTCATGGAGGGGGCTTGCACCCCTTGTTGTTTTCCATGGCACCATCACAGCACAGGACTACATTGATGTTTTTAGCACCTATTTGCTTTCCACTGTTGATGAGCAATTCGGGGATGGTGATTGCATCTTTCAACGCGATAGAGCACCTGTTCATAATGCACGGCCTGTGGCGCAGTGGTTACGCGACAATAACATCCCTGTAATGGACTGGCCTGCACAGAGTCCTGAGCTGAATCCTACAGAACACCTTTGGGATGTTTTGGAACGCCGACTACGTGCCAGGCCTCAATGACCGACATCGATACCTCTCCTCAGTGCAGCACTCCGTGAAGAATGGGCTACCACTCCCCAAGAAACCTTCCACCACCTGATTGAATGTATGCCTGCGAGAGTGGAACCTGTCTACATCTACATCTACATCTACATGGATACTCTGCAAATCACATTTAAGTTTCTGGGAGAGGGTTCATCGAACCACCTCCACAATTCTTTGTTATACCAATCTCGTATAGCGCGCGGAAAGAATGAACACCTATATCCTTTCCTACGAGCTCTGATTCCCTTATTTTATCGTGATGATCGTTCCACCCTATGTAGGTCGGTGTCAACAAAATATTTTCGCGTTCGGAGGAGAGAGTTGGTGATTGGAATTTCGTGAGAAGATTCCATCGCAACGAAAACCGCCTTTCTTTTAATGATTTCCAGCCCAAATCCTGTATCATTTCTGTGACACTCTCTCCCATATTTCGCGATAATACAAAACGTGCTGCCTTTCTTTGAACTTTTTCGATGTATTCCGTCAGTCCTACCTGGTAAGGATCCCACACTCCGCAGCAGTATTCTAAAAAAGGACGGACAAGGGTTGTGTAGGCAGTCTCCTTAGTAGGTCTGTAACATTTTCTAAGTGTCCTGCCAATAAAACGCAGCCCTTGGTTAGCCTTCCCCACAACGTTTTCTATATGTTCTTTCCAACTTAAGTTGTCCGCAATTGTAATACCTAGGTATTTAGTTGAATTTACGGCTTTTAGATTAGACTGATTTATCGTGTATCCGAAGTTTAACGAGTTCCTTTTAGCACTCATGTGGATGACCTCACACTTTTCGTTATTTGGGATCAACTGCCACTTTTCGCACCATTCAGATATTTTTTCTAAATCGTTTTGCAGTTTATTTTTATCTTCTGATGACTTTATTAGTCGATAAACGACAGTGTCATCTGCAAACAACCAAAGGCGGCTGTTCAGATTGTCTCCCAAATCGTTTATATAGATAATGAACAGCAAAGGGCCTATTACACTACCTTGTGGAACACCTGAAATCACTTCTGTTTTACTCGATGACTTTCCGGCAGTTACTACGAACTGTGACCTCTCTGACAGGAAATCGCAAATCCAGTCACATAACTGAGACGATATTCCATAAGCACGCAATTTTACTACTAGCCGCTTGTGTGGTACAGTGTCAAAAGCCTTCACGAAATCCAGGAATACGGAATCGATCTGAAATCCCTTGTCAATAGCACTCAGAACTTCATGTGAATAAAGAGCTAGTTGTGTTTCACAGGAACGATGTTTTCTAAATCCATGTTGACTGTGTGTCAATATACCGTTTCCTTCCAGGTAATTCGTCAATGCTAAGGGTGGGCCAAAACCGTACTGAATTCCATCATTACCGATGGAGGGCGCCACGAACTTGTAAGTCATTTTGAGTCAGGTGTCCGGATGCTTTTGATCAAACAGTGTATATACACTGGCAGAATCAAACACTTGCGATGCAACAGATTGTCGTCGGTAACACAACTCGAAACACTGTTCAACAGAAACTCTTTCTCGTAGCACTGTTCAAAGACAACGTTCACAATCGTATGCAAGAACTTGCGAATTAACTTGAAGAACCCGACTGGCTGTTTCCAACTCCGTTGTCGCTGGACACGGTACTTTTCTCGCTTCTTGCTGTGGACTAGCCGGTAACTGGAACGTAGCCTGGCCTAGAACTGTTTCGAGGCAGGCCACCGACGTTGGCGCGGAGAACTTCTGTGGCCGTGTCTTGCCTCTCGTCTCTTTGTTGTGGCCTGCGATGCTCCTCTAGCAAGGAGCATCTATGTGGTGCGGCTATGGGTTGCATCACAGGATTATAATTCAGGACGGAAGGATGTCAATGATAAGATTCGTAGATGATATTACCATCTTCAGTAACAGTTAAGGAGAAATGCAGTTGAATATGATGAACAGTCTAATGAGCACACATCATGTAACGAGAGTAAACTGAAGAAACACGGAAGTAATGAGTAGTTGCACGAGTGTGACTAGCGATAAACTTTGCATCAAAATTTAGGACCACGAAGTAGAGGAAGATAAGGAATTTTGCCATGGAAGCAAAATAGCAGGCGGCAGAAGAAGCAAAGAGGACATAAAAAGCAGGTTACACAGACAACGAAGGCATAGCAAGCCAAAAGAAATCTACTAGTATCAAACATCGGTCTTAAATTGTGGGAGAAGTTTGTGGCAATGTACGTTTGGAGCACGGCATTGGGAGGAAGTGTCTCATAGACTAGGATAAAATGGGAAAAGAAGAGCATCGACGCATTTTGTGGTGTGGTGCTACAGAAGGATGTTGAGGATTAACTGCACTGATATGCGGAGGTTCTCTGCAAAATCGGTAAGGAGAGAAAATGTGTATATTAGTGACAAAAAGAAGGGGTAGGACGATAGGAAACGTGCTAATAGATCAAGGATTAACGAAAAATAAGGAATAAGGAAAAATAACATTCATTATCCACATTAAGGTTGTCTTTAGCACGAAAAGGTGCGCATAACACACAAACAAAAAATTTAAATCGCTTAGCCAGTGATATGAAATGGCTGACAGACAGCAGAGAAAAATTTGAAAACCAATTGAAAAAGTTTCTTGTTGACAACTCTTTCTAATCCGTAGAACTTCTGTTACTGTAATGTGTAAAAGGCCATGGGCAGAAATTACTCACATCTGTTTATCTTTTTTCTTTTTGTAAAAAGACAAACGAGAACTTAGAAATATTCGGAATACAGCCATATGTACAAATCATTTTGAGATGCGAATGTAAAATGACTCGTTCCACATTATTACGAATATCGTGTAAAATGATCTATGGAACATGTGACTAACTAACACCCTCGTACTTGAGGGAGCTGTAGAGGGCAAAAACAGTAAGAGAAGACAGAGACTGAAATTTAGGCGTGTGCAACTCTGAGATGAAGAGGTTGCCCGAAGAGAGGAAGTAGCGACAGGCGATATCAAACCAGTAGAAGATTGATGACCCCAAAACAAGCCTTGTTGTAGAACAGTATGACTTTGTATTCGTCCCTGAAGTGAAAAAGAATCAACTCGCAACTGGGAATTCTGTAAAAGTTTTGTTATTGACTGATAACCCCCTAGTCATCCTTTATATATTTGACATTTAAGAAACAACTGAAATAGTTTTTATTTTATTTTATGTTTATTTCTATCTTCTCGGCGTACTTCAGTCCTCCAACCGACGGACCATGGTGTCACTGAAAGATTCAAACGGTACTACAGAAAGACTTTGCTGCATATTGTCCTAACTGAGGAAGAATATGAAAAAAACAACTCAGCAATTGCACAAAGAAACTAAATTGAAGGATGTGTATACGGCAGCAGGAGCTTAGGCTACTGTCAAGCAAACTATTTTGGCAAAAACACGGAATACGCTCATTCCTATATATGAATCTATCGCTGCACCTGAGGGACCATGAAGTAACCAGTTCGCATTGGTACTGCCTGGGATGATTAAAGAATTTTCAGAATTTGAAGAATGCGATCAGGAAAATATTTAAGGCTAACTCGAATGTGATGTTGATAACTCAGGTGTTGACGGAAGACGAAATAATTGTCAGCGTAACTGACGACGAAGATTGTTGTGACAATACAGAAGATCCTAACGACAAAGACCTAGTACAGTCCATTACATTTTCGAATATTTTGGAAAACGATGTCACTAAGGAAGCTGGACGATAATTACACCGAAGTTAAAATCTTTTGGGTTGTTAGACCGCGTCATATTTGTCCCAAACGATCGACATTTTGATCCCTCTGCTGGGGTCTTCTTCAGGATTTTGTGGTGTCCACTGTTGATTGAACTCTAAAGCCTGTAGACATACATAGATAATTACACTATCGGACAAAAAAGTGAAACACCCAGAAGACATGGTAGCGTAGCTTCGTACACGTACACGCTATTGTCAGATGCATATTGATTTAGAGTTGCAGTGCTCTGCGACAGGTAGAACGGTCACCAGACTGGATTGCTGTTCGTGTTCAGTGTTGTTACCAGGTTTGGTGGAGTGTTTAAAGGGTATAAACAGCGTCAGTTGTTGAGTGATCACTGTGAAGGACGCGGAAATGCCTTGTAGCGTGTGAGACAACTTTATCAGTAACTGTTTGAAAGAAGCCGCATTGTGGGTCTCCATTTGGCTATCTAGTCGAACCGTGTAATATCCAGGTTTGTGAGGCATTCTGATGTGACAGTGGCCCAAAGCAGGACTGCATGGGAACGGGAGGGCATGCATACACGTAGTCCAGGTTCTGATCAACCACGTGTGAACACCACAAGGGAGAATCACCGAATTGTGTACCAAACACTTCGTACATTCTTCGTGTCTGCAACTCCCATTCGAGAGCACGCACTGGACTCCCTGTAACATTCTGTGTCATCGCAAACCATAGGTCAGGAACAAGCTGCATTCAAACTAGGTAATTACCATACCTTGCATAGGCTACGTTAACACGACACGGACGTCTTTATTTGGATTGGTGCCTTGACCGTGAAGCATGGACTGCTGATAAAATATTTTGTGTTATGGTCAACGATGAATTTTGGTTCTGCAATACCACGGGTGAACATCGTCGACTAGTACGGCGGCTACCTGGCGAGAGGTCTCATTCTTCCGACGTTTTGAAGAGGCACAGAGGTGTTACATCTGGCATCATGGCATCATGGCAGGTCTCGGCTTGTGCTGATTGACGGAAGTCTTACTTCCAGAGGCACAGTGGTGTTACTTCTGGCGGCATGGCTTAGGGAGTTATCGGGTATGAATTCAGGTCTCGGCTGGTAGGGACTGAGGAAAGTGCCGCCGGAGGAGAACATCACGGACATCCTGTGTCCTCATGTGCTACTTCTCATGCGGCAGTATCGTGGTGCCATTTTTCAACGGGAGAATGCTCCTCCATACATGGCACGAACCTTTATGAACTGTCTGAGTGGTGTTGAGGTGCTCTGGTGTGTACAACATGATCCCCAGATCCGTAGCTGATAGAGCATGTGTACGACCAGATTGGACGTCAGCTCTGCCAGTGCCAGGATATAAAGGAGAAGTCACGACAGCTGTGGGTTATCTTGCCTCAGAGAACGATACAACGGCTTTATGGTTCCGCCTCCAACCGAATCAGTGCATGTATTTGGGCCATTACGGGTGCGACGTCATACTGACAAGTTGCCTGTTATTGCCAAGTTCTTTGTTACTGTCGCACTAGCATGTAACCTCTGGAACACACTAAGGGAAATATGCATGCACCACAAAGGAATTCTCTGAGTGCGACGGCAGTCGGTAAGTGTGATGTACATACACAGACAAACAAATGAAAACTATTTCAGAAAATTTGGATGATTTATTCAGGAAAAACAACTTCACAAATTGAGCAAGTTAATAACGCGTTAGTCCACCGCTGTCCCCTATGCAAGCAGTGCTCGCCTTGGAATTGATTGAAAGAGTTGTTGGACGTCCATCTGAGGTATGACAATCCAAATTCTGACCAGTTGGCGTGTTATTGTTGTTGTTGGTGTGGTCTTCAGTCCTGAGACTGGTTTGATGCAGCTCTCCATGCTACCTTATCCTATGCAAGCTTCTTCTTCTCCCAGTACTTACTGCAACCTACATCCTTCCGAATCTGTTTAGTGTATTCATCTCTTGGTCTCCCTCTACGATTTTTATCCTCCACGCTGCCCTCCAATGCTAAATTTGTGATCTCTTGACGCCGCAGAACATGTCCTACCAACCGGTCCCTTCTTCTTGTCAAGTTGTGCCACAAACTCCTCTTCTCCCCAATTCTATTCAATACCTCCTCATTATTTATGTGATCTACCCATCTAATCTTCAGCATTCTTCTGTTGCACCACAACCGGCCGGAGTGGCCGTGCGGTTCTAGGCGCCACAGTCTGGAGCCGCGTGACCGCTACGGTCGTAGGTTCGAATCCTGCCTCGGGCGTGGATGTGTGTGATGTCCTTAGGTTAGTTATGTTTAAGTAGTTCTAAGTTCTAAGGGACTGATGAACACAGCAGTTAAGTCCCATAGGGCTCAGCGCCATTTTTTTTGTAGCAACACATTTCGAAAGCTTCTATTCTCCTCTTGTGCAAACTATTTATCGTCCATGTTTCACTTCCATACATGGCTACACTCCATACGAATACTTTCAGAAACGACTTCCCAACACTTAAATTTATACTCGATGTTAATAAATTTCTCTTCTTCAGAAACGCTTTCCTTGCCATTGCCAGTCTACATTTTATATCTTCTCTACTTCGACAATCATCAGTTATTCTGCTCCCCAAATAGCAAAACTCCTTTACTACTTTAAGTGTCTCATTTCCTAATCTAATTCCCTCAGCATCACCCGACTTAATTCGACTACATTCCATTATTCTCGTTTTGCTTTTGTTGATGTTCACCTTATATCCTCCTTTCAAGACAGTGTCCATTCCGTTCAACTACTCTTCCAAGTCCTTTGCTGTCTCTGACAGAATTACAATGTCATCGGCGAACCTCAAAGTTTTTATTTCTTCTCCATGGATTTTAATACCTACTCCGAATTTTTCTTTTGTTTACTTTACTGCTTACTCAATATACAGATTGAATATCATCGGGGACAGGCTACAACCCTGTCTCACTCCCTTCCCAACCACTGCTTCCCTTTCATGTCCCTCGACTCTTATAACTGCAATCTGGTTTCTGTACGAATTGTAAATAGCCATTCGCTCTCTGTATTTTACCCCTGCCACCTTTAGAATTTGAAAGAGAGTATTCTAGTCAACATTGTCAAAAGCTTTCTCTAAGTCTACAAATGCTAGAAACGTAGGTTTGCCTTTCCCTAATCTATTTTCTAAGATAAGTCATAGGGTCAGTACTGCCTCACGTGTTCCAACATTTCTACGGAATCCAAACTGATCTTCCCCGAGGTCGACTTCTACCAGTTTTTCCATTCGTCTGTAATGAATTCGCGTTAGTATCTTGCAGCTGTGACTTATTAAACTGGTAGATCGGTAATTTTCACATCTGTCAACACCTGCTTTCTTTGGGATTGGAATCTTATACTCTTCTTGAAGTCTGAGGGTATTTCGCCTGTCTCATACATCTTGCTCACCATCTAACAATACCACCACTTGCAAAGTAGGTTAGAAATCAGATTAATAATGTTGCTCACGCAGCATATGTTCGCTTTATCGGGCAACAACAAAGTTATTGGCTGTGGATGGTATCGTCAGAATGTAAATAATGAAGTCACTGTAAAAAAAGTCATTAATTTTGGCACTTATGAATTCCCACGTAGATTTCGTCGAAGTTGTTATGGCTCATCTTGTTGACTCTAGGGTGATTCCACTTTGACTGCTAGAATATCCAGATCTGTATTTTATCAATATTTTAAGACCTAACAAATGCGTTTTTCAGGAAAATCTTAATGATCAAACAATCCCAGATCACAACATCGTATGGTACTAATAATTTTTGAATTGGTGTTCACGATCCACATTTTTAATAAACTGCTTGTAAATTCACATATACTTTTTCATAATTGTCACATCATCAAGAAAACAGTTTTGTATCAATTTTCATATATTTAATTTCCACTTTAACCAAACACAAGACTTGACTGTTCTTTTACAAGGCGAAATAACAACTTGATTTATCCAAAGTGAAACAAAGACTGCTCTGTGCGCATTTGTACCAAAACGGTTACAAGTTAGTCAAAGATTATGACAGTCTCACAGAAATGAATACACACAAGTACCATATTACTGTAATATATCGATACATCGGAGTACCTATACATTAATAAAATCAAATGTGAATATTGTCACAAAAATATGTTACTGCGCAGAAAAGTAGTACGATATTACTGGTATCGAGAACTGGGGTTGGAGTGCCGTAATGGTCACGTAAATAAAGAACCATTAAAACCAGATGGTAGAGTTTTGTCAGGACTGGCTCTCCCAAGGCCGTCAGTAGTTCTAATGGAATGTTGTCTACTCCCGGGGCCTTGTTTCGACTCAGGTCTTTCAGTGCTCTGTCAAGCTCTTCACGCAGTATGGTATCTCCCATTTCATCTTCATCTACATCCTCTTCCATTTCCAAAATATTGTCCTAAAGTATATCGCCCTTGTATAGACCCTCTATATACTCCTTCCACCTTTCTTCTTTCCCTTCTTTGCTTAGAACTGGGTATCCATCTGAGCTCTTGATATTCATACAAGTGTTCTCTTTTCTCCAAAGGTCTCTTTAATTTTCCTGTAGGCAGTATCTATCTTTCTCCTGGTGAGATATGCCTCTACATCCTTACACTTTTCCTCTAGCCATCCCTGCTTAGCCATTTTGCACTTCCTGTCGATCTCATTTTTTAGACGTTTGTATTCCTTTTTGTCTTCTTCATTTACTGCATTTTTATATTTTCGCCCTTCATCAATTAAATTCAATATTTCTTCTGTTACCCAAGGATTTCTACTAGCCCTCGTCTTTTTACCTACTTGGTCCTCTGCTGCCTTCACTACTTCATCCCTCAAAGCTACACATTCTTCTTCTACTGTCTGTCTTTCCCCCACTCTTGTCAATTGTTCCGTTATGCTCTCCCTGAAACTCTGTACAACCTCTGGGTTAGTCAATTTATCCAGGTCCCATCTTCTTAAATTGCCAACTTTTTGCAGTTTCTTCAGTTTTAATCTACAGTTCATAACCAATAGATTGTGGTCAGAGTCCACATCTGCCCCTGGAAATGTCTTACAATTTAAAACCTGGTTCCTAAATCTCTATCTTACCATTATATAATCTGATACCTTCTACTATCTCCAGGATTCTTCCGTGTATACAGGGTATTACAAAAAGGTACGGACAAACTTTCAGGAAACATTCCTCACACACAAATGAAGAAAAGATGTTATGTGGACATGTGTCCGGAAACGCTTAATTTCCATGTTAGAGCTCATTTTAGTTTCGTCAGTATGTACTGTACTTCCTCGATTCACCGCCATGATTTCATACGGGATACTCTACCTGTGCTGCTAGAACATTTGCCTTTACAAGTACGACACAACATGTGGTTCATGCACGATGGAGCACCTGCACATTTCAGTCGAAGAGTTCGTACGCTTCTCAACAACAGATTCGGTGACCGATGTATTGGTTGAGGCGGACCAATTCCATGGCCTCCACGCTCTCCTGACCTCAACCCTCTTGACTTTCATTTATGGTGGCATTTGAAAGCTCTTGTTTACGCAACCCCCGTACTAAATGTAGAGACTCTTCGTGCTCGTATTGATGACGGCTGTGATACAATACGCCATTCTCCAGGGCTGCATTAGCGCATCAGGGATTCCATACGACGGAGGGTGGATGCATGTATCCTCGCTAACGGAGGACATTTTGAACATTTCTTGTAACAAAGTGCTTGAAGTCACGCTGGTACGTTCTGTTGCTGTGTGTTTCCATTCCATGATTAATGTGATTTGAAGAGAAGTAATAAAATGAGCTCTAACATGGAAAGTAGGCGTTTCCGGACACATGTCCACATAACATATTTTCTTTCTTGGTGTGTGAGGAATGTTTCCTGAAAGTTTGGTCGTACCTTTTTGTAACACCCTGTATAACCTTCTTTTATGATTCTTGAACCAAGTGTTAGCTATGATTAAGTTATGCTCTGTGCAAAATTCTACCAGACGGCTTCCTCTTTCATTTCTTACCTCCAATCCATATTCACCTACTATGTTTCCTTCTCTCCCTTTTCCTACTCTCGAATTCCAGTCACCCATGACTATTAAATTTTCGTCTCCCTTCACTACTGTAGTGGGACGCGAAATTGAAGCGTCACCCATCCACCAGTGTCAGCCCAGTTTGCAGGTGAATATAAGTTTAATTTAGTGTTTTGTTTATGTATTTTGTAATATTTGTAATGGTTGTGAATTATCTAAAATTTTGTATTTATTTTTTATGTTTCATGTACGGAGAGGGCGGCGCAACGAACGGAGACAGCATCTTCACTGCCGGGACCAGAGAGAAATTTGCTGGCCACTATACGTCGCGGGTCGACAGCCAAAGATCAACAGAAGATCCTGAAACCGAGTTGTTGCGTCGTGCTTCTAAAAACTGAAAAAATAAGAATTTGTAATGTTTCTACAACAATAGCGTCATAGAAAGTTTAATCATGTTGTAAATTTTCAGTCCTATCTTGTCAAGGCTCAGGTTCACGTCTATATGTAGGAAGACAATAAACTAGTGGATGCTACTAAAGTTTAAATACGTGTTCCGAGAATTTATTTATGAAGAATTATGTTCATGAATTACTAATTTATTTGACAAGATTTATAATTTTGACAAAGCTCATCGCGAGAAAGTTTATTCAATGTGGTTCTAATATTTATTAAAGCAGATAACTTGCATTAATATAATTTCTGAGAAGAAACAAACGACATCTAAATTTAAAAAAGTTTGCGCAAACCAATTGGACTGAGAGACGTAATTCTGCGCATACGACTCAAATGATGATGTTTTAATTACAGTTTCGTTCAAGAACCATTCAGAGACAATTTAAAAAGAATTTAAATAATTTTGAAGTGTGTTGCAACTGACGTAGGTGACGAAGTCTGCACATGGTCATATGTCAAAAGAAAATCATTTATACAAAACTTACGTCGTTACACTACACCGTGGCGACCTTATAAACAGGACTAGTGTGCAACTAAGACACACAGGTACGAAACAAAACATCAAGAGTCCTTCGGAAGTCAACGCGAATTTTCTTGGAGCCTTCACCAGCCAGCGGCGACTTCGCGGGTGTGGGCATCTGACGGAGCGCAGCCAAGCAGTACGATCACGCAGTTATTCCACGAGAAGGCGCATCTGTTGGGCAGCAGCTGAACGCTGCAAACCCCGACAACGTTTTTCTCCCTAAACTAACAGGCCCAGTACGTCAGCTGGGGGGCGTCCCTCCGGCTGGTATTAGAGGTGTTGCTGAGGGCTTCGCCTGTCTACGGTGGGGCCAGGCGTGGTTGCAGCCAGTGACGTCTCCGGTGTTCGACTCAGCGTCCTGCCGGTTGCGGATGCAGGGTCGCAGCATCTCAGCGGCTGCATCGACGGCTGTTATTTCTGCAGCCCATAGCAGCACACTGATGATCGAGAACTACAAACTACAATATTAGTGTCCGGTGAGTCTGTTTTAAGTTGGAAGTGGAGTGTTGTACATAGGGAGTGTGCTTTTAATAGGATTGTTGATTACAAGTCTGCGTGTGTAACTAGTTAATATCTTACAGTAATGTCGGGAAGTGAATAGTCAGACGAAGAGCAATCTGTGTCCGATAGGAGCATGAGATCCCTTTTTAGGGCGATCGCTAAATTAAAAAAAATCTAACGAAGAATCTACTGCTAGATTAAAAGAGGTAAAACAGTCTAACGAAGAGTCTACTGCTAGATTAAAAGAGGAACTAAAACAGGAATTAAAACAGTCTAACGAAGAATCTACTGCTAGATTAAAACAGGAATTAAAACAGTCTAACGAAGAATCTACTGCTAGATTAAAACAGGAATTAAAACAGTCTAACGAAGAATCTACGGCTAGATTAGAAGAGGAACTTAAAGAGGAGCTAACAAAATCGACAGACAGGTTACAGGAACATCTTAAGGAGACCAGTCGAGAATTAAGTGATAAAATAGAGGCTTCTAAAGTTGAAATGCAGGAAAAACTAGTAGGACTTAGTAATAAGATTGCTGATAATTGTAAAAGGTTAGAAGAACATATCCAGGAATCGCGTGAGGAAAAAGCTCGCATGCGAAATGATATTACTGACTTAACCAAGAGACTAGATAATGTCAATGGCTTAGTTGTAAATGAAATAGAGAAAAATAACGATAAGTTACGAGATGAATTTTCTATGCAAACAGAAACTGTTCGTAGAGAATTATTAGAATCTATTAGAGGTTTCTATCAAACCTGCAGAGATTTCGTCAATAGATAATGTAGAATTAGAGGCATTAACTCATCGAGTAGAAAAAGATCATACTGAAATAGAAAACATGAAATTTTTAATTACCGAAATATGCAGTAACCTTGAGACTTCCAAAGATAATAACATTGACGAAGGTACAGAGCGTTCACATCGTGAACACAGTGAAGAATCGATATTAGCTAACCGCGTATCCAATACAGAAATGCGAATACAGGAAATTACTAAACGGTTATCGGAATTAGATAATAATGAAAACATTTTAAGTAGTAGAAGTAATAATGTAATCAGAGACATCAGTCGCATCGTGTTTGCTAGCTCGGACGACAACAACACATATAAAGAAATCACGGCAAGCAAATCCGACGCAACTCCGTCTCTGCAATCTAAACAAAATCCAACTATGTCTCTCGCAGGATGTTGGGATGATATAACGACAAATTCAAATGTAGCAAGTCGATTTCCTGTATTCAAATCAGGAGGCGAACTTCACCCTATAATCTTTATAAAAGCTTTTGAAACTTCCTTATCTCCTAAATGGAGTAATGAAAAACGGATTCAATTTGTAACAGGACATTTAGAAGCAGAAGCTGCGGAATGGGCAGTATTGCATAGAACTGAATTTAGGGACTGGGATGATTTTGTTAAGCAGTTTAAACAAAATTATTGGTCACGAGGAAAACAACAACACTTAACTTTAGAGTTGTTAGACCCTCCTCCACATTCTAAACTGTGGGGAGGTTATAGGAATTATTTCGAATGGCATTTAAACCGTGCTAAATTAATTGAAGAACCAATTATTGAAAGTCATCTAATACGAGTCCTAATTAGTAGGTTACCGTATTATGTAAAGGAAAGAATGATAGAAAGGGAATGGTCACAATCTTGCGAATTATTAGGATATTTAGAATAGTTAGATATACTTAATAGAGAACGGGAAGACGAGAAATTTAGATTTAGTAGAAATGAAAATCCTCGAAATAATAATAATTCAGATCCACGAAAATTTAACAACAGCAATCATAGCCGGTTTTGTTATATAAAACGTCAATCCAAAGATAAAGAGTGCCAACAAAATCGTGGTAATAACTCTAAAATGCGGAAATTACACAATAACGATAATGAGCTAAATCATCCTCAAGTAATTAATGAAGGTCAAGTTGTAGGTGACGTTATCATAGAAAGTTCGGAAAACTAGTAAAGTCCTTTAGTACAGGTCAACTAAAGGGAACTGTTAGTCAAAATTATACAAGACCCAATTGCAATTTATCATTAAGCTGCCAAAAGGAGGGTGATTGGCAACAAGATTTACTTCAGGAAGACAATCAGATAAGGGAGAATATAACTTATAAACCCGTTATTAAAGCTTATATTAAAGATACCGAAGTAAATATTATAGTCGATTCGGGTAGCGAAGTAAGTATTTTATCTAAAGAATTATTTCAACTTAAAAGAAAGTATTGGAATTTCCCAACCTTACCTGTAACTTGGGTGAAAATTGTAGGAGTTACTGGTAAAAGAAGTCAAAATATTACTGAGGAAGTTTATTTAACTTTTGAAATTTCTAAACAATTAATTTCTCACTCTGTACTTGTCGTAGCCAACTTAAATGTGGCCATAATTTTAGGTATAGATTGGTTGTGTATATATAAAGCTATATTAGATTTTAAAGACTCTTCCTTAACCATCCATAAGGAGGCATGTGCTTTTAAAGTGAGGTTTTCTAATAATCAAGTACCTGAAAATTGCTACGAATGCTTACAGATTAAGTACACACAGACCATGAACCTATTAATAGATTCTAGTGATCTTGAATATGAAGTATACAAATGTGAGACTAGTAATAGTATCGAAACCGAAGTGAAAGAAAAATGTTATTCTACGAACTGTCTATCCGAACGAGAAAAGGAAGAGTTGGAATCTTTATTGTTAGAATTTAGAGCTGTCTTCTCAGATGAACCGGGGAGAATCAAAGATTACGTTTGTAAACTTAAGATTAAAGATCAAAAACCATTCTTTAAGAAACCTTATCCTATTCCAGTACAATTCAAAGAACCGGCTAGTAGAGAAATAAGTAAGATGCTAGAACAAAATATTATCGAACGATCATGTAGTGCTTTTAACAGTCCTTTGTGGGTAGTTAAGAAAGCTACTGGTGGGGTACAACTGGTTCTGGATGCTCGTGAATTAAACAAAATTATAGAGATGGAAAGAGACAGACCTATTCCTATGGAGGACGTACTTCTTAAGATTGCTGGTTCTCGTTATATGAATACAATGGATTTAACTGTGGACTATCATCAAGTAATATTACACCCGGATTCACGGCAATATATGGCTTTTCTTTTTGAAGGCAGATCATATCAGTTCCAAGTTTTACCTTTTGGACTTAATATATCAGTGTCAACTTTCATTAGGGCATTAGATTCTGCTTTGGGTCAGCAATTATTACAAAAGATTATTTTATATGTAGATGATATTTTGGTAGCCACTAAAATGTGGGAAGAACACGTAACGATATTACGGGAATTGTTTGACCGTTTAATTGACAGAGGAATTGCTTTAAAATTATCTAAGTCTTATTTCGGAAAGGAGGAAGTGAGATTTTTGGGGCATATAGTGGACAGTAAAGGTATTAGGCCAGACCCAGCACGTATTGAAGCTATTGATCGATGCCAGAGTCCTAGAAATCGGAAACAACTAAAATTATTCTTAGGAATGGTAGGATTTCTGAGAAGATTTCTTCCAGGGCAGGATATTGTTAATCCTAAATTATTTGATTTATTAAAAGAGAAATCAGTATGGCTCAGGGGAAAAGAGGAAGAGGAAGTTTTCAATAAGATACAAGGAGCGTTAACAGAAGCCAAAATGTTATACCATCCAGATTTCAATCAGGACTTTTGTGTGTGTACGGATGCCTCTGATTATGGTGTGTCTTGCGTAATATTCCAAGGTGATCTGACCAATGAAAAGGAATTATATCAGCCTATTGGATTTGCTAGTAGAATTTTAATTAAACATGAAAGAAATTATTTTGTAACCGAGAAGGAAGCTCTCGCAGTGGTATGGGGTTTTCAAAGATTTAGAGGATTATTAATTGGAAGAGGAACAATTGTATATACTGATCATCAGGCTTTTACCTTTTTGAACAATTGTCGGTTACTTCACCGTAGATTATTACGTTGGGTATTATGCTTGCAAGAATTTTAATACGAAATTAGGTATATAAAGGGATCTCAAAATGTAGTTTCGGATGCTTTGTCGAGACTTCCAGTAGGAATGGAGAATATTAACATTGCAGAAGAACCAGGAACAAATTACCATGTTTATTTCCTTTTAACTCAGGAGAACGAACGTAAGGTTAAACGGATAGTAACTGCTATCAGATGCAATCAAAGAAATGACGATCAATATAGTGAACTTACACAAAACCTTAATAATGGGGACGAAACAGTTAACACCCGGGGTGTGTGATTATATTTCAACGACTTGTTGTATTGGAAAGCACAGAGGGAACACCAGAGATGGAAAATCTGCATTCCGAAACCTGTTGTGTATGAATTAATTACTTATATTCATGAAGGTTACGGGCATTTTGGAATTCATAAATGTATTAAACATCTAATGAAGTATTATTATTTCAAAAATATGTCCCGTATTGTGAGAAGTATTATTAGGACTTGTGAAACCTGTCAAAAGGTTAAAGTTAATTACAAATCTAAGCGTTATAAATTATATGCTGTAATTCCTCGAGGTCTGTGGGACCTACTGTCATTAGATTTTTTCGGTCCTCTGCCTCGTAGTTCAGGAGGATTTACTTATGTATTTGTTGTAATGGAATGTTGGTCCAAACATGTGAAGCTATATACTTTGAAACGAGCGAATACAGCAAGCGTTATACGCTGTCTTACCCGAAATTACTTTGTTAACTGGGGCATTCCTAAACGACTTATGTCTGACAACGATAGTGCCTTTATTAGTCATAAGTTTCAAGATATGATAAAACAATATGGAATCAAACATATCTTAATTTCGAAATATCACCCTCAAAGTAATTTAGTAGAAAGAGTCATGAAAGAATTAGGACGATTATGTAGAACTTATTGTGCATATAAACATACTCGGTGGGCCAAACTAATGCCTGAATTCGAAAAGATATTAAATGAATTGCCTCATCTAACAACGGGATTATCACCTATAGAAATTTTAGGCAAACGAATTATAGGTGAGCCTTTACTAGCTGCTCTACCTTGGCCACCAGTAGATGAGATCCAACAATGCATACCAGACGAAAAAATTTGCGAACAGATTGTTAAAAATGCTGAACGGAGAATTAAAAGTTATAATCAACATGCTATAGAAGCCTCATTTCAGGTAGGAGATCTTGTATTAGTGCGATCTCATCCTAAAAGTTCGAAGATCAATAAGGAACGTAGAAAATTCTTCTTTATCTTTGAAGGTCCATATGTTGTACATTAGAGTGTACATCCCAAAGCGTTACTTCTTATGGAACCTTCATCAGGTGTAATTAAAGGATTATATAGTGTCGATCAAATGAAACCCTTCATTCCTAAATAAGTTAATATTTAGTATATGTTACATATGAACGAGCGTTCATAGTTTATTCATGTGAAATTTTTCGTGATAGTTACGTGTTATTTTTAAAGAAATGACAGGAAGTTTAAACAAGTGTTCTACAATAATATACCAGTACTTTAAAAAGGGAAAGATAGCTAAAAGGGGATTTATATGGAAGAAATTTTGTTATTAGGTCAGAAGGAATTTTGTATATTTTATATTTACTCGTATAGTAGGAACCAAAGGGGATGGTTAATAATTTTAGGGACCATGGGCGTCCAGAGCTATATGGCTCACGAGTACACAGCAGAGTGCCTTTAATAGAGATTTGTAATAGTGTTAATGTAGAACACACCAAACGGGATTCTCTCGCTTGTTTCTCCTAAATAAATTGCCATTACCCAACAAAGTGTCCGAAGGTAAAGAAAGCCGTGCCGAGATTCTAAAGAAAGTTTTGCTTGGTTTCTTCTTGACCTCAGGCATAAATAAAGCATTAGGGAAAAGAACGACGTAAAGTAAATAGTACTATTAGTTATTGTGAGAAACTTATTAGTAATACACAGTTTGGAAAAAAATATTATTTACTAGCAACTATTAAATGAAAAGGAGTAATCTCCATATATTCGGTTGTGAATTACCATAATAGCACAATTAAAAGTAAATGACAAATAGTCACAACAATATTGTCATAAAATGATTGAATCTATCTAAGAGCAAGGACTTTAGATTACGGAAAATGTGAGAAAACTGTATAATATTAACAGTTAAATATTTTATATAGAAGAAGTTTTATTTTCGGTTAAAACCTGACAAACTGAGCTTGTGGGTGGGGTATGTAGTGGGACGCGAAATTGAAGCGTCACCCATCCACCAGTGTCAGCCCAGTTTGCAGGTGAATATAAGTTTAATTTAGTGTTTTGTTTACGTATTTTGTAATATTTGTAATGGTTGTGAATTATCTAAAGTTTCGTATTTATTTTTTATGTTTCATGTACGGAGAGGGCGGCGCAACGAACGGAGACAGCATCTTCACTGCCGGGGCCAGAGAGAAAATTGCTGGCTACTATACGTCGCGGGTCGACAGCCAAAGATCAACAGAAGATCCTGAAACCGAGTTGTTGCGTCGTGCTTCTAAAAACTGCAAAAAATAAGACTTTGTAATGTTTCTACAACAATGACGTCATAGAAAGTTTAATCATGTTGTAAATGTTCAGTCCTATCTTGTCAAGGCTCAGGTTCACGTCTATATGTAGGAAGATAATAAACTAGTGGATGCTACTAAAGTTTAAATACGTGTTCCGAGAATTTATTTATGAAGAATTATGTTCATGAATTACTAATTTATTTGACAAGATTAATAATTTTGACAAAGTTCATCGCGAGAAAGTTTATTCAATGTGGTTCTAATATTTATTAAAGCAGATAACTTGCATTAATATAATTTCTGAGAAGAAACAAACGACATCTAAATTTAAAAAAGTTTGCGCAAACCAATTGGACTGAGAGACGTAATTCTGCGCATACGACTCAAATGATGATGTTTTAATTACTCGTTCAAGAGCCATTCAGAGACAATTTAAAAAGAATTTAAATAATTTTGAAGTGTGTTGCAACTGACGTAGGTGACGCAGTCTGCACATGGTCATATGTCAAAAGAAAATCATTTATACAAAGCTTACGTCGTTGCACTACACTACCTGAATAATTTCTTTTATCTCATCATACATGTTATCAATTTCTTCATCATCTGCATTTGGCATATAAACTTGTACTACTAGATCGTCGAAAATCCTGTGCTCATTGGAGGGCGTTGCCCGTAATGCTCTAAACGTTCTCAACTGGGGAGAGATCTTGCTACCTATTGGAGGTAGTGTTTGGCAAACATGAAGACAAGCAGTAGAAACTCTTTTCATGTGGAGGCGGGCATTGTCTTGCTGAAATGTAGTCCCAGGATAGCTTTGTATGAACGGCAAAAAAACAAGGCGCAGAATATCGTCGATGTACAGCTGTGCTGTAAGGGCGCTGTGGATGACAACCAAAGGGATCGCGGTTATCTCCAGAAACATTTTCGCTGGTCATTGGGGCTCAGTTAGAAGAGGAACTCATCACCAAATACAATTCTACTCCACTCAATGAGATTTCAGGCACTGATCACCAGCAAAGACTTTTGTGGAGACGCCCTGGACGGCTGTGGTATACCAACCTAAGTGTCATCCACAATACGGCCTGACAACCTGGAGTAATGGTCTGGGGTGCTATTTCAAGTCACAGCAAGACCTCTTTGGTTGCCATCTGAGGCACCCTTACAGAGCACTGGTACATCAACGATATTCTACGCCCCATTCTGCCCTTCATTTCAAGCCATCTTGGGCTTACTTTTCAGCAAGATCACGCTCACGGCGACAGCTTCTACTACTTATGTTCGTGCTTGCCAAACCGTACCATTGTCAGCAAGGTCACCGGCTCTCTCCCCAATTGAAAACATTTGTAGGATCATCGGCAGGGACCTACAATCAGCTCGGGATTCTGACGGCCTAACTTGGCAAATGGACAGAATTTGCCACGTTGTTTTCTCAAGCGGACATCCAACAGTTCTGTTAATGAATGCCAAGCCCTGTAACTGCTTGCATAAGGGACCCAGGCAGACCAACACGTTACTTACTTGGTCAGTTTGTGAAGCTCTTACTCTAAAATAAATCATCCAGTTTTTGTGAAAGTGTTATCATTCGTTTATCTGTACATATAGATCACATCTGTCGATTTGCGTCCCATTCCGATAACTCCTTTGTGGTGCGCCTTTTTTTGTCTTAGCGTGTACTTTTAATCTTGTTAATCAGAAAATGCATCCACTGTAAGCAACACATAAGACAGTAACATCTAGCGTTTAAACGATATCCTCCATCAAATTGTGCTGCTATCTGCACCACAAGGACGATAGTAATAGGAGAGATATGAAGTTCATTTAAAACAACTACAAAAATGCAAGGACGAGTTTCACGTGTCAGTGTCCCCGTGGTCAAGCGCTCAGCAGTCCTGGTAGCAGCCACAGGGTCGACAATGCCACTGCCACAGCCATTGCCAAGCCACACATTCGAGTGTGTTGTGATGATGATGGCCGTTGCTCCGCATGGAAGGAGGTGACGCCAACTCGGCTAACAGCCATCAGCAGTGGTCATGCCTGAAATAACAGAACTAAAATCCTCCCTCGATTCACAGGAGGCCTCTACATGGCTAGATCAAGCACTCGGGAGATGCGAAGGCATAAACAGTGGACACCGTCTGTAGGCAGTCTAAGAATTTTATAACCGTAATATTTCGAGAATGGGGTGTCATTAATAACATAAATTTCCTTAGCAAGACCTGTACAACAAGCATTTTTCTAACGGCTGCACTATGTACTAAAATAATCATTCTTTGACAGCACATTGACGCTGACAGCGATACGTCGACCGATAGCATCCCAGACATGCTCAATGGGGTTTAGGTCTGGAGAACAGGCAGGCCACTCGATTCGCCTGAAACCTTCTATTTCAAGGTGCTCCTCCACGATGGCAGCTCAGTGGGGCCGTGCGTTATCATCGATCAGGAGGAAGATGGGACCCACTGAACTCCTGAAAATGCGGGGATACTGGTGCAAAATGACGTCCCAATACACCTGACCTGTTACAGTTCCTCTGTCAAAGACATGCAAGGGTGTACGTTCACCAATTATAATCCCACCCCACACCATCAAACCACGACCTTCATACAGGTCCCTTTCAAGGACATTAAGGGGTTGGTATCTGGTTCCTGGTTCACGCGAGATGAAAACCCGGCGAGAATCATTATTCACACTATACCTGGACTCGTCCGTGAACACAACTTGGGACCACTGTTCCAATGACATGTACTGTGTTCTTGACACCAGGCTTTACGGGCTCTCCTCTGACCAGGAGTCAGTGGAATGCACCTTGCAGGTCTCTGGGCGAATAAACCATGTCTTTTCAGTCGTCTGTAGACTGTGTATCTGGAGACAACTGTGTCTGGAGACAACTGTTCCATTGACTGTAGTAAGGTCCCGAACAAGGCTACCTGCAGTACTCCGTGGCCGTCTGCGGGCACTGATAGTGAGATATCGGTCTCCTTGTGGTGTTGTACACTGTTGACGTCCCGTACTGTAGCTCCTGGAGACGTTTCCTGTCTGCTGGAATCGTTGCCATAATCTTGAGATCACACTTTGTGGCACACGAAGGGCCGATTCTACGACCTGCTGTGTTTGACCAACCTTCAGTCGCCCTAGTATTCTACCCCTCATAACCTCATCAATATGTGTTCTTTGAGCCATTTTCAACACACAGTCACCATTAGCACGTCTGAAAACGTCTGCCCACTTACTCGCAGCACCGTACTCTGACATGCACCAACACACCTCTGCGTATGTGGACTGCTGCCAGCGCCACCGTGCAATGACCGCAGGTCAAATGCTCCGCATGGTCATATCCCGAGGTGATTTAAACCCGCAAACCGCCCACCAGAGCGTTATTTCACTATGTATCAGCATTATCCTTAATTTGTGAGCAAGAGTGTAGATGACAGTTCATGTACAAAATCTTGCACCGGCAACTCTTTAGCAATTATGGACGGCTATAGAGGCGGCATGGCTCAATATTTCTGCACGGGATTTCCAATGACTTGTTGAGTCCGTGCCACGTCGTGGTGTTGCTCTATGTCGAGCAAATGGAGGTCCGACGCGATATTAGGAAATGTCTCATGACTTTTGTCACCTCAGTGTACACTGATGGTAACGACTCGGCTGGCAGTGAGTTTCTAATTACTCAGCGAAGTGAGCTATTTGGGAGACGGGGTGCGTCATAAAGAGTGGTTAGGCGAGCGGCCGTAGCGACAGAATGAGAAGGCGCTCGGCTCTGGGAAATTGGGCGGCAGGACTCAACAGGTGCTGGCGGTGGGGGCGGTGGAGGCGGCGGCGGCGGCGTGGCACGCGAGCAAGAGCGGGGCGGTGGAGGCGCTATCTGGGCCGCATCTGCGCTGCTCAGGCCCGGCCAGGCACGCACGGAGTGTCAGCGCGCGAGGAGCGGAAGTCGGCGGGCCACACAGCGCGCCTGATAGCTGCCAGCGACACGGCCATTGGCGCGCAGCGAGCAAAGTGTCTGCACCACGACACAACCAACTCCACAGCGTGTTAGGTACAAACGAAAGGGGCGGGTAAAGGGCAATGAAACAACGAATCTGTCCTAATAAACATAGGTACGGAAACCAATGATTCCTCGGATACGACGTATGACTGAGTACGTGGACATCATAACAGAGTCGCCGAGGATCCGAACTCCGGATATGTACTCGAAGAGAAACACATTACAAGAAGTGTCTTGCGTGGCTACCGTTCACGTGAAGGCAGGCTTCAGCACATCTTTTCGTCGATGCCCTTACATGTTAAAAAACTTCAAACATGTTCCGAAACGATTGACTACCATCCACAACGCGTTCCCACAATTCATCGATCCTATCAGCAGGGCTGGAATAAACAAAATCTTTTAAAAAATCGAAAAAGTTCATGTCGGGGGCCTGGGGAGTCCACGATATTCGCGAACCACGACCCATACACTTATCAAATTTCGTGTTACTTATTCCCAAACAGCCAGATAAACGTGTACCGGTGCACGATCATGCACGTACCTCACACGCTTTATTTTACCATAAGTAACATCTTTCAAACATGACATCTTGAGGCGTCACATGTTCTCGCGAAATCAATGTCCAACGATCACAGTTTTTTGACAGAGTGATATACTGTCCTCAGCAAAAAAACGTTCAAATGTGTGTGAAATCTTGTGGGGCTTAACTGGTAAGGTCATCAGTCCCTAAGCTTACACACTACTTAACCTAAATTATCCTAAGGACAAACACACACACCCATGCTCGAGGGAGGACTCGAACCTCCGCCGGGACCAGCCGCACAGTCCATGACTGCAGCACCTAGACCACTCGGCTGATCCCGCGCGGCTGTCCTCTGTTGTGTCGGCAGAAGAGCCAACACCGTGTTACTAGAGGAGGCCGAAATGCACGCGTTTTAGCTCACGCAGGCTGGCGTGAGGAGGGAAGGACTATACTGACGTGAGGTCTGGAACATGACAAGGAATTAGAATTCAGAAAGCGGACGTAATGAGTTTGATACTTAACTTTAATCCATTTATGATGAACGTCGCTCTTGACGGTACAAGATTCACAATTCGTTCTAATTACTGAATATGGCGCCTTGCTAGGTCGTAGCAAATGACGTAGCTGAAGGCTATGCTAAACTGTCGTCTCTGCAAATGAGAACGTCTGTAGTCAGTGAACCATCGCTAGCAAAGTCGGCTGTACAACTGGGGCGAGTGCTAGGGAGTCTCTCTAGACTAGACCTGCCGTGTGGCGGCGCTCGGTCTGCAATCACTGATAGTAGCGACACGCGGGTCCGACGTGTACTAACGGACCGCGACCGATTTAAAGGCTACCACCTAGCAAGTGTGGTGTCTGGCGGTGACACCACATCCTCAGCAAGTGTGCTTACTTTAGTGCTTAGTACTTTACCCTAGCATAACTCGCGAACAATGCAATTTTGAAAAATACGTGATTATGAAAGCAGTGATATGAAAATTTAAGAAGAACTATGTTTTAAGGACTATGATAGCAACTTTGACAAAGTCATAACGTAGAGGAGGGACGGTGGCGGACCCATCGCCGTGACCATCTTCCGCTCTTGGGCAATATGCTCAGCACTGATTTGATAGCAGGCTGAGTGGACCTGGGGCCATTCTGGATGGACTGGAACGAGGACAAATGCCCGCCCCCGTTCGGAACTGAACCCGCTACCTCCAGCTGAACCCAGCTACCTGTTGTTCTATTCATTAGACCATCATGACCACCAACGTCATAATTTGCACAATATAAAATCTAAGTATGCACCCACTATTATCAGTATTGCACTTAGCACTACAACTGTGAACACAGGTTTGTTGATTAAGGTCATGTGAGCATATAAATGGGGGGAATGCAGTTTTTTTCAGTCTTTTTCGCTTCCATTCGGGAATGTCAGTCTTTGTTTTAACGATAGGTCTTTCTGTTTTGACTACATTCACTTCCTGTGTCCCCCTGGCTGTACCTGTGGACTCAGGAGCTGCGCGAGGTTTGTTCTTTATAGCAGGTACGGTCAGCCTGCGAAAGCGCGCCTCGTACTGGTTGGGATGTTCTCTACAGGTGGTCAGGCTGCAATGGCATCCTGTGAGCAAGCAACTAAAAACAGTCCTGTTAAACATAACTTGTAACTCACCAGACTGTTTTCGTGTTACTATTTTCCTAAAATTAATTTGGAAATTGATATATGTGAAAACATAAATGCCTTCAATAAACATAAAAGGACTGTTGCTTGGTGGGGGGGAGAGTGGGCTTTATGATCGCATGACAAACACCCAACGTTCACCCCCCACCCACCTTCCCGCTAGATCCGCGCCTCGATTGGGAGGGGTGACAGGGTTCCACTTTCTCCTGATCCAGCTGCTCTTCCTCTAACATCAGGGGCTCGCTCTTTCCGGTATGTTCCGTCATTTCGTAGTCTTGAAATACAACATACGAAAATCCTCTTCGCTCACTTCACATCTCCTTGATACTATACCAACTCATCTGCACATTTCATTATCTCTTACCACATCTTCTACCCATCTACAAAACACATTCAACATGAGCATAATATCCCTCCCCCCTCCCATACTCGCCATATCCGCGTCGGAGGAGTCTCCCAAACATTAATAATTATGGAATCGATGAGGGATCCTTAACTTATTACCGTGGACAAGTGTCAACTAATGAGGTACCACCGTGAATGGTACGTTTATGTATGTGGTGCCTGTTGTTTCGGACATGTCCAAAAGAACAGACTCCACATACGTAATTGTACACATATGCCTCGAACGAGCATACGGCTATTTCAATGCGAAATGCTTATCATCATTCACCCCCTTGCGGGAATACAGCTAGACTCCGAACAATAGAGAAAATGAAAAGGGTCACAACATCAGTGGTGAGGAGCACTTGGGAATTTGTGTCGGACGTGAAGCGCTTCTAGATGGTCGAGGCAGTTAAGGTAAACATTCTAGAGAAGCAGAGCATCCAGATTCGGCACAAATTTTCAAGTACAGCTGTTGTATTGTTTCAGTGCTCAAAGCAGCTATGTCCCGCAAGTTATGAGGGGTACGTTGCTGTTAATGGGAATCCAGTTAGTTAACACCAGTCTGTGGTGCGTTGTCGTTCAAAGGAATCTGACGAGTTAACTGTGTATCTATGTTCCTTCAATGCAACTTAATGATAAAGGCTTAAGCCGAAATGTATTAAAGTCAATAGTCTTTGAAAAATACAGAGAGCGAAAGGTTATTTACAATTTGTGCAGAAATCAGGCGGAAGGTATCGAAGTTGAAGGGCATGAAAGGGAAGTGGTATTCCTGGTGGGTGTGAGACAGGGTTATTGTAGCTATGCCCGATGGAATGCAATCTGTACACTGAGCAAATAGTAAAGGAAATTAAAGAAAAATTTGGAGGAAGAATTAAAGTTCAGGGAGAAGAAATAAGAATTAAACGATGAATTTTGCTTTGTGCGCAGCGAAATAACCGATGTTGGTCGAACTAGAGGGGATATAAAAGGCATTCTGGCTGTAGCACGATCAGTATTTCTGAAAAAGAGGAATTTATTAGCATCAAATATAAATCTAAGTGTTATGAAGTATTTCCTGAATGTATCTGAATGGAGTGTAGCCACGTACGGAAGTAAAATGTCGACGATAAGGAGTTCAAACAAGAAGACAATGAAAGCTTGAGAAATGCGGTGCTGCAGAAGAATGCCGAAGATTAGATGGAAAGATCGATTAACTGTTGAGAAGGTGTTATAGCTTACTGGGGAGAAAGGAAATTTTGACACAGCTTGACCGAAAGATGAGGTCGGTTGGTAGGACATATTCTGAGACATCAGTCATGAATTTAGTAATCAAAGCAATTGTGGGGGGGGGGGGGGGGGGGAGAGGCTATGAGATGAATACAGTAAGGGGGTTCAAATGGATGTGAACTGCAGTAGTCATTCGCAGACGAAGAGACTTGGTGAGGATAGACTAGCGTGGAGAACTCCACCAACCAGTCTTCAGACTAAGGACAATAACAACGCCGCGCGGGATTAGCCGAGCGGTCTAGGCGCTGCAGTCATGGACTGTGCGGCTGGTCCCGGCGGAGGTTCGAATCCTCCCTCGGGCATGGGTGTGTGTGTTTGTCCTTAGGATAATTTAGGTTAAGTAGTGTGTAAGCTTAGGGACTGATGGCCTTAGCAGTTAAATCCCATAAGATTTCACACACATTTAAACATTTGAACATTTGACAACAACAACAACTACAACAATAACGGTTTATGAAAATCTGAAGTGATCAAGAGCGTGCATTATAGTAAGCAATGTCACAATAAGGGGATTAGTGTCACAATTTTATGCCATTTACAGACAAAATACGGCCGAATTGGCCGTGCGGTTAACGGCGCTGCAGTCTGGAACCGCAACATCGCTACGGTCGCAGGTTCGAATCCTGCCTCGGGCATGGATGTTTGTGATGTCCTTAGGTTAGTTAGGTTTAACTAGTTCTAAGTTCTAGGGGACTAATGACCTCAGCAGTTGAGTCCCATAGTGCTCAGAGCCATTTGAACCATTTTACAGACAAAAATATCTAGGTTTATTTGAAATGGAGTGTCACAAGGGGTACGTTAACTATCAAGTGCATCAGGTCGCTGTGCGGCACCACTTCAAAATAAAACATTTACACGAAAAGCTTCTTTTTCGACGGAGACAGTTTTGTTCTGCCGCTAATGCTACCGTATTGATCTTAGCAGTAGATTCCGGCGTGGGAGGGAGCAGCAGGCCAACATAACGGTGCGCTCCTCGCTGGTCTTTTATTTTTCAGGCGCGCATCTGCGGACGTCTGCCGAGTGGAGAGGCGCCCCTCGTGCTGCGGAAGAGAGGCCGGCCGGCCGGCCGGCGCCCACCCACACCACGCCCCCACCAACGCCCCCACTCCCGCCCCCGCGCCCGCCCGCATTCTGCTTCCTTCCGGCCGAAAGAAATCTGCGGAGTGGGCCAGCGCCACAGCGCGCATCGCGGCTTTTATGTGCCGGCAAATATTGTTTCGCCCCCGCTGGGCAAACAGCGGCGAGAGCCACGGACGGCGCAGCGCGGCACGCGCAATCTATTTATTGGTCGCCCCGCGTCCCGTGTCCTGCGTCCTGTGTCCTGAGTCCTGTGTCCTGTGGCCGCTGAGAGCGCGGACACACCGCGCGGCGACACCAGCAGTCGCGGCAGCGCCACTTCCCGGAGTAAACACGGAACAGCGGGCACAGCACGGCGCAGGTAGGCGGCCAGCGCACGCCTCCTCTAATCACGGCGGCTCCACAGACTGCAGCCGCCGCTAACAACATTGATACACGTTAAAATTTCGGTACTAGGAAGACAGTATGTAACAGACGCCAAATTAGCTTGAAGTATTCTACATGCTTCTGTATGCAATTGATCATCGTCTTCGATACTATGAAATGCGTCAACTGCGAGCTCTTCGGTTTCCATAGTTTTGAAGGTGGTAGTACGCACCAAAACAAGTCCAGTAAACATAGGCTCTAAAATGCATACCTTAAAAGCTATGGACACTTGTTCAGCGGCGAAGATGAACAGGCCGGCCGGGTTTGGCCGATCGGTTCTAGGCGCTACAGTCTGGAACGCGCGACCGCTACGGTCGCAGGTTCGAATCCTGCCTCGGGCATGGATGTGTGTGATGTCCTTAGGTTAGTTAGGTTTAGGTAGTTCTAAGTTCTAGGGGACTGATGACCTCAGATGTTAAGTCGCATAGTGCTCAGAGCCATTTTGAAGATGAACAAATGGTTCAAATGGCTCTGAGCACTATGGGACTTTACATCTGAGGTCATCAGTCCCCTAGAACTTAGAACTACCTAAACCTAACTAACCTAAGGACATCACACACATCCATGCCCGAGGCAGGATTCGAACCTGCGACCGCAGCGGTCGCGCAGTTCCAGACTAAAGCGACTAGAACCGCTCGGCCACACCGGCCGGCGATGAACAAATGCTCATAGCTATGAAAGTATGCACTTCAGAACACATGTTTACAAGATATTTTTTCTTGCTTTGGTCCGTACTTCTGAATGTTGCCTGTTCTACAACCTTTGCAATAACAGAATCATCACATGTGTTCCTCTGTCAGAGGTATCAGAACGATTTTCACTTATAACTTTCGACTCGCTCGTTTCCGGATCAGGGTCCCTGGCTTCTAATTTATATGTTTAACCTTCTCTATCATCCCAGAAAGTTTGTAACATCCTCACTGAATCACCCTGTGTACTGATGAGCCAAAACCATCGCCATTGCCCACCATGAGATTAATACCGCCTGGTAGCGTTACGGGCAAGTGACAGTTTAAGGGAAAGTGACGAATTCAAAACCCCGTGATTTAGAATTGAAGGGTATCTGTCAGTGAAAGATCTGCTTAGAAATCGGTGATCGTGATGAAGGTGTCCATAAACATAGAAGGTGGGAAGTCGTTATCTGAATATACATGAGAGAAAAACCTTTGGTGTTTAAATGAACTGAGTGCCGAGATCTGCACATTTGTGATATTTAAATAAATATTAAATAAATAATTTGGCCGTATTTATCTGTTGCGAACGGATGGCAGTAGGACGTAAAAATGGAAGTTTGTGAGGGAATAAAGTATGCGCTCCGGTAAAAATATCACTTTTATTGAGGACACAACAAACTAATAAACTAAATAATTAATAAATAGGTGATGGTTGCTGTTCTAGATAAAGCTCTTGGCTGAGTTACAAAATTACATTTACAACTGCGTCTTGGAGACCCACAGCACGATTTTTCATTAATTATTAATTATGGAAAGGTCAGAGGAATCTCTCAAGGTGACATTCATGCATACGGTCGCAGGTTCCAATCCTGCCTCGGGCATGGCTGTGTGTGATGTCCTTAGGTTAGTTAGGTTTAATTAGTTCTAAGTTCTAGGCGATTGATGACCTCAGAAGTTAAGCTGCATAATGCTCAGAGCCATTTGAACCATTTTTGAACATTCATGCACATGTACACATATAATATTCAGGACAAATATAAGAATAAAGAAAAACTTCACCAGTGTGAACGTAGTTGGCAAACAGTACTTCCGTTGGCTTGAAAGCACGAAGCAAGTGAACAAAAATTCATCGATAAGAATAAACTGCTAATAGTTGGACCACAGAAGAAGTTCTGAACTAATTTGGAAGTTGTATCCCAAGAATCAGTAACTGTGACATGTAACGATTCTCACAGTGCGCCAACACGTGGTCGTTGCAAACAGAAATTCTGCTAAAATTCAGAACAGCTAAGCAAACTGGACAGGATATATTTCTGTGAGACACGACCTGCGAACTTAGGGCTCTCAGATCCGTACTTAAGTCGTGCTGAGACATCAAAGACATTGTAAACTTGATTCCGAACCGAAATCGAAATTAGCAACGTTTCAGAAATATTTCAATTATACTATACTCGTAAGATCACCACGAACTAAATCGGACTGAACTGAGAAGATACATCACGAGTCCACACGTTTGAACAGAGGTCGAGCAGAACAATGGCTTGCATGCGTGGCTAAGAGCAACTGGTTGTAATGTTCTGAAATTAACAAGAAAAATTCTGTATACTGCACAGCGAGCAATGAGCGATGAGAGCAAGACGTTAATTTTGATTGGAGCTGAAATCTACAAAAATAAGGTAATGAGTTAACTGTGAATAGGTACACTCACACTTAGTCGGTGTTGCCCGTCTCGCGTCTCCTGGAACACTGTCGTCCGAACTCTTTTGGAACCCACACTTTCTGTTCTTCCGGAAGTGCCCAGAGAGCTTCCTACTGTGTGGTGCCAACCTGTACAAGAGCTTCGTCCAAGGTGAACAGAAGCGTCTTTGCTACATGTTACGTGCTTTATAGGGTTGGCTATTCTGCCATAGCAGAAGACTGCAATTACTCTAACAGATCTAGATACTGAAATTTACCTTGTACATTCTCATTCATACTTTTCATTCATCAGGTGAGAGGAGGAAAGGATGTATATACTAACATACTGCCCATAGATATATTGAATATGCATATGAGGCTCCGATAATTTCCAAAAATCTTACAAGGGGAGGCCACAACGTTTGGAACGCGGATTTACTTCAAACTTCGTACACTCGTAGTACTCCATGAGGACAACGAAATGTGTAAGCAGTAGCGCGTGCTTCTCAAGCATTACTGAGAAAATCACAAGATAATTTCGGTCGTCAAATATATACCTGTGCGTGGCCATTTTCACCACGAAGCGGCAGCAGCCGAGTGGTGCCGGCACGATAGCTCAGCGTGTTCGGTCAGAGCGTTAGCTACCCTTTGTTCAAATGGTTCAAATGGCTCTGAGCACTATGGGACTCAACTTCTGAGGTCATTAGTCCCCTTGAACTTAGAACTAGTTAAACCTAACTAACCTAAGGACATCACACACATCCATGCCCGAGGCAGGATTCGAACATGCGACCGTAGCGGACTCGCGGTTCCAGACTGCAGCGCCTAGAACCGCACGGCCACTTCGGCCGGCCTACCCTTTGTTATAAAAAAAAAAACTGAGCAAACGGATCGACGAACCAACTGAACGGGTGTCAAAGGACGTCCGCCATGAACTAATTCAACGAACGCTATAGAACAAGATAGAACAAGATGAAATTAAAAAAGAAAGTGGTTGGCGTTCAGGCCCCGTAATCACTGGATCGAGTTCCGTACGTCAGATTTTATTTTATTTTCAACACAGTCATTTTTTTACTATTTATATTACAATTGATATAATGGGAAAAATACGTGTAATCGGATGAACTTTTATTAAATTTACAATGTTATTTGGCAGTCTACTAATTTTTATTATCACAGATAATATAATATTCATAACTATAGACTAGTAAACGACCTAACGCATAAAGGGATACTGATAATGTATGCTTGTCTTCAAAATTGTTCGTATTTAATCGAAAGAGAACGAGAAATTTCTTCTCGGAATATGTTATTAAAATACACTCGCTACTGCATAACCAATTACCAGTGCCGATTTTTAAGAAAATACTGCGTTATGCATGGTTTGCTTCCAAATTATCGTCTGAAAGAGAGGTTTTTGAAAATGTTAACGAGGTTTGTTTTTCCACGGAAAACCTCAAAAGACTTTGCGTATGCGGAAACATAGCATTTATTCAATGCAGCTGGTGCCGTTTAACTTCATGTTTTCCATGTGTTTTTACGAAAAATACCATCCTGCAACTTGTACTCGTAATGTCGAAAGCGACGAGTATTTGTATAAGCCGTCTGTGCCGGTCAAAACTTGGAGGTAACAAGTCGTTTCGGGCTCCATCCAGGTATAAGGGATTTCTCAAATCACGGGCAAGCATACATTTTCAGTATCACTTTATGCGTTTTGTCGTTTAATAGTCGATAGTTATGAATATTATATTATTTGTGATAATAAAAATTAGTAGACTGCCAAATAACATTTTAAATTTAATAAAAGTTCACTCGATTGCACGTATTTTCCTCATTATATCAACTGTAATAGAAAAAGTAAAGAAAATTACTGTGTTGAAAATAAAGAAAAAAAACAGACGAACGGGATTCGATCCAGCGATTACGTGGCTTGAACGCTAACCACTCGGCTGCCGCCGCTTCATGGTCAAAATGACCACGCACAGGTATATATCTGACGACCGAAAGTATCTTGCGACTTTCTCAGTAACGCTTGAGAAGTACGCGCTACTGCTTACACATTTTCTTGTCCTAATGGAGTACTACGAGGGTACGAAGTTGGAAGTAAATCCGCGTTCCAAACGTCGTGGCCTCCCCTTGTTAGTAAGATGTGAGGTGAAGTAAAGGTAATATACGTTATGGCCACTATAGACACTCTCAGCTGCTCAGTCTCTTTTTTTCTATGTAGTTTACAGTTTGCGCCCTGAATTGAGGCGTCAGAGGTGGGTACATTAAATTACATGAACAAAATGGTGAAGAGGCTCATGTAGAGACCCTTCAGAATTTCCCTTAACCCTCCAAAACTAATTATGGGCATGTGAGAAGTATATATAACTAAATTTGCGTGAAGAATTACTGGAGTGCTGCGCCGAGCTGTGCGCTGCATATGTGCTGGCCCCTTCGCGAAGACGGAGTCGTCAGGATATTTGTGGTACTCCAAGGTGTGGCAGTCGCTACAGCGGTGCTACGTCAAGTCGATCAGGACATTACGGCGTCCTAACCCCAGTTCGATGCGGACGTTCTTGCGTACTGCCCCGATTTGCTTCTTCCCTCACGGCGCTCACTTATGCCCTGCCTATCCCTTGCCGCCAAAAAGATGCCAGTCGCCATGTAATGTCTCTTGCAGCGGTCTCTGCGCGGTATTTTCAGAAATTTTATAAATTATATAACTCAGTACATATCTCGAAATATCTTTTCTTATCTTACCGTTTATCAATGCAAAGTAGTTTCAAGTCCAATTATTCCTTGGAGCGTCCATTTACTCCATGGAATAGCTTCTCTGCTATCTATGTTTTCTCTTATGAAAAGAATGAGGGACTTCTTGCCGATTAGTCGTAAGAGAAGGAGGATGTATATGTATGTATTGTTGAGCTAGTCGCCATCTTGATGCGATTCTGTATGAAAAGGAATTTAATACATGAACTAAACTAAAGAGATCGACTGACAATTTTCGTCGCACCGAAACTTCGAAATTGCTTCACTGCCTTATGGAATTTAATTTAAGCTCAATTTAATCAGGATAGAACAGTATTGAACTGTGTGAATGTAATAAGCCTGCTTTGTGAATGAAAATTCCCTTAACATACGCATGTTTTTACTATCCTGATCAGTGAAGCTAAACAGGCCGGTGTGAGAGAGGTTTTTAAATTTTTAGATCCCACACAAAAAATATTAAAGCCAGTCACAAAATTACAAACCGCTGCGATCCAATCACGAAGATTCCCTCTAACAGAGAATCCCACCAAGAATAGCTTGCCTTCTTCGGCCTCCAGTGGCAACATGAAACTGTCCCCTACTATCAGAAAGCGTTCGTTTCAGCACTGCGATCTGACGTCACATATCTTTACGCAAACCGCTCGTTTTCTCGCCAACGCCCATAGCCTCGCAACTGGCTTCCAGAAATTCAGTGACGACTGCTACGAGGATAGAGTTTGCTTCCTACGGCCCTCGCTTTCTACAAGCGGCAGGTGCTTATCTTCGAAAGAAGTCAGAAACCATGGAAAGGTGCCACAGACTCCCGCACACGGCGCCGTGCTGTCCTCTGGCTGGACGTCAGCTGCAAGCATACGTTTGGGAGGATAACGCTTACGGCCCTCTGTGGGTTCCAGGCCGACCTCACTTCCAAGAGTTTTAAGCCACCCAGGCCGCGCTCCCATCCTCCTGTCACCGACCTGATTGCCCAAAGCGTTTGCTGTTGTTCTGTCTTAAGTCCAGTGTGCTGCAACGTTCGCTTGCACCCCACGAACATTCAGAATCTATTAATAAAGAGAGGGACAAATCAAATCAATTTTCCCTGGTGTAAAACTCAGAATGATAAATATACGCTAATTCCGGCTTTTTCATTTACCGTTGTCTTGAGCATCCTTGGAAAGTTGTTGAATGGTGGTGGACCCACGTGTAGGCGACAAGGTGTTGAACGTCCACGCCTAATCACAGAAATCTTGGGGTCGGAAGCTTCCCCCGCTCTGTAAAGCAGGATAAGCGGCGATTTGTGGCACATCTGGTGATGGCTTACGATGCTGTTGCAGACACAGGTGTTTCGCAGCATAATGTTCAGCTCAGACTGTTGAACATGGGACTGCAGTAGACCGCCCCTATGTGTTCATTGCGATTTTAGTGGGCACGGGATCATCGAGTTTGGACCAAGGATCATTCGAAGACTGGTCAAGGGAATTACATTTCTTGTTTCACCAGGTCGATCGTTGTCTTCGGATACGTCGTCATACAGGCGAACGGCTGCTCGAAACATTCATTGCGACACAGATGCAGATCAGTGGGTCAGGATTATGCTATGATGAACTTTTACCTGTCAGTGTTACGAGGCCAGAATCATGCTACAGTTTTGATGATAGTGAACTCACGTTAATGTCTTGACCACCATATTCGCCTGACCTTAGACAGACTGAACACATCTTGGACGCTATCGGCACCAGCTTCGCGCCCACAAGCAATTGGTTCGTATTTTACGGAAATTGTGTAACCTGTGCTTAAATATTTGGTGCCGCACTCTTCCCAAAAGCTACCAAACACTTGTCGAATCCATGGCCCGCTGCCTCGCTGGTGTATTGCTTCTAAAATGTGGATCAACGCGGTATTAAACAGGTAGATATAATGTAAACGGAGGCTTCCGCGGCCGTTGTCACAGTCAATAAAATTCTTCTGGGTTTGAGGCCGCATTGTCATCTATAAAATTCCGACGTTTCGGCGACTGTGGCAAGCCGTCTTCCTCAGGGTGTACTGCTAACTGCTGAATGAGCACTAGTTTGGCTACTTACATACTATGGAGGGGTGGTGTCATTGGATGTGAATCCGAGGAGGAAGGGTATTACGAGTTTATTTTATTGGTGTTTGCATTGCGTGTTGTATTGACGGAAACAGGCGTTTTCCATTCGAGTTTCCTTTACTGCTTGCCATTGGTAGAAATCGGCGAACAGGAAACTGAGCGGCGATTACAGCGTAGCGTTGTTTGCTAACTGCCTAGTGTCTGTGTACCCTCCACCGCTGTGGCCTACCGCGCGCCTGTTGCTCTGCGAGGGCTGTCCTTCCACAAAGCAGACTCACGCGAAAGAACCACTTCCCCAGCCCACACAGGGACATAAACAATGAACAGAAGTCGTCGTAATTCGCGCTACAGTTTTTAATAGTTCTCGCCATATGCGACACACCTCTCGCGACACACGCGAACAGCAAGATGGCGTAATGTTCTGGATAAGAAACAGAGTGCGAAAGTTTTGTTTTTCTGTGTAAAAAAGCAACCACATACCATCCAACGAACGTGAGTACACGAATAGCCAAATAACAGCTCAGTACACACCAAATAACTGGTTTTCCACAACAATACCACAACACCAAGTATATATTGCTGACATACGAAGTTCACCTTTTCGTATTTTGTTTACCAACAGCCGCTCACATGTTCGCAGATGACATGATGTTCGTTAAGTAAAAACGGCAACAGAAACAAAAAAGCGCACAGAAAATATGTCGCAGATAGCGACAATAATTGCTTTAAACATGCTATAAAAAATGGTTCAAATGGCTCTGCGCACTATGGGAAAACATGCTATAACATACAATAAATAAGGTAGTATAAAAGCGTCCATATGAAAACTATATTTTAAAAAACGAATAGTAAAAATGTAATAACGTGGTACTGTGTTTGTATAACTATGCCATTTTCTGCATGTTTTAGATAAAAAAACACTGATTATGGTGTTATTTGTCGCCGAAACTAGTTTGGGAGAATAAAGAAATAAACGAATAACAAGGTTTTTTCATCAAGGCGGACTCAACTTTCTTATATTACTGTCACTGCTGGCAGCCAAGAAGTTGGAAGTTGGTACCCGTCTTCTCTGTTCATATTGTCGGGTCGCTTGGCTATTTCTATAGCCTCTCTAATCTTCCTCCTCAAACTAAAAAACATTCTGGGCTCGGCGAAAGATACAAGTTTCATGCCGCCGGAGTTTATGAAATGGGGTGCGAACGTGGACGGGTGTATGTAGGTGAGACTGGGCGTCCAATAACCACAAGGATAACTGAGCTCGAGAGATATCCGCTTCCAACAATACAACAAATCAGCAGTGGCAGAACATCAGGAACAGTGCAGGATGAGGATCGAAATTCGAGAGGCCCGCGTACTGGAGAAACAGCCGTTTAGTTTGAGGAGGAAGATTAAAGATACTATAGGAATACCCATGCGACCCGACAATATCAATAGAGAAGACGGGTACCAACTTCCAACGTCTTGGCTGCCAACAGCGACAGCTATGCGGAAGGACAGCCCTCGCAGAGCAACAGGCGCTCGGTAAGTCAACAGCGGTGCTGACGCGGCCTAGTCGATACTAGGCAGTTAGTAAACAACGCTACGCTGTAGTCGCCGCTTAGTTTCCTGTTCGTCGATTTCTACTAATGGCAAGCAGTAAAGGAAACTCCAATGGAAAACGCCTATTTCCGCCAATACAACACGCAATACAAAGACCAATAAAATAAACTCGTAATACCCTTGCTCCTCGCTCTCGCATCCAATGACACCACCCCTCCATAGTATATAAGTAACCAAATTAGTGCTCATTCAGCAGTTAGCAGTACACCCTGAGGAAGGCGGCTTGCAACAGTCGCCGAAACGTCGGAATTTTATAGATGACAATGCGGCTTCTAACCCAGAAGAATTTTATTGGAGGTAGATATAATATTTTGGCTTATCAATGTTGATGCAGATGCATCTGTAAGAAAGAACAAAGGCGATTCCCTGCCCAATCCTTCTTCAACCGATCTCGTGTTTCGTCTGTAATGAGCTCACCATTGTCGAGATATGAAACCCTAATCTCGCTTTTTCCCATTCGCAATATTTACAGGAGAAATAGAAAATGAAAGTAGGATTTGCATTTAATGTCATGTAAATGGCGCGCTCGTTAGAGACGAGCACAAACTCGCATTAGTGAAGTATAGAGCAGGAAGTCAGCCATGCCCTTTCAAGTGCACTATACCGGCATTCCCCTTAAGCGATGTAGGGAACTCACGCTGAACCTAAATATCGATAGTCGGATGGGATTACAACCGCCCTCCTCCTGTGTATGAGGACTGTGCCAGGCAGGAGCAGGGGAAGACTTTGTATGAGCAACGTTATTCCGTCTCTCCTTCCTTTGACCGTACATTTACCCGCAGTACACAAATGCGCCATACAGTGCCTCACAGCAGGAATGGTCAGTATTCATGGATATGGCAGGAAAGATCATCCGAAGGGAAAAAAGTCTGGTAAACGTGAGCTGTAAAATGTACATCTTGAGACCTATGAGTACTTCGTCATAGCTGTGTCAACCAAATCTCTTCTACAGTCAGCTTTTTGTTTTCCGTATTATGGGAAGAAGTAGTATGGACCAAAACAAGAAAAAGGTTTTCTAGATTGACCGTCACGAAACTGGACACCTGAAGGTCACACCCACTCCCTGCAGTCCGCCGCCTCAACGTAGTGAAACCTTCCTCAGTGGACGGCCCGTGTTTTACAGGGTGAACAAAATGAAACTGACTCGGAATATATTTACAAGAAGACTGACTCCTATTAGTGAACCTCACAGAAGATGCTAGAAATAACTACCATTGATATCGAGGCAGCACTTTGCTCGATTTACTCGTATCACTTCGTGAGACACGCTTAACAGCTCTGCTTGAGAAGCACCAGCGTTTTAAAGTTTTACGAATGTCATTGGGGTCCGTTTGGCTGTCACCCACGGCATCCTTAAGGCACAGCGGTCCGTCGACGTTATTGTGTGCTCCGTTCCGTTGTCCTTCGTAGCAATCCATCCTCGGCTTACATTTCAACAAGATAATGCCCGCCTACACATGGCGAGAGTTTCCACTTATAGTCTTCGTGCTTTCCAAACCCTCTTTTGGCGAGCAGGGTAGCCATATCTCTCCACAGTTGATACCGTTTGTGCATTACGGGCGGTGCCCTCCAATCAACTCGGCATTTTGAAGAGCTAAAGCACCATGTGGGCAGAACTTGGCACGCTATCGCTCAGGAGGACATCCAACAACTCTGTCAGTGCCAAGCCGAGAGGTGCTTCCATAAGGATCAGAGGCGGACCAGTGCGTTATTGACTTGCTCAATTTGTGAAGCCTATTCTCTGGAATAAATCGTCCAATTTTTCTGAAATTGTAACCATTTGCTTGTCTGAGCATGTACATCATCTCTACCGATTTCCATTCCATTCTGGTAATTCCTCCGCGGCGCATCGTTTTCTATGTCTCAGCGTGTATTTTATCGTGAGCACCATTTTGTGTTGCATTTATCTGGTCATTACACATGTCTGTATGTTTACTAATGAAATTGAACACAAATAACCAATCGCAATTTGAGAAGAACAGCGATGTCCATATCTATTAACACAAGAAAAAAAATAACTTTGATTACTCATTATTAAAGCTGTCAATGGTTCAGAAAGAAACTCAGTATGTATCAACAAAAGTTTTTGGTTATTTGCCCAATAACAAAAAAGTCTGATAATTTTTGTTTATTTATTTATTTTTTTACTGGCTATCACTTTTAAATGAAAAATTATTTTGTGGAATAGAAGAAATGATTTTGGGTTTGAAAGTTGAAACTTTTAAATCTAATCTAAAATCATTTCTTCTTAATATCTCTTTGTATTCCACTGACGAATTTTTCGTTTAAAGACTAGTATCCTGTACAGTAATAAATAAGTAAATAAAAACTTAATCGTAAGAGTAGTTACGTGTGTAGAACTCAAAAATTATGTGTTCATTAACGTCAAATTTTGGCCTACGTGCCACGTAGGAACTTGTCAAAGGCCAGCAGGTAGCCATTCACTGAAATTAATCATGGAAGTGTTATCCTGTTCCGTCTTCGTGCAGATCGTCGGTGGAAGTATCTAGAAGCTAGCCGGAGTTGGTGTGCGACATGTTGGCGGTGTAGACTTACCAGTCTGGAGATCACATCTCGGAATCTCTCTGAAGGTAAATTTCTGCTAATGGTACAGAGGAAACAATTTTAACTCTGTTTTTCGGATCTAAGAGACACTAGCGCCCCTTATGTTAAAGTGTTTTTAATATTGTAACAGTGCACTGGATAAATCCGGGTCCGCCAATAAACGCTTCCGAGTAAATCTGCGGGGCACTTTCGTCACGTAATTTATATCGCAGGTCTTCACATGGGACGAGGATGCGTTCATAGACGAGCTGCTGGTCAAGTTTTGTGACGTCACAACGACCAATTTCGCTTTCTACAGCATTTCGTAGAGTAAAAGACTGAATAAGAAAAGTCAGATTTTCGCTTCGTGGAGAGGAATGTGCCAGTTATAATTGCATACTAGATTTCGTCGTTTTCATCTGTAGGCGTTGTTTGGTGGGTTTCATGTTATAACTTACGTTCTGCTTAAAAGCAACATCCCATTAAGGATCTCTAGAAATCGCGTTGTTGTTGATACTGAGCCGTGGTCAAAATTGCTGTTTTGAAGAGTGCGCCGCAGCGCGTAGTGTGAAGCAGTCGCCCTCCGTTTCTGGCGGTGGCGCCGCTGTGGCAAATCACAGCTTTGATGTCTCCTTCTGGTGGGAAAGGAGAAAGGTTGCCTGTTCACGTGCATTTAAGGGGAGCTATGAGCTCGCCAGTCGTCAGTCTGAATCAGTCTCCTGTCCCCCAGCTTGCTAGTCTCTCTCTTGTCCGTATTTGTTGGGCAGTTAGTGTCTGTCTGTCGTTCGGAGTGCTAGTATGTCTGTCGTTCGGATCAACCTTTAAAGCCGGCAAAATGAGAGTCTTTCCACTCCGCCAGTAAGAGAACTCAGTGAATAGTCGCCCGGTCGGGGCTTAGTTCCTGCATCGGAGTCTGCGCGTTAGGCCGCCAGTCTGTTCGAGTTTGCTCAGGCAACGGTCATTGGAGGTTGGATCGATCGGTTGGTCGGTCGCGCACTGAGACACAAGATGACTTGTCCGTCTTGACGTCGGCGCATGTGAGGTCGCCACGTGAGTCCAGTGGGCCGCGGCATATAGCGAGGGGTAGTGACTTCGCGGTCGACACGAGAGCAACAGGAGTCAACCCACGACATCAGTCTGGCCGGTGCGAGCTGCGACACAGTGAGACGGGAGATCGGCGCGCCTTCCTGCGTCCATTGAAGAGGCTGGCAGTGGACGGTTCGGGAGAGCGACTTGGGGGTGCTGCGCTAGGTCTTCGCAGTTTATTAGAAGTTAAGTGATTGGTGATATGTTGTTTGATTTACTCTTGTTAAATTCTACTTGTTTTCTTGGTGAGGTCACCAGTCATTTTGCTTTGGGGTCGTCCCACCATTCTTCTCCGTTTGCCCATCCGCGGGAAGGTGGTTGTTTATAAATTGGGTGGTCCGTTTTTCCTTGTGGAGTAGGGGCGGGTTAGAGCAACCTGCGGTTCGGGTTGTACGGTAATCTCCCTATCAATCTACCGTACGTTAGTAGTTGCCTCTGTCATGTTTGTCGGATTTGGTGTGTTAGCGAATTTATTGCTTGGAGTGTAACAGCCAAATACCTGAAATATGTTTTAATCTTTGGAAACTTTGATATTATTGCCTATGATCTTGAGAGGCGGCATCTGTGTACTGTAGAGCATCTTAACTATTGCTTGGCCAACCTTGCAGAATTTTATATAAGATTGCATTTCATCGGCTTTTATTTAAATGTTCATTTTAGTATATAAAGTTGCCACCTTTTTACCGTAAGACTTTTCTTAGAAGTTAAAATCAATTTGCACCTTCGGTGGCAAGGTTAAAATTTTAATTGTTAGTGTTTTGTACCATTTCCATCCCTCCTATGGGGGTGCATAGTTTGTGTGCTTGTGTAAATTGTTAAAACTCTTAATTTAAATTTATCTGGTATGTTGCAGATTTGCACCAGTGTAGTCTTTCAGAGGCTGTTGTGAGCGGTCGTAACTACGGCCGTGTCAAAAGGGAGTGGCAAGGTTCTCTGCCCGAAAGCTCATACAGTCAAAACTTGTTTCTTGCTGCCTCTGAATAAATTGCAACTTTGATATTTAGAGGGTGCTTTCTGATTATAATTTTAAATCTGTTTCTTCTAAAAAAATGCAGTTAGGTACTATTAAAATGAATAAAATTCCCATTTGTTAAAAGGAATTTGTCTATGATTTCATCAGTTACTCCCTGGCAACTACTTCCATGCTTACATAGAGTGATTAAATGTGCTAATGTTCTTGATGAATCGCTAGTAAATAAAATAAATTCTTAAGAATATTCTTTGAAAATGAATCACGGTTCAGATACGAATTGTTGCAATAAAAGGGCGGGAAAAGTAATATTGATGGTTAAAGAATTTGTGTATTTGGTTGTTTTCGTATTGTAACTTTCTTGTTATGTAAGCATGCCCTGTCAAGGCAACGGCGTATTGGAGATTTATCACAAACTTGTCGGTCTTGGAACAGTTTGTTATAATTAGATGATACTTAACGACATACCGGCGGTTAAAGCCGCGAGGAGATTGTAACATTATATGATACAAGAGTTCACCGTAGTGTAATGGGTAGACATATTTAAAAGTCTAATGTTGCTGGGTCGTATCCTGCTAGGCTCAAATTTTTTGAATTTACATTCGCATTTTCAATAAGGTTCTGTTTTTTTTATATTAATTTAACAGCAGTATGTTCCGTAATATTCAATTTTACGTACATACAAGAGCGCTCTTTCTCAGAGACGAGTTTGCTCGAACAATCCAGGCAGTACGGACCAACGAGTTGCGACATTTCTTTCTATGTCACTGATTCGATTGCAGTCCAGTATTTATTTATTCACCCAAAACCTATCCAGATTTTGGTGTGTATGACTCCATTGTAAATATTTTTTTAGCTTTATCTATAAGAGAGTTTATACAACATAGAGTACTGTCTTGTTCGAAGTTTTATATTTCACATGTCCTAAAAATTGCATAATTGGATATGGAGCTTTCCTGTTCGCCTTAAGTCTTCGTCTCACGGGACGTGAAAACGTACTTGACGGGGAGCTAGTGACATCACAGCATGGAATTCCACCTTCCACTACACTGCGGAGTGTGAAATAAAGACTCCGGTTTGTCAGATTTTTTTCATCCTGGAGAGGAACGTGGCCAATGAGATGCGACATTGTTGTACGTCACAAGCAGAACTTAGCAGCTGCCATACTGTATGGCGTCAAACAACGTATTTGATGCGCTTTCTCTCTCGTAGACTACACGGTATCAGTATAAGCTGTTTCAAAGCATCAGGAAATTGAAGATCTCTCGAAAGCGCGTCGTTTTGGCTACGATTTGTCATAATAAAATGAAAGAAAACTACACATCGGTAGGTAAAGACTTCCTGTAATTGATGTTTTAACTGTTATAATTTGTGTGTTACGAAAGTATGCAATTTCAGTGCTACATCAAAATAACGATCTATGCAAAGTACGTCTTTTTGGTGTGCTTTGCATATTAAATATCAAGTACTGACATTTGTAGATACAGTCTTTAGACAACGTGTACCATGATTGTAAGCCCGCTTGCTGCGCCGAAGCGGTAGCGCAATTGATAATGTTGTGGACACCTGCGTTTTGTCCGAAATGGTACAAGATTCGCGTTCATCTCCTTGCAAAACCTTTTTTTTGTTTTGTTTTCTACAAGATTCTTGTCTTTGTTATTCATTTAATATAAGTATTATCTCAAAAGCCGACGTTATTTATTATAAACAATGAACCCACTGCAATTTTTGTTACAAAGGCCATGTACTGGAATATATATATACATATATACCCATCTATGGGTTTATGAACTGGCGCTTGTTTGTATCTTGCCAGTGAGTATCAGTTTCCATGATGGTGAGCAGCTTCAAACAAACCTCCTCTTCCAGTCAAATGAAATTATAAAATGAATCTCGATCTCGAAATCTATTGATAACGTGCGCTGTTTCAGAGTGTTGGTAGTCGATGAAATATCGAAAATGTGGGTATTATTTATGCAAAAACTGACGTTAGACACTATACCTTCACCACATTCAATTTGAAACCGAAAATGGGATGAAAATTTGAGTTAACCAATAAATTCTACTAGTTTATATCTCAGGCCGATGCACATCATTATATAGTGTTCCTCTACCAGCAATTCGCTGTTCAAGCCGTCGACAAGTCCAGAATCTTCTTCGGGATTTCCTCTGTTCTTCTTCCACAATCGCTAACAGAATTAACGCAGCTGTTTTACACGCATCTATTTTCGCAAATAAGCTGTATGGTGTGCGAACCAAATAACGCCGACAGCTGCCGCTGCAGACCGCTGAGGGCGCAATCACGTTACCCAGCTCGTACCGTGTGCCGACGGCGCTGCGGCTAGTGGGGTCGGACGTGCCGTCCACGTCCACGTCCACGTCAACGTGTTAGCACGGCTTTATACCTTGTTCATGGACGAGGAAGAAATGTGCGTTTTGATAGAACTAACGTACGTATTTTACGCATGTCTATTTTTGTAAAGAAATGTGTGATTTGGGAGCCAGGTAAAGCCGAGAAGTGCCGCTGTAGAGCACCGCGATCGCAAATCGTGATAAGGAGCACATTCCGTCTGATACACGAGCACGTTTCTAAGCGTGCACCAGGCACGATGTTCACTACGTCGCATGTGAGGACGACTTCAAGAAGATTAGCTACCAGCCGCGCCTGCGAGTGGAAGTTCGCTCGACGCCACGGAAGTTCCGAGAATACGCGAACAGAACGACAGAAACAAATGTTTGAACCAGATCTCGTATCTATTTTCTATGCATCTGAGGAGATATTCACAAGTTGCTTTTTAGCGTTTTTAGGTTACCTATTTAGGAGGCTTTGTTGTGGTAAATTGAACGTGCGCTACACAGCGCGCGTGACAAGGAGGGACTATAGAGAGCTTGGAGAGTATGTCCGCAACTCTTTCCCCGCGCTGGTTCGTGGAGCGCCGAGCACCCTCGGACAGACAATGAGCAATGAAGTGCAGATGCGGTGCGAGCCTGTCCCCCGAGAGGAGCGCAGGAACGCCAGCTGGCTGTGGCCGCTGCTGCGGCCCGCCGCTCGCTAGCGATTCGCCATATGGCCGCTCGTCAGCCCGTGGGTTCCCACGGTTCGCGCCGGGGTTGCGCCCCCTGGGAGACAATGTGCTGTCACACACCCGCCAGGGAGCGGCCGCTGTCGAGGGACCAGCCGCAGTTCAGAAATGCTGCCACTGACATCGCTGTAATATGATACAACCATCCGCGGTCACGGTATGGAGCCGTGGTCACATCTCTCGTCGTTCGACATCGCTGGAAGTTTACAGAGAAACCCAGAATTATCTACGAAAAAAATTTCCACTTGATGTAGAAAATACCAGCCTCAACATAGGACAGAGTGGAGTGCACAAAAGAAGGCAGGGGGCGGTACGCTGCACAGTGCGCCATGAGAATTCAATGAATCTGCATCTTTGTGAGTAAGCCGCAAACCACCTAATGGTGTTTGGCATCACTAACTGATCCTCCTTACCCTGTTCCATTAGTGAATGACGCGTGGGAAGAATGATTGTCGATAAGCCTCTGTATTAGCTCAAATTTCTCAAATTTTCTCGTGTTGGTCATTTCACGAGATGTGTGTGGCAGGGAGTAATATGTCATCCGGCTCTTCCTCTGAAGTACTCTCTCGAAATTTCAGTAGTAAACGTCTCCGATGTGCATAGCGCCTCTCTGGTCGCGTCTGGCACTAGAGCTTGTTGAGCATCTCTGTAACGTTCTCGCGACAACCAAATGCGCTGCTCTTTGTTGGATCTTCTCCATCTCTTCTATCTGTCCTACCTGGTAAGGGTCAGAGACTGATGAACAAAAACCAAGAATCTGTCGAACAAGCGCCTTGTAAGCCACTTGTTTCGTGGATGAGTAGCATTTCCTTGAGATTCTTCTTACGAACAGTGTCGTTCTGCAACGTCCGTCTGTAGCGTGCTTGCGAAATATTTAGCCTTGATTCACGCGTTAGTTTAGGGCATGGTGAAAGTACTTAGCCACTGCAGTGTTTATTACGGTTGTCACAAATACGAGAAATATCACTTTAAGACGGGCCAGTGAAGGTTTTCCGAGCCTATAAATGTGTCGAAGGAGACCCAGAAGTGTAACATGGACCAATGTGTCACTTACTCAGCGTTGCCAGGTAGCAGGGTAGGTGGCTGCGGCGGTACAGATTCAAAATGTGGAGACAGATGTAATTAAGGTGTGATGTCATTTTTCTCAATGCCCCCTCAACTACAAGTATTCGGGATAGAGATCAATGTAAATTATGTGAAAGCGTGTGAAAGCGACTAAACTATTTTCTTGTGGTAGACATTTTCAGATGAATTTTCGATCTAAAGTTCCATCAGTCACAGCTGCTATAACCGAGGCGGGAATAACATTGTTTGCGAGCGGGCTGAACAGTCTGTGTTTCCAAATACGTGATGTGAAAATATATCGAACAAAATGCAGTGAAGTGATAAAAATATAATACAATCGATACTATTTATAGCGACATTGCTTTTAACGATGTATTTGCTATAACTTGAAATCTAACTGTCCCACCTAAATGTTATGTAAATGCTAAGTTAAAAATTAGCTTTTTTATTGCATTTGCGGAAAAACACGTTGGGCAACATGTTAGCGTGGTTCTACGCTGTGCTATATTTACTGCTTCAAAGGTTCCCACAGTCCTTTTTCTCATAATTTTGTGCCGACCGGATTTCGTCCACACAGTTTTACACACATCAAAAAAAGTTTTGCATCACCCCAGTTTCCAGAACTCCTGAAGATAGACGTTGATTGTGGATATTGTATCACAGACACAGTCCCTTTGAATGTTACGAGATGTCACGAAATCCCCCAAAGATGTAAACAACCATGCATGAGCAGCGCCTATTAGACGGAGAGGGTCTGACAGCCGATCAGTTCCAGTCATTCCACAAGGAAGGAGGTATACGGCTCGTGTTGTCTGTTGTTCTGCCATGACTAGATGACCAATACCGCGGTTCGATCTCGTCCGCATTGTTACTTTGTGCCAGGAAGGGTTCTCAACAAGGGAAGTGTCCAGTTGTCTCGGAGTGAACCAAAGCGATACAGAGATACAGGAACTGTCGATGATATGCCTCGCCCAGACCGCCCAAGGGCTACTACTGCAGTGGATGACCGCTACCTACGTATTATGGCTCGGAGGAACCCTAACAATAATGCTTTTCGTGCAGCCACAGGACGTCGTGTTACGACTCAAACTGTGCGCAATACTCTGCATGATGCGCAACTACGTCCCCGACGTCCATGGCGAGGTCCATCTTTGCAACCACGACACTATGCAGAGAGGTACAGATGGGTCCAACAACATGACGAATGGACTGCTCAGGATTGGCATCACGTTCTTATCACGGGTGAGTGTCGCATATGTCTTCAGCCAGACAGTCGTCGGAACGAAGCGAGGCATTCGTCTTCATGGACGACAATTCGCGCCCACATCGTGCACATCTTGTGAATGACTTCCTTCAGGATAACGGCATCGCTCGACTAGAGTGGCCAGATTGTTCTCCAGACATGAACCGTATCGAACATTCCTGGGGTAGATTGAAAATGGCTGTTTATGGATGACGTGGCCTACCAACCACTCTGAGGGATCCATGCTGAACCGTCGTTGAGGAGTGGGACAATCTGGGCCAACAGTGCCTTCATGAACTTGTGGATAGCATGTCAGGACGAATACAGGCATGCAGCAATGCAAGAGGACGTACTATGGGTATTAGAGGTACCAGTGTGTTCAGTAACGTGGACCACCACCTCTGAAGGTCTCTCCGCATAGTGGTGCAACATTCAATGTGTGGTTTTCATAAGCAATAAAAAGGGCGGAAATGATGTTTATATTGATTTCTATTCCAATTTTCTGTACAGGTTCCAGAACTCTCGGAACCGAGGTGATGCAGTTTTTTATTTATTTATTTATTTTATGTGTGTGTATGCATGTGGCTGACGTATAGCTTTTCCAGCCGGCGCAATGTACTTCATGTAACAGTGTTAACAGTGTTGCACAATCTGATGATGCCTAACCACGGCGTAAAGCGTTATTTTTAAATAGAAATAACTTTGCAAACGTGACTGTTTTATGTTTAATATAACCACGAAAACCGGTTGTTGTGTCAAACAGCATGCGATGGAGTCGAATGAATACTTTCATCTTTCATCAGTTTTCTCTCAAACCGTATTATTTTCGTATCAGCCTGCTCATCCCATTCAACAGGTCTTCTTCACTTTCACTGACGATAGCAATGTCATCAGGGAATCGTATCATTGATATCTTTTCATCCTGAATTTTAATCCCAATGTTGACCCTTTCTCTTACTTTCGTCATCGCGTCTTCGATGAACGGACGGAACAGATGGGGCGGAAAACTGTAGCCTTGTCTTACCAGCTTATTAAGTCGAACACTTCGTTCTTGGTCTTCCAGTTTTCTTGTTTTGTCTTGCTTCTTGTACATACTGCAGACTACCCGTCTTTCCGTATAACTTATAATCCTTGCACCATTTTACACTGTCGAGTGGTTTTTTCTAGGTTGTTGGATTCTATGACCATATCTTGTTCTTTTGTAAGTCTTGGCTTCAAATGGCTCTGAGCACTATAGGACTTAACATCTATGGTCATCAGTCCCCTAGAACTTAGAACTACTTAAACCTAACTAACCTAAGGACAGCACACAACACCCAGCCATCACGAGGCAGAGAAAATCCCTGACACCGCCGGGAATCGAACCCGGGAACCCGTGCGTGGGAAGCGAGAACGCTACCGCACGACCACGAGATGCGGGCTGTAAGTCTTGCTTCAATTGTCAAGGGCAATGCCAGAACTGACCGTCTGGCGCCTTTGCCTTTTCGAAAAGCAGAATGATCATCCTCATCTAACGGCACTTCGATTTCCTTTTCTGATTGTACGATAATTCTCACATGTATCTACCCTTGCTATCTATGGAATCGTGTGGATGACATTTTTTCGAAAGTCTGATGCTATGTATTCTGTCTTATAGATTCTACACACAACTTGAATAAGCGTTTTGCTCTCACTCCCCCACTGATGTTTAGATATTCCGAAGGAATGTTATCTGTCCCTTCTGTCTTGTTCGATTACAAGTCTTCTAAAGTTCTGTTGAACTCTAACGCTAATACTGCATGTCCTATGTCTTCTCGTTGCACTCTTAATATCGACGTCCTTGCTTCTAATTTCACAGAAGTTTGTTTAGACTTTTCTATATTCTGGAACACTCATTCCGAATACCATTCTTTTTTATGATTTAATCATTTTTTCCTACAGGCATTTTGCCTTGGTTTCCCTGCACTTCCTACTTGTTTCATTCCTGCTTATTGTTGTGTCTCTGTCTTTCCCTGTGTAACACTCCACCCGTCACTTAGCTGGTTTTGGCGTGTGTTCACCCCAACTAATTGACTAACAGATCAACAGAGAGCGCAAAACTGCCGCAATATCGGATAACGCATAAAGTAAAATGGCCCTGTGACTCCTAATTGAACTGCGGTGGCAGTGTTGACATTAATTTATTCAGAATTGATCACTTTTAATTAAGAATGGGTGCACATTGATGTTACATTCAGCTACTGAACACCAGATGCAAATGTTGGACATAAAATTAATTAAGAAAGTGACTTGGGATTTCAACTACTTGATTGAAAACAGATGAAGTCGATTAGCACAGATTTATTTTAACTCCCGACCTTCAATCATCACATTACATGACTCTCCTAACAGGCAGTGGTAATAAATTGCGTTTGCATGGAGTAAAGCGCGATAAATCAAAAGTAATTCCTATCGACTGACCCAGGCATAATGCGAAGTGTGAGAAGAATTCTACAATACACGGCCCATGAAACCCTCGTGGAAACTTTGCGGACGTGATCCAGCAAATTAATCAGTGGCCGGAGCGGGCGCAATATCACCGAATTCAGCGTGGCGGAGCGGTGTCGTTGTGCGGACGTCGGCCGACCTCGTGGTGCTGCAAGGCTGCGCTCGTCTATTCACTCCTAGCTATCTTGCTCAGTACATAGCTGAACCAAAACTTCCTATCTCCAAGCTCAATCGTTCCATTTGCTAAATCCTAAACTGAAGAGATGCTCACTCTTCCTCAGGCAAGCTGAGTAAAGAACGCCACGTCCACAATAGGGCAAACTGGGAATGGAAGACCCCTACAGGGACTTCTCCCAGTCCGCTCTTCGCCTCGGTTTCCCCTCCAGAAAAATCACGTACGCCAATTGCAGCGCAAGTCGCGTTAATTATGCGTCACTTCCCAGTGCCGACCAGTGCCTGCTCTGGGAAGTGAACAAATTCCCACAAAATTTCCCTTCCTCTCAAATTCTGCTATTTAGCACCTCCCAGGCCACCCATCAAGGTTAGCATCTGCACAAACACCAATTTTTCCGGAATTCTGACTCCCAGGAGAGTACTTCAAATTCCTTGGTCCTATGTTCCCATGGGAGGCTGGCGTATTTCATTCTGTCGCTCTTCACCTGATTTACTTCAGACTCTGCGGACCGTGAATTCAGTGTGAAGTTGCTGTAGTCATGAACACGCATATTTACACCTCTGTTGACCGCTCCACCACAGCTTTGCGCGGCTTTCTTGCATGTTTCACTGAAAACGGGACGACGGACATTTATCAACAGGCGTACTAGTTCCCGGTACACCAGCATGGGGTCAACCACCTACTCACTGTCACTCATAAGGCAGCTGGAGGCCGCGCCCCGTTACCACTTTCTCAGTGCTTGAGCCGCGCTAAGCTGCCTATTGTCGCTTCCCTTAGCCGCTCCCCAGCTGCGCGCCACGGTCAACTCTGTATACATCCTTGGGCTAAACTAGCCTCCGGTAAATCGACGCGTTTCCACAAAGTTTTCATGTCGTGTGAATTACTTTAAAACCATCACTCGACAATGATTATTCCAATATGTCCATACTATACCATCTACAAGATGCATTGTGCCTTGTCAGTCATTTTGTTCAGCCCTACCGTTTGCTCAACATGAGTTAGGTGATCTTTAATGACTTCATGTAAGGGGTATGGTTCTTGCCATCTTACATAGCGCCTCTCTTCAAATCAACTTTGTAGTACAGGTGATGACTCCTATGGTGTTACCACCTGTGGTACAAAATTAATATCTCCATAACTGATATTTTTAATCCATTCGCGTGAGTAGTTACGAGCGATTGATTACCACTGCCTCCTCTCTGATGCACAATCCCACTCATTCCTAGGGTACCTGCCTTCAACGACTGGATTTACTGTTACAGATGTGGTCATTGTTTAGTCTAATTTTACTTTAATCTCTGCCGATTCCTGAGACAATTACTGGTCAGAGTACTCAAAAGAAAACTACAATTACACTCCTGGAAATTGAAATAAGAACACCGTGAATTCATTGTCCCAGGAAGGGGAAACTTTATTGACACATTCCTGGGGTCAGATACATCACATGATCACAATGACAGAACCACAGGCACATAGACACAGGCAACAGAGCATGCACAATGTCGGCACTAGTACAGTGTATATCCACCTTTCGCAGCAATGCAGGCTGCTATTCTCCCATGGAGACGATCGTAGAGATGCTGGATGTAGTCCTGTGGAACGGCTTGCCATGCCATTTCCACCTGGCGCCTCAGCTGGACCAGCGTTCGTGCTGGACGTGCAGACCGCGTGAGACGACGCTTCATCCAGTCCCAAACATGCTCAATGGGGGACAGATCCGGAGATCTTGCTGGCCAGGGTAGTTGACTTACACCTTCTAGAGCACGTTGGGTGGCACGGGATACATGCGGACGTGCATTGTCCTGTTGGAACAGCAAGTTCCCTTGCCGGTCTAGGAATGGTAGAACGATGGGTTCGATGACGGTTTGGATGTACCGTGCACTATTCAGTGTCCCCTCGACGATCACCAGTGGTGTACGGCCAGTGTAGAAGATCGCTCCCCACACCATGATGCCGGGTGTTGGCCCTGTGTGCCTCGATCGTATGCAGTCGTGATTGTGGCGCTCACCTGCACGGCGCCAAACACGCATACGACCATCATTGGCACCAAGGCAGAAGCGACTCTCATCGCTGAAGACGACACGTCTCCATTCGTCCCTCCATTCACGCCTGTCGCGACACCACTGGAGGCGGGCTGCACGATGTTGGGGCGTGAGCGGAAGACGGCCTAACGGTGTGCGGGACCGTAGCCCAGCTTCATGGAGACGGTTGCGAATGGTCCTCGCCGATACCCCAGGAGCAACAGTGTCCCTAATTTGCTGGAAAGTGGCGGTGCGGTCCCCTACGGCACTGCGTAGGATCCTACGGTCTTGGCGTGCATCCGTGCGTCGCTGCGGTCCAGTCCCAGGTCGACGGGCACGTGCACCTTCCGCCGACCACTGGCGACAACATCGATGTACTGTGGAGACCTCACGCCCCACGTGTTGAGCAATTCGGCGGTACGTCCACCCGGCCTCCCGCATGCCCACTATACGCCCTCGCTCAAAGTCCGTCAACTGCACATACGGTTCACGTCCACGCTGTCGCGGCATGCTATCAGTGTTAAAGACTGCGATGGAGCTCCGTATGCCACGGCAAACTGGCTGACACTGACGGCGGCGGTGCACAAATGCTGCGCAGCTAGCGCCATTCGACGGCCAACACCCCGGTTCCTGGTGTGTCCGCTGTGCCGTGCGTGTGATCATTGCTTGTACAGCCCTCTCGCAGTGTCCGGAGCAAGTATGGTGGGTCTGACACACCGGTGTCAATGTGTTCTTTTTTCCATTTCCAGGAGTGTATATTACAAGGACACACGTCGCAAAGGGCAAATACACATGTTTAAACACCTCTGTGCTTGTCATTTGAATGGCAAGACCCGCAATTATAACTTAAGATCCATTTACTTTCAGTTATCCATCCCTGCTCGACTTAAATTACTAAAAACATACATGAACAATATTCGTGTAACATTTTGTGAAGTTGATAGTGGTTGCTCTTATTCAATTATATGTGAACGCCCGTTTGATATTTTATAAATAAAGGTTTTTTTGTGTCTCACTGTCTCTGGACGTTTATATTGTGCATGGTGTAAGTGTCATCTTTACACAATTCAACAAGGTCTGGCCCAGTCCAGTGTCTGGGATTGTGTACACACATGTACCTTTTTTTATACATATCTATAAAACACAACCAAAATAACAAGAATCATCGCGTATTGAGCAACCACTGTTGTGTATCTGTAACAAGGTATAAGTGTGAAATCTTATTCTAACACAAAGAGACGTGGCATGACAAATGTATGACGTTTTAACAAATGGCACATTTATTACATCATAACCTTCTTATAACATAATTCATAAACAGAGCAAATGAGTACTTTACGTTTTTTGAGGTGCATGTTATTCATTTGAATCCACACTGACACACTCACACACACGACGCAAGTTTCTTGCAGGAACGGAAGTGACATTAGTTCTGACTAGCATGTTGAGGGATGGCTAACGGCTCAGAAGAGAGGAAAGTCGATTACCGAGATGGCGCGACAGGCACCCGCATCTTCTTGAGGCAGGATGGCTCTCACCTAAGAGCTCGTTGTTGACATCTTGTCCGACAGGCACAAGACCCCATCGGTGCATCTATGATCGGTGACCTCTCGCGGCTCAGCCACAGGTCATTGCTCGTTCTATAGACGTTTTAGGGCAAGGGAGGGACCGTGATCAGACAAGAGCCTATTTTTTGCTCAGGCCTTCAAAGTTGGTGTCATTAGGCACAAAAGGTCATCTGGGCTCTCGCTCCACCTGACGTGGCGAGCAACAAATATAGTCCTTCTGGTAGATTTTTTCGCAGTTACCTTTCTTGCACCTGTGTATGTCTGTCCAACTACTGTCTTTGTCCTTTTTAATGATGTCTTTTCCTCTGCAACTGGACTATCTACTACGATATCCATGTCGCAGGATCTACAGAACTAGAGAATTTCAGACAGAACTCAGCATCTGTCACTACTTCAGTATCCCTCATCTTTCAACACTGAATGTACCGGTCAACTCTCTTAAACTGCAGTCTACTCTTCATCATTACTGAATTGTGATCTGAGTCTATACCCTTCCTCTGGGTTCGCCTTGCAATGCAGTATCTGATTTCGGAATATCTGTCTGACCAAAAAGTAATCTAATTGGAATCTTCCACTGTCACGGGGCCTTTACCCAGCATATCTCCTCCTCTTGTGAATTTTGAACAGTGTATTCGCTATTACTAGCTGAATTTTATAGCAAAACTCAACCAGTCTTCCTCCTCTTTCGTTCTTCTCCAGTAAGTACTTTTTCTATTCCTTCTCCTATCATCACGTTCCAAACCTCCTTGATGATTAGAACATTCTCTCCTTTTACTCACTGAGTTGTCAGTTCAGCATCCTCATGTTCTTTCTCTATCGTTTTGTCTTCTGCTTGTGACGTCGATATGTAGGTGTCTATACCTGAACTTACTGTTGTGGACGATGGCTTGCTGTCGATTCCGACGAGAACAATCCTGTCACTGACATGTTCGCAGTAACTCACGCTGTGACCTACTGTCTTATGCATAACGAATCCTGCTCCTGTTATTCCATATTCTGCTACCGTTGATATTGTGCTGTACTGATCTGAGCAGAAATTCTTATCTTCTGTCCATTTCACTTCACTGACTCCCACAGTACTGTTATAAACACACAATCACTCTAAAGAAGGTCGCTATCATTGTCTTGAAGGAAAAAACAAGTTAAAATTTTCGCTACTATTGTAACACTAAACAATGCTCTGTGGCAATCAATCTGCTTCCAAAAGATCCACGGATCCTCAACCTGCGTTGGAAAACGACCCCTGTAGACAGTATCTACACAGTCTCTAAACTGTTTCCAGCGGCTCCTCCACAACAAAACGGAATATAATTAAAAAGGGGGATGACACACAAGAAATTCTATGTAAGTTTCATTGGAATGGAATTTATTGTTTTCTGCAAAACCTCGCTAAGCCCGTCTGGTTGTTGTCATATGCCATGTCTCTGTTCTGAAATGAAATCTCCGTCCACCTAATACGTTTTAGAAAGCATTGTGCAATTTGAGCAAAGCAGTGATCTTTACAAAATGCTAAAAATCAGATTAAAAGTCTGTATTACGTTTTCAGATTTTTATTCGTTAGCAGCCGGTTTCGGCCCTTTCCTCAGACCATCTTGAGTTCTTTTCCCGCTGAAATACAGTGATAATACGTATCCAGTATAGAGGAATGAAAATATGGCTAAACAACGTCTAAATATAAAATACAATAATTAAAAAGTACGATGTTACGCGCATTATGGCTGCTGATGGTGGCAGACGGAGTGAGATCCATAGAACTAAGGATGACGCTGCTGAATAGTTCAGCTTCAGTCGAGGTTATAAAGCTGCCTTATTCAGCAGAGACATCCTTACTTCTACGGATCTTGCTCCGTCTGCCACCACCAGCAGCCATTATGGCTATAACATTGTACTTTTTAATTATTGTAGCTTATATGTAGACGTTGTTTAGCTATATTTTCAACCCTCTATAACGAATATATAGTATTACAGTATTGCAGCGGGGAGAAGCCTGAAGATGGTCTGAGGAAAGGGACGAAACTGGTTTCTGATGAATAAAAATCTGAAAACGCGATCGAGGCTGTTTTTATTTGATTTTCAGCGCCTTACAAGTGCTCGTACATTAAATGTGCACCCTTTCTCACGAATACTGGAAAATAGCTTAGCTCTTCACTCCCACGTACGGGAAACACCCTTGCCAGCCCATTTAGTTTTCCGCAATAAATTGATCATTTCGTATACGCTGATATGTTCTTCTTCGACCTATCGATCGGCAGCTTCGCTGAGTCTTTGGACAGCCTGTCGTTGCGAGAGGGCGCGCGCGACGACATGGAGGCGCTTCCTAAGGCGTGCGCAAGCCTGGGATCGAGGGTTTCTGATGCTGCAGACTAGACGGAGTGCGCTCGATGTTGGTGTGTGGCAGCCGGCTTGGATTGCAGACGTGGCCCTCTCTGGGCCAGCGCGGCACGAACCAGAGATACTAGCTCAGGAGGGGCAGAGATGTTGTCACCCTGATCGAGATCATACACCTCAGAACACAGCGACCAGTGGCTGGACGAAGATGGGCATTGTGCGGGGCGCGGTCACCGTGTCAACCCGAGGCCCGTGAACATAACGGCCGTCTTGTTGACCTGTATTTGGTGAGTAGCTCCCGGATTTGTCTGTTTCCTGCAAAGACACTGTTGCCTCCGGCTGCAACTTCGTTAACGTAGACACGTTCAAGTGCCGCTCTATAGACTGTACTTAGAACATTTGTGAAGGACGCGCGTTTGAATTGTATACTCTGTATCGTAAGCAGTCCCGGTATAACTCGTGGCTCATGGGCATTTTTTACTTGCTTTCTGGTTACGAAGGTTGTCTTCGGTCTTCTACTCCGCCTTCAAGAGCAACTGTCGCCGCTACGTTTTCTTTAAAGATTATCACACTAAAGTGTGTGTAAGTTCTATAACGTGGTCTGGCCAGATCACTGAAATTGTTCAAATGGCTCTGAGCACTATGGGACGCAACATCTATGGTCATCAGTCCCCTAGAACTTAGAACTACTTAAACCTAACTAACCTAAGGACATCACACAACACCCAGTCATCACAACGCCACTGAAATTGTACCTAAACATTTTGAAGAGAGTCTTAGTTAAACTGTCAGTTGTGCATTAACGGTTTCAGACAATGTACTTGGCCTTTAAATTTTTTTATTGCAATTTTCATTTGCTTTGAATTTAAAATCTATTACGGTAATTGCTAATTGTATTTAAAACTTTTAGTCAATTCCCAAGCATTTAAATTTAAAATAATTTTATTTGAAATTGCCTTAAGGATTTGATTGAATTAAAAAGTTAGTGACTTCAGTTATCAATTCTACCTTAAAGATTTCTGGCTTATTAACTTGCTCTTTTCTGCAGTTCTGTTGCTCAAGCACCAATGTACGCAAGTATTTGACATTCACTAAATGGTTGTAAGTGAAACCTTATAGCAAAGGCCCAGTCGCATCTCACCTATGGATCCCTGTATCCAAGCTACCCAGCTTAACCACACTGAGCGCATATGACGCGCAGCAGTTGTAAGACCTCAGCTCCATCCCACGGGTCCCACGACTTCTGTTCTACCCTCGCGAGGGCTTCCGGCTGACTCCTGATTTCGCGAGTTCCACATCCGCTAAACGAAATTATTTTAACCTACAAGTCTTCTTGTCAATCAGCCATTGGCCATTTCCTCCTGCCGCTCATCGCACTTTCTATAATGAGAAGCTTTTTGCAGACACTTCCCAAAGGATGATAGAAAACATCGGCCATCCTGTGGAGATCAATCGACTTTGGAAACACGGTAAACTCAGACCTCACTCACTTAGCGGGTTTCAGAGAAGACAGACCCATTATCTAGAGACTGAACAACAATCCTCGACCCCAGAAAATCGAGTAACTTGTGCTGGCGTTCACAACAGCTACCCGTACTACCTGTCGGGTGCCGCCAGGAAATTGTGCATTACACCTTCTCTGCTTTCATAACTCCATGTCAACTTCTGTAATTCATAATAGCTCCCACCGAACGACGCCACATTCTTAGCTGTTTGCACTTTCTTCAGTGCCCAAGATTCGGGGCCAAACACCACTCTCAATCAGAATATTTGTTTCTAAGTACAGGTACCCCAACAGCTGTGTCTGTTTTGTCCAACTGAATTCAGTTCTAGATGCGAGGTGTTTCATTTTGTCAATCTTGCATCCCAAATCACTAACGACGTATTTGAATTTACTACGTCTCGGAGCAGACAACATTCCATTAGAACTACTGACAGCCTTGGGAGAGCCAGTCCTGACAAAACTCTACCATCTGGTGAGCAAGATGTATGAGACAGGCGAAATACCCTCAGAATTCAAGAAGAATATAATAATTCCAATACCAAAGAAAGCAGGTGTTGACAGATGTGAAATTTACCGAACTATCAGTTTAATAAGTCACAGCTGCAAAATACTAACGCGAATTCGTTACAGACGAATGGAAAAACTGATAGAAGTCGACCTCGGGGAAGATCAGTTTGGATTCCGTAGAAACGTTGGAACACGTGAGGCAATACTGACCCTACGACTTTTATTAGAAGAAAGATTAAGGAAAGGCAAACCTACGTTTCTAGCATTTGTAGACTTAGAGAAAGCTTTTGACAATGTTGACTGGAATACTCTCTTTCAAATTCTAAAGGTGGCAGGGGTAAAATACAGGGAGCAAAAGGCTATTTACAACTTGTACAGAAAGCAGATGGCAGTTATAAGAGTCGAGAACATGAAAGGGAAGCAGTGGTTGGGAAGGGATTGAGACAGGAGGGAAGCAGTGGTTGGGAAGAGATTGAGACAGGGTTGTAGCCTCTCCCCGATGCTATTCAATCTGTATATTGAGCAAGCAATAAAGGAAACAAAAGAAAAGTTCGGAGTAGGTATTAAAATCCATGGAGAAGAAATAAAAACTTTGAGGTTCGCCGATGACATTGTAATTCTGTCAGAGACAGCAAAGGACTTGGAAGAGCAGTTGAAAGGAATGGACAGTGTCTTGAAAGGAGGGTATAAGATGAACATAAACAGAAGCAAAACGAGGATAATGGAATGTAGTCGAATTAAGTCGGGTGATGCTGAGGGAATTAGATTAGGAAATGAGACACTTAAAGTAGTAAAGGAGTTTCGCTATTTGGGGAGCAAAATAACTGATGATGGTCGAAGTAGAGAGGATATAAAATGTAGACTGGCAATGGCAAGGAAAGCGTTTCTGAAGAAGAAAAATTTGTTAACATCGAGTATAGATTTAAATGTCAGGAAGTAGTTTCTGAAAGTATTTGTATGGAGTGTAGCCATGTATGGAAGTGAAACGTGGACGATAAATAGTTGAGACAAGAAGAGAATAGAAGCTTTCGAAATGTGGTGCTACAGAAGAATACTGAAGATTAGATGGGTAGATCACATAACTAATGAGGAGGTATTGAACAGAATTGGGGATAAGAGGAGCTTGTGGCACAACTTGACTAGAATAAGGGACGGTTGGTAGGACATGTTCTGAGGGATCAAAGGATCGCCAATTTAGTATTGTTTGGCAGCGTGGAGGGTAAAAATCGTAGAGGGAGACCAGGAGATGAATACACTAAGCAGATTCAGAAGGATGTAGGCTGCAGTAGGTACTGGGAGATGAAGAAGCTTGCACAGGATAGAGTAGCATGGAGAGCTGCATCAAACCAGTTTCAGGACTGAAGACCACAACAACAACGTCTCCAAAAATTTTTTATACCATGGCAATCATCCTCTCTTCCTTGACCTCGAACTCCCTACATTCTGCTTTTCCTCTATTGAGCTTTAATATTTCATCTTTCAGTGTCTGAACCCACTTTCTCCTGTACATATTTTCTGGTTTCTCTCCAAAGCTGCAGGTAGACTGAGTTGTGTTTCCCCAAAAAAACTTGTCGATTCGAAAGTACTCTGCTTAACCGAGTAGCTCTCCTGTAAATGTTTCAATCACGCACAGTTCGAAGGATGCTGTGCTCTTCTCCACCCCATAATTGAGGCCCATCAATTCACATCTGAAGTCGTTGCAGAATCTTCTGAGCCTCTTATTTCAGACCCTGTCAGCTCCAAACCAGAAGAGCTGCCATGAGCTTTGGGTACGATCCTGCCAATTACGAGATATGTTTTCATACTGAGTGCGAGAATTCAAGTCTTATCAGTTCAGCCACTCGTCTGACTGAACTGAAGCTGACCTATGACACAGATTTCTGGTTTCATTCATGACAACATGAACTGCGATCTGCAACTGGCTGCATGCACTATGTTCAATAGCCGCCGGCGAAGCCTCCGTATGTGTCCTCTCTGCTAATATACTGAGTGCGCACTACTATTACTTCCCGATCTGCCACCTACTCCCCTCTATTACCCTCTTAATGTTGTAACACTCACTGACCAATACAGCCACCCCCTGAACTTCGTCGGACTCTGTAGGAAGAACGTCCGAAGTACAGGAAGTCATAGCGCACCAGGGATTCCAGAATCACCTCGTGTACCCCAAGTTGCGCCACATGTGTTCCAAAGTGACTTCACACCAGGGCAGCAAACTAAAGCTTGTCGGCCGTGGCTAAGGGAGCTACTAATTCGTTCTGGACAGCGGTGCTGCGCACAAAAGCACAGTTGCTATACGTTTGTATCTATACAGAATTATATTAAAACACGAAGGGAAATAACAACCCAAGTAATCGGCTACTTACAGAAAACTACGAAGAGATTGCAATAACTAGAGATCTAACTACAGGATCTGCTGCAGAAAGTTCATACTTTCCCTGTTACAATTACTTTATATGAACAAAGAAAACAATAAAATAAAAACAGTCACTGATGTCTTTTTAAGCAGCGGTAGCGATGACAACACTGAACTTGATCACAAAAGCAGAAGTGCAAACAACAGTATAAGAACTGACACGGACCACAATGGCATTGCCGGCCGGTGTGGCTGAGCGGTTCTAGGCGCTTCAGTCTGGAACCGCGTGACCACCACGGTCGCAGGTTCGAATCCTGCCTCGGGCATGGATGTGTGTGATGTCCTTAGGCTAGTTAGGTTTAAGTAGGTCTATGTTCTTCTCATAGGTCTAAGGTCTTCTCATAGAAGTTATGGCATGCCTCCTAATCTCGTGGTGGACCTTCTTTTGCGAGGCGTATTGTAGCAACTCGACGTGACATGGACTCAAAAGTAGTTGGAAGTCCCCTGCAGAAATGCTGAGCCACGCTGCCTCTATAGCTGTCCGAAATTGCGAAAATGTAGCTGGAGCAGTAAGTTGTGCACTAACTAACGTCTCCATTAAGCCCCATAAATGGTCGATGTGATTCTTGTCGGGAGATGTGGGTGGCCAATCATTCGCTCGAAGTGTCTGCTTACTTGACAGTTGTTATTTGTGTATGAGCTTATGTTTATGGTAATATGAATAATTCAAAAAGGTTAAGAGTAATCATGAACAAAGAGGGAGCCGGCCGAAGTGGCCGAGCGGTTTAAGGCGCTACAGTCTGGAACCGCACGACCGCTACGGTCGCAGGTTCGAATCCTGCCTCGGGCATGGATGTGTGTGATGTCCTTAGGTTAGTTAGGTTTAAGTAGTTCTAAGTTCTAGAGGACTTATGACCACAGCAGTTGAGTCCCATAGTGCTCAGAGCCATTTTTTTGAACAAAGAGGGAGAAATTTCGGATTCTGCTTCAGAATATCACTCATATGATAGTGAGTCTAATGAAAAAGATGAGAAACAGCAATCACGTGTAAGAAAACAACACATAGAAGATAGAAGACAGGAGATGAAACTGAAAATAATCGAGGTGAAGCATTTCCAGGAAAGGTAAAACAGTTCCTGCTAAAATACTTTTTATAATGATTGCCACTGTAGAATACAGTGTGCTTCGTAAGTAAGTGAAAAAGAAGGGAAAGGAATTTTGATACTTTTTGGAAAATGGAATCTTTTAGCTCTGTCTAGCTATCACAACCTCAGAGCTGACATTGCTTTCATGTGTATGGGATAAAATTTTAGCTTCGAGAGAATCGAAGCATATTTCATCATATATTGTGAAATACATAAAAGAAGTGGCTAGTACAATAAAACACATAATAATGTACAGTGATTCCTCCACTGGACAAAACTTCTGACAGATCCACTATTTCTAGTGGATGTACCTGATTATATATTAATATTGGGTTCTCGCATCTGCCAAACGGTGGTGATTTTGGCTGTGCAGAACCCCATGAAAATCTGCACATCGTCTGACTGGTATAAAATCATTACTGAAGCACGAAAAAAGAAGCCATTTATGGTAGTACAGATGGAGCAAGAAGAATTTGTATTTACGGTAGCTTTGGAGAAGGCAGTAGTTAACTACAAAACTGATGAATTAAGTGCCCAATATCTTCGCTACAAATTCAGTCAGTGCAGTATATAAGATCTGAATCAATGAGGATACAAGACAACTTTGAATGCTGATATGGGGGTTTTCGCCTTGTACATAGAAAAAGGAAAGAAGGGACATGCAGTTGAACTGAACAATATAAAACAGGAACCAATATTAAGTGAAATACGACCCGTCAGTAACTTGAAGGAAAAGCACATGTTGGAGTTGTTACCATACATCCCTCTTGTTCACCACATGTTCTTTCATCCTCTGAAAGAAGCTGTTCAAGACAAAGATGACACAGATTTTTTTTGTGTTAATTCAAATTGAAATGCATGCAATTTCTACACGACTGAGATAATAATAGTAGTGTTACTACGCTTAATTGTGCTCAAGTATAGTTAATTAAAAAGGAAATTGTGGATCCTATGTGAAATTCATGGAATTTTTAATAATTATGGTGATAATATTAATATTATCACTACTTAATTTATGTTCCAGTATTAATAATGTTCCTTATTAGACTCGATATTCCTATACATACTTCTATTTGGCTTTTCTGATTATTTTGTACAATATTTCACAAAAGGTTAAGTATCTCAAAATGAACAAATCTGACTTACACCATTATGCCATAAACCCCTTCAATTAGCAAAGACAAGGAACATCAGCAACAAGTGACTGGTCCCACTACATTAGTATTCAGCCGTTTACTTCTCAAGCAGGATAAACGTGACATTTCTTCGAACGACCCAGGAGGACACACTCAAGCTCCTGGTGTTTCTCTGTAACACAGCGGAAAAGTGAGACATAACGTTAACACAAAGTGGCGGTCGACCAAGGACTTTGAGCGTCCATAATCGGTACAATGGTAGGCGGTATGACTCAAAGGCAGAGGAAGAAAGACAGACAGTCAAACAACTTTACAATGAAATGTAGACTTCTTTCACAGGAAAACAGTGTTTCATCTCTCCACCACGCCATGCCCTGTATCTGTTGCTTACCCACATTTCGCTCTACAGACGAGGTAAATGTAAATGTCGTTTGACTAGGTCCTCTCGTCGGATATACCGTTCGCTTTGTGCAAGTCTTTGACGCCACATCGGCGACTTTCGCGTCGATGGGGATGAAATGGTGATGATTAGGACAACACCCAGTCCCTGAGCGGAGAAAATCTCCGACCCAGCCGGGAGTCGAACCCGGGACCTTAGGATTGACGTTCTGTCTCGCTGACCACTCAGCTATCGGGGGCGGACTACAGAGGAGGTTGCTGGTTGACATAGTATTCGTAATACTTGTATATCAATCTCCTTTTTTCGTGGCTAGACATACGAAAACTCCGCGTGGCCACGTGGCCAGGACCGCTGCTACCGTAACGAAGCGCTGAGCGAGAGCCGAGACGAGGCGCTGGAGTGCCGGCCAACCACTCAGCGTGGCCGACCGCGAGGGCCTGGACGCGGGGGCGGGGCGGGAATTCCAGAGAGGGTCGTTAGGGGCTCCGCTCGCAATCACACGACTCCCGTCCACGCACCGATTACGTGCTCCTCCAGACGATCGCTGTAGACACAGCTCTTGCCACAGGGAGTTGCCTGATTTTGATTTTCTTGTCCGCCAATAGTCTGTCGAGAAAACGCAAAGATATGTCACGATTATATGTTGTTTTGGCATACTGGAAAGTGGAAAAACTTTCGACAACTGAATTACTGTAATGCATTTTATAACATTATGCTTTTGCATTTTCACCAAAGAGATAATAGCTTTCGCTTCTGGGTCACGGGATTCAACGTCCTCTGGTGAGATCCGTACACATGGATATACGTAGGCCCTATATACACTACTGGCCATTAAAACTGCTACACCAAGAAGAAATGCAGATGACAAACGGGTGTTCATTGGACAAATATATTATACTAGAACTGACATGTGATTACATTTTCCCGCAATTTGGGTGCATAGATCCTGAGAAATCAGTACCCACAACAACCACCGTAATAACGGCCTTGATACGCCTGGCCATTGAGTCAAACAGAGCTTGGATGGCGTGTACAGGTACAGCTGCCCATGCAGCTTCAACACGATACCACAGTTAATCAAGAGTAGTGACTGGCGTATTGTGACGAGCCAGTTGCTCGGCTACCATTGACCAGACGTTTTAAATTGGTGAGAGTTCTGGAGAATGTGCTGGTCAGGGCAGCATTCGAACATTTTCTGTATCCAGAAAGGCCCGTACAGGATCCTGTAAACAGAAGCTGGATTCATCCTAAAAAATGACGTTTTGCCATTCGTGCACCCAGGGTCGTCGTTGAGTACACCATCGCAGGCGCTCCTCTCTGTGATGAAGCGTCAAGGGTAACCGCAGCCATGGTCTCCGAGCTGTTAGTCCATGCTGCTGCAAACGTCGTCGAACTGTTCGTGCAGATGGTTGTTGTCCCCATCTGTTGACTCAGGGATCGAGACTTGGCTCCACGATCCGTTACAGCCAAGCCGCTAAGATGCCTGACATCTCGACTGCTAGTGATACGAGGCCGTTGGGATCCAGCACGGCGTTCCGAATTACCCTCCTGAACCCACGGATTCCATATTCTGCTAAGAGTCATTGGATCTCGTCCAACGCGAGCAGCAATGTCGCGATACGATAACCCGCAATCGCGATAGGCTACAATCCGACCTTTATCAAAGTCGGAAACGTGATGGTACGCATTTATCCTCCTTACACGAGCCGTCACAACAACGTTTCACCAGGCAACGCCGGTCAACTACTGTTTGTGTATGAGAAATCGGTTGGAAACCTTCCTCATGTCAGCACGTTGTAGGTGTCGCCACCGGTGCCAACCTTGTGTGAATGCTCTAAAAAGCTAATCATTTACATATCACAGCATCTTCTTCCTGTCGTTTAAATTTCGCGTCTGTAGCACGTCATCTTCGTGGTGTAGAATTTTAATGGCCACATCTCATCCTAAAACCACTGGGTTATCATTAACGCGACTTGGTACTCACATCACTTACTGTCTGCAAATCATCAATGTGGAGGTAAGCACCACTTACGTATCAAAGGGGTGGTGGTGGATTTGAGGAAGCAGACTAGTCCACTACGCGCGAATACCCATAGCTTACTCATCCAGTAGTTGAGAATGAGAGCGCTTAGAGACTTGCAACAAGCTTTGCGCGTAATTTCAAACCTTTACCAAACTTTTACCCTGGCGACCCCCATGCACTGACGAAAGGAAGAATGTTTCTCGCTTACTACATTTTCGCTGTTCATGGAGTAAAGCTACCGCATGAAGCATAACGTTTTAATTTACTACTTCTGTGCTTCTAACTCTATTCGAGACATAAGGTATACATATATACCACTGGATGAACCAGAAAAATCATATCATTGTACGACACATAGTTCAGGAGATACGACGTCATAAACAATGAGATGCCTGAACAATTGTTTAATCATGCAAGACGTTTAAATTTATTACTTGGCTGCTACTAACTCTATTCGCTACTGTTTTCGCAAACAGTATCCACATCTGCCGCTGACTATACCAAGAAAAATATATCATTGTACGATACATAGTTCAGGAGAAGTGACGTAATAATATTGAGATTCGTGAGAAACTACCGCAACGTGTATGGCATATTACTATATTATTTCATTACTACTAACTCTATTCACAACACATTTTGCTGACAGTAGCCACATACACCGCTGGATGTACCTTAAAAATTATATCATTGTACAGCCAACAGTTCAGGAGAAACTACGCCGTAAGCTTTACATTTCTAGACAACCGAGTTGTATGGAGATAAACAGCGATTAATTTACTTATGATCGATTATTCAAAATGACACTCACAATCGCATTATTTATTTTGCAGCCAACCGGTTTGAACCTGCGATGGGGTCATCGCCGGCCGCTGTGGCCGAGCGGTTCTAAGCCCTTCAGTCCGGAACCGCGCTGCTGCTACGGTCGCAGGTTCAAATCCCGCCTCGGCCACGGATGTGTGTGATGTCCTTAGGTTAGTTAGGTTTAAGTAGTTCTAAGTCTAGGGGACTGATGACCTCAGATGTTGGTTCCCATAGTGCTTAGAGCCATTTTTGGTGGGGTCATCTTCAGGGCAATTTACACTGCAAAGTTATAATATTAGTAAGTAATCATGTACGTAATCTACAAGCAATTAGTCAAAGTTCCATAAATAATCAGATTTTTATACCCATTTGGCCGCTCGCTGGAGTCGTCACCCCGCCTGTGCACGGTTGGCAGCTACTCATGGTTGGCTCTGTGCATGAGCTCAAATAACGGCCAACATCACGTGGGCAGACGGTAACGCCCTCCACGGTGACCAACGGTAGTTACATGCTTAAGCAAGAAATCGTAAATTTTAGAGATTGTTCCAGTTGTAATATAAAACATAACAAATAATAATAATTAACTAATTAAACCTCGATAAATTTACAATTATTTAAAATTAAGGTAACTGATGTCCCATTCATTTTGCACATCGTATGTGGATAGAGTAAAGCCCTCTATCTTTTGTGGTAGGGACGCCGTTGCCATGGGCGATAGTATATATCATGCGCCCCCTAGCCTGTGTGGTTGGTACGCTGTCGTCATGGTAGCTGCTTCGTATAAGTCGTCTGCTGTAAGACCATCTTTGCGCGGCGTTCGTTGTTATGGTAGCGGCGTACCATAACCATTCTTCCACCATGTTGTTGTCAATCCATGTGGTCTTCTGCTGCCGCGTTATCTTTGCACAGCATGTGTTGTCGTGGTGTGTTCCCGCTGCTAAATAATACGATTGTGACTGTCATTTTGAATAATTGATTATACGTCGTAAGCGTTGAGCTGCATGAAATTCCTTAGGGATATAGGTGAGCCATGTGTAGAAATACGTGTAAAATATGTTAAATATGTGTGAAATGTATTTGTCATGTGTGTATGCGGGCAAATCCAAGGGTAAAAAGCTCATCTTAAATCCCTAGAACAATTTCAACCAAATGTGGTACCCTTGTATCTAAATACTTGTCGGCCGCATCGGAAACTTCGGCAAGTAAGAACTTAAATACGTTGAAGATATTTAAGTTCTTACCTGCCAAATCTGGTACCCATATGAGTTCCAGACTCCTACAGTTCTCAGGAGAGAGCCGGGCAGAATGTGGTGGTGTAGTGTATTTCTAGTCTACTCATGGATTCCTGTCAAGTGTTCAAAGTCTTACATTAAATAGACACATGATCGACAGTGCCAAGGAAACATAATTGACAAAAACACATTTGTTAGGACTAACACAGAATTGTTTTCCAAAGCGTTGTGCCTCAGCTGGGCTGATGGAGGTGCGTCTCATCAGCAGCTGAAAGCTGTCGTATGCTCGACTCATAGTACAACCAGATGTAACGTCTCTTAGCAAAACACATATTATATGTGGTAAAAAAAGGGAGAAAAGAATAATTGAACTGGATGTATGTAATTGCGTGGAGAACGATTGTGTGAACTTTATGTGATAAAGAGAAAGCATTATGTGTCATGTTTTGTTCTTGTATAGAATTATGTACTGATTTTTTTTAAAGATAATATCTGTGTCGGCGAGTACTGAAACCGCCACAGACGATACTTATTAAATATCAAACAAAGATGAGAATATGTGACAAGTTTAAATAGTAGTGACCGAACATTAATTTCTCTGTCGTCTTCTTGGAGTTACGTGCGTAGGAAGAGCCTGTGACGTTATATTGTACGCTTGCGTAGCATTCTTTTGTCAAGATTGAGAGACGTACGCCATTACGTACTCGTTGTAAAGGTGTGTAATAATTTAATCTGTTTACTTAGTGAAAACTTGCATTATGATTTGTAATAAGCTTGCCTGGTATTTTATCCCATCTTTTTAAGACATTTTCAATTATTCAAATATTATTCGTGGTGCTGAACTGCGCTACCAACGAACGAGCCGCTGCCGCGGCGCATTCAAACTGCATTAAATGAAACCAATCATACCGCAAAGAAGCGGACAGGTAATAGTAAACTAAAGTTATTTCTTTCAGCTTTCGGAATTGCATAGTAGAGCAGCAGATTTTGTGATGTGTTTTACAGGTTGACGCAGACTGCGGATGATATATTATTAACAGTGCAAAAAGATGATTTACCTTCATAACATAAATGAAATCATGCTATGCGTAGTTCTGGTCTGGCAAACATTATAGTAAAAACATCTTTTTCTCTGATAATAGTCACATATTCTCGTGTTAGTCGTGGTACGTATTGGTGTTTTACTGTTAACAAAAATCCACTGCAAAATTTTGATGTTGAACAAACATTGCGTACTGTAACATTAGTATTGATAACGAAATAATTTTCAGTAACCTTTTCAATAACTGTAAAGTAAGGAAGATATGTTGAACTTTAATGCGAGTCACAGTAACGAACCAATGTTCCTTTAATAGAAAGCCAGATCCGGAATAATAAGAACATAATATATTTTGTTTTGATGAAAATTAATGATCCAAAGGAAGTAACAGCACAGCATCCCTAAAAAGTATTTCAGGGCTCTCTTCGTAGCAACATATTTTATCTCATATATTAGTTGTTACGCGAGCAATAACGAAGCAAATAGAGCCAGCGAACTGAGCAGCAGAGCGTTGGGTGGTGGCTGCTACATTAAGGGGCGGCTGTCAACTTGTGGTCTCAGCGGCCTCCAGCTCTCCATATCGATCTCCAAAGTACTCTCGTTGACGTCAAAGATTTGCACTCAGAATTCTCGCTCCAGGTCCACCTGAAGTATTATGGCTCCCCGAGATCGACTATGTGCCCGCGTTTAGGAAATAGAAGCCAGCAGCGTTGGTGTCGATCTTAAGAACATGACGACAAGCAGTAGTGCTCCTCGTCTCAAAGGAAGACGATGGCCAGCATCCAGGTCATACAGGACAAGCCTCCAGCAGGCCTGCAGGGTGACGGCAGTCTCCACACCCTATCTATGTTGTCTCGGAAGTTGGCAGTGCAGCTAACCGTGCCGAGGGTCGACCTCATAGCCTCCTCTCTCACTGGATAGCTGCAACTGTGCAACTGACACAAGGGCTGATACTATGCAGTGGGCAGTCGGCAATCAGAATTTAGCAGTCAGACATTTGTTAAGAAGGGTGGTGTATTTATGCTGGCGCTTCCCGTGCACTCTGCAGCGGTGGGGATGGCTGTGACGCCATGTGTTCTGGTGTCCATTCCCTGCCTACTCTCCTCGTGACTTCGACTTTCGCGACTTAGCCTGCCAGAGACTCTTTCCTGCTGTCTCGACACCTGAATACTTAGTGTTGCGTCGTACCTAACCTCCATAGAAAACTTTGCATTGTCACTAGTATGACTGCATCTCTCGGCTTCCATGATGTCATTACGCTTCGCTTGGAGACTTGAGCGCTCGGTCGTTCCTCCATGCTGCCTCAGCATTCCCCCCTAGCTACTAGTCACTGATAAAGGCGGTTCGGCTCCCGGGAGCTGCCAAGATAGGATTTGTGCGAAGTTTTAGTGTCCACTGTGGATACTATCCTGGGGTGAAACAGTTATAGTCCGGTAAGAAATACTATGGGAATAAGAACCACCAGCCTCCTATTGGGGTGAATGCGATAGCTTGGTGACAGAAGGGGAGGGGGGGGGGAGCAGGAGATGGACAGACAGCGAATTGGAAGGAAGAGATGGGCACATTTAAGGGAGAGGAAGGAGGAGATGGTCAGAGAGAGGAGGAGATGAGCACAGATGGGGGAGGAGGAGATAGACACAGAGGATGTGGAAGTGGACAGAGAGAGGGAAGAGGAGGAGAAGGGCAGGAAGAGGAGGAGGCGGATAGAGGCAGAGGGAGGAAGAAGTAGGTAGTGAGAGGGAGGAGGAGATGAACAGAAGGTGAGAAGGAGAATATGGACAGAGACACGGAAGAGGGGGGATGGACATAGAGAGGGGAGAGAAGACATGGACATAGAAAGGAAAGAGGAGATCAACATAAAGATAAAGATGAGAGGGGATTGATAGAGAGAAGGGAGAGGAAGACATGGACAGAGAAAGGAAGGGAAGGAGATCAATAGAGAGAGAATGAAGAGGAGATGGACAGAGAGAGGTTGATGATGAGATGATGTAAGTAGTCTTTTATTTCAGTGGAAGATGCGGTGCTATGATTATTAACGATTACAAAATATAAGACTATAATATTTTAACAATATATCTTTAGATAATGCTAAGATCGAATAGGTCAAAAGAACTAAGAATAACGTAGTATAAGGAACATGAAGCTGTTCAGTTCTTCGACTGCTAAGCTTAAGCACTCTCTTTTCTATGTCCGCGTATTGTGACAAGAGAAAAATGTAACTGTTTCGAAGCAAAGCTTAATGTCTACCCTGACTTATCAAAAACAAAATTATTTGGGAAATAGTTACTGAAAAAGGAATTTGTTGTATGAACAAAGTTAACTGTTTCTACGAACAATAATTAATTATAATTTTCAGTATAAACACTGAGTTATACGAAATTCTAATTAAACTCGTGGGAAACTCATGTGTTCACAATTACTAAAGTACATTTTAATTTGAAAGATTCAAAAATATTAACAAAATATTTCGCAAATTTATTTTGTTTACGGTACAGCTTCTTCCATAGAACTGTTTACGTGTGTTTCATAGCGGTTTCATGCAGGCTTCGGATATTTATCTTACAGTGACAGTCATTCATAGATGACTGTACCATTCTTGTACTCACAGACATACGTTACTAGACTGACAAAGACGTAGCTTTTATTGAAGCCTGACGTTTGGTGAGATAAGATAGCGGCATCAGGAAGTTCGTGTGTAGCACTAACATGAATTTCTGAAATAAAATAGCGTTGTAAGCTTTGCGAAGTGGTTTAAAGAATTTCTGAAGTTAGGCAAATGTTTATGTATTAGTTAAGTTTAACACATTCAGTGCAGAATCATGTTATGAGAAGAGAATCAAGTTACATGTAAAGCAGACTGTAGTTTTCGTGAGAGCACTCAAATGAATATAGACACTTGTTGTCAACGACAAATAGCACTCTCATAACGTGCATACTGTTCGAAGAAACGCCGAAGTTGCTCAACCCTAGTAAAAAGCACATAATTCAGCTACGCCTGTTACATTATTAAACCACCTAAAATATACATAAACTACTTAAATACTGCTCACATTTCGGATAAGACAAACAGTAATGTAATTATTTAGGCTTAAATACAGTACAAAAGTAAAAACGCGTAAGATGTTCCTGATTATGCGTGCATTTAGACATGTTCCTTTCCTTGCATCTGCTGTACGAAAAATTACAGGTAAACACGACGCTTGTAGAGATCATTATATCAAAACTCTAAAGGTAATGGAGTTGTATCAGTTTACATAATCATTTCTTAAGAGTGTTTTATTTGTAAACAAAAAGCTGTTTACACGTCATTTGCGCTCGCTGCCATATTGCCATCCTGGACTACTGGTTTCAGTGACACCAGAGATACTTTATACGATATTGTCAGTCTAGTAATGTATGTCTGTTCTTGTACTGTACTTCTTATCGGATTCCAGAGATACGCTCACCTAACAAATAATCGGCGTGACAAATTTGCACACACGTAGTACAATGAAGGAGACGAAAAAACGGCGCCCAAGGCGGGGTTCGCAAGGAAGAAAAAGCGGGAATTATAGTAAACGTTATTACTATCTATGAACAGTGAAATAATTAGTGACATTGTAAAACCAACTGTTATATGTCTATGGACACTGTGATAATTTTTTGTGTTTGACTAACCAAAAGTTGTATTTGTTAGATGTAGTTGATTAACGGATCTGGACTGACGGAACCTCAAAATTCCAAAAGGAAAATTGTGGAGAGGCCAACTGATTATTTCAACACATTTTCAAAAACTGGAATTGACTTAAAATATAAAGGTAAGGATGTTGGTATTAGCGACATCTAGCGTTCTTTGAAAACAATTTTACTGCGATATTTCATTGTGCATCGTCGTAGTATTATTATTCTGTAAAGGGAATTAATTAATTTTTGAAGAAAAAAAGGGCAAGATATTCCAAATTCTTATATTTGTTGCATAGGTAATAATACTTGACTTTTATTTGTTATCTGTGATAAATTCCTTGCATACAGATATATCGCCGGCCGCTGTGGCCGAGAGGCTCTAGGCGCTTCAGTCCGGAACCGCGCTGCTGCTACGGTCGCAGTTTCGAATCCTGCCTCGGGCTTGGATGTGTGTGATGACCTTAGTTTAGTTAGGTTTAAGTAGTTCTAAGTCTAGGGGACTGATGACCTCAGATGTTAAGTCCCATAGTGCTTAGAGCTATTTGATTTGAATATAGCTATATCAACTTTCAGCTGACGTGAACATTTGATTTGATCTTTTAATTAATGAATTATATTGAGTATTAGAATTAGTATTACTTTTAGTGGAAGGGGTATGACTAAATGAAAACGAAAATGCAGAATGAAATTGGCAAAACTTTTGTATTTAGGGTCATGCGAAAATCTTAGCGAGTTCGAAGAATCGGATATTGAAAACATTCCGATGATGACAGGGTAGGACAAATGAGAACGACCGGTGTAATGCTGGTGATCTGCGTCTTTAGCAGCTCAAAATTAAACAGAATTTCGCCATAATTTGCCAATCGTTTCAGAGAGCGTAGATGACAAAATGAAGCAAACACAAAAGTCGCCGATTTGGTGCAAGGCCAAGGATACTTTTACAGCATTTTTAATGAAATTATAGGAAAGGGATAAGGAGCGAGATAGCAGGCAAGGAGAACTTGAAGCTGAGAGAGATCTTAAACAAAAAGAACGGAATAAAACTTTTGCTGATCTAGAACGAATTCGGTCAAAACTAATTCAAGTGGCTAAATAATACAAAGGTTTACCCAATGTAATATACCAATTAGAAAGCGAGGTTCAGGAAGTTAAAACTGCACAAGCTGTGGTCGAAACAACTATTGTTAATTTGTTGCCTCATGTATTTCCTCTCCACTGCACATAACATTTACATGTAATTTCAAAGTAATGTATAGGGAAGAGGACATAGATTAGGCAACAGTATCCAGACCTTCACAACGCTACCGTCCCTCAGAAGACGCAAAATAACCTATGCTGCCCTTGGTCTGCAAATGTGAATAGACGTCTGTACTGTACACTAACACCACCCATGTAAATAAACATATCACCAGCTGAAGATGACGGTGTGAACCATCGACAAGCGTATAGGCAAAATAAGCTAGTGACTGATGTAAAAAGTGCTTTATTTGTACCAATGGAACACCTTTGGACTGCGTTAGAACGTTAACTTCGACTCAGACCCTAGCGTGCTTTCTTTGGTTTCGGCTGTTGAGGAAGAATGGGCTACCATTGGTCCACAGACACTCAGGCATTCATTCATTGAAAGCGTCACCCACAGAATTCAAGCCATCATAAAGGTACAGGGTGTGAAACGATTACCTGGAACTGATGGATTTGGAAGTGGGAGGATTGGATTGAGTGGGTACGTTTACATTGGATGGAAGATAGCATGCACTTGTTTCAATCTCCGTTTCTTCAAGCATTAACTTTACTGTCCACTTAGCTCGCCCTTAAACTTAACCCTTTTTAGGTCCTAATCACTGCTTCCATCTAATACTCATTTAAAGAAACGCGCAACGGATGACTATCTTTTATATTTCGCGCTTTTGTTAAGGGAATAGAATAGGACGTCTAATTTCCTCAATTAATCTTCCAGTTTATTCTTCCACAAAAATGTTAAATATGAGAGATGGAATTGTGTTCTAGGATGCATGGAATATTTTTGCATATGACCCAAAAGGTTTTCTCAATAACAGGGTTATTTGTGCAACAAGTCCAGACAACACAGTATTATTCAGATATTAATAAATTGGCGTGAACGTCGACATTACAGGAACATTTTACGAATTCTCTTAATGTATAAAATCTAAAGACGGTGGTGGGGTAAATATGATGGTATAAGGAAGCAAAAATTCGGAGAACGAATCTAATATTCTTACATTCGATCATTATAAAACAACCCTAATAAATATTGTACGACTACTACCAGAAACTAACACAAAATCCAATGACTATTCAGCTGAGAGTTTAGGCTATAAGATAGAACGTGAACTAATTAGCACACAAAGTACGCAAGGAAAACCCCGATTATTGCGTCGTCAAAATTTGCAAAATATACCGAGCATACAGACAAACCACGAACGCTGAAGGTGTGGGAATTTACCAATAATTTCATAAGAGGATGATTCAAATGCGATCAAGTAATACATATTGCGAAAATAAAACTGGTCAAATGTCGAAACACAAAATAATTTTGCTAATCACTTATATTCCTTATGGTGGGTTGACTGAATAATACAGTATATGTCTAATCTATTTACACGTGATTCAATCACTGAATCCCACAGCGAAAAGGCATCAATTTACAACAAAAAAATTCAGTAAGATTCAAAAATGTGTTGCGCAGAGTACTCACGCACTGGAGGTCTACCTATACATCTACGTGATTACTCTGCTAGTCACAATAAAGTGCCTGGCAGAGGGTCCAATGAACCTGTCGCTCTACCATTCCACTCTCGAACAGCGCGCAGGAAAAACGAGCGCTTAAATTTTTCTGTGCGAGCCCTGATTGCTATTATTTTATCGTGATGATCATTTCTCCCTATGTAATTGGGTGCCAACAGAATATTTTCGCAATCGGAGGAGAAAACTGGTGATTGAAAATTTCATGAGAAGACCCTGTCGCAACGAAAAACGTCTTTGTTTTAATGATTGCCGCTCCAATTCACGTACCATGTCTCTGGTTCTATCTCCCCTATTTCGCGATAATACAAAACGAGCTGTCCTTCTTTGTACATTTTCGATGTCACCCGTCAGTCCCACCTGATGCGGATCCCACAACGCACAGCGATACTCCAGGATAGGGTGGACAAGCGTGGTGTAGGCAATCTCTTTAGTAAACCTGTTGCACCTTCTAAATGTTCTACCAATGAATCGCAGTCTTTGGTTTGCTCTACCCGCAACATTATCTATGTGATCGTTACAATTTAGGTTAGTTGTAATTGTAATCCCTAGGTATTTAGTTGAATTTACAGCCTTCCGATTTGTGTGACTTATCGCGTAATCGAAATGTAGCAGGTTTCGTTTAGTAGTCACGTGAAATACATCACACTTTTCTTTATTCAGCGTCAATTGCCCCTTTTCGCACCATTCAAATATCTTATCTAAATCATTTTGCATTTCGATTTGGTCATCTGATGACTTTACAAGACGGTAAATGACAGCATCATCTGCAAACAATCTAAGAGGGCTACTCAGATTGTCTCCTATGTCGTTAAAATAGATCAGGAACAACAGAGCGCCTGCAACACTTCCTCGGGGAATGCCGGATATTGCTTCTGTTTTACTCGATGACTTTCCGTCTAATACTACGAACTCTGACCTTTCTGGCAGGAAATCACGAATCCAGTCGCTCAACTGAGGCAGTTTGGTTAGAAGAATCTTGTGAGGAACGGTATCGAAAGCCTTCTGGAAATCTAAAAATATGTAATCAATCTGACATCCTGTGTCGATAGCAGTTATTACTTCATGAGTATAAAGAAATAGTTGTGTTCCACAAGAACGATATTTTCTGAATCAGTGGTAACTATGTGTCAATAAATCATTTTCTTCAAGGTAATTCATAATGTTCGAACACAGTATACATTCCAAAAACGACATTAGTGATATAGGTCTGTAATTCAGCGGATTACTCCTATTTTCCTATTTTCCAATCTTTAGGTACGGTTCATTCTATGAGCGAGCGGTTGTATATAACTGCTAAATATGGAGCTATTGTATCAGCATATTCTGGAAGGAACCTGACTAGTATACGATCTGGTCCGGAGGCCTTGTCTTTATTAAGTGATTTAAGCTGCTTTGCTACACCGAGAATATCTACTACTATGTTTCTCATCTTTGCAGTTGTTCTACCTTGGAATTCAGAAATATTTACTTCGTCTTCCTTGGTGAAGGACTTCCGGACTTTGCTTCAGTGGCACTGTCATCAGTGACTTCACGTTGTTATCGCGCAGTGATGGTACTGATTTCGTCTTGCCTTTGGTGTGCTTTATATATGACCAGAATCTCTTGGGGTTTTCTGCCAGATTCCGAGACAGAGTTTTGCTGTGCAAACATTTACTATGAATTACCAAAGAGTGGGCTTCAATTTCACCATCAACCACGTGTGTATGCCTATACAAAGCCACTGACCTTCAAGTTGCAAACTCAGGAACGAATTGAAATTCAAATTCGCGGTTCTTACAATTACTTTTAATAAATTTAGTCTATATTTTTAGAATGAACCCACTAACGTACCGTTCTGGGAAACCAAGTCTCTTTTGCTCCAACGCAAACATGGAACTGAGCTCATTCATGCACGCAGTATTCTTGTTCGCAGCTTGTGGTCTAGCTTTGCTGCCTCTGGATCACAGGAACCCGAATTTGATTCCCGGTCGGGTTGGAGCTTTTCTCTGCCCGGGACTGGGTGTTTGTGTTGTCTTGATCATTTCATCATCATCATCGTTCGTGACAGTGACTAGATTAGACTGTGAAAAAATTTGACTGTGTAAAAACTGGGACTTTGTACGGGCGCTGATCACCGCGAAGTTCAGAGTCCCCATAAACCAAACATCATTATCACACAGTATTCTTACCAAAACTCTAAAATGATACAGGAACTTCACAACAGATTTATTCCCTCGCTAACTAATATGTTTACCGTTGATTCCAAAAGAAGCTGCTGTGAAATGACTGAAAATTCGCCCCTTAAATATTTCAAATTCCACCGTCCGTAGGCTACTCACAGATCAGCCCATCCTCACCAAACCCCAGCCGAACAGTAACTCCGTCAGCACTCAGCCTAACAGCTTCCGCTACCCCTTTGGTGTTGGTGGTGGGTGACGGAAGGGACTATTTTACCATATTCCGACGACAAAGCTAGACTCTCTGCCTTTCTACTTTCGCAGTAGCTGTTGCCAAAACTGGAGGAGCTACTCTCACGGAAACTCACATTCACTTGTTTCACTCACGCACAACAGGTTAAATGATGAAACAAGGATGTCGGAATGATTCAGATTCCCGCTTATTTATAACATACTAAAGAAAATAAAAGAAAAGAAAGAAAAGGATATAGCCATGTAAACGATAGACTTCCTACCGAGAAGCTAGTGGCACACAAGCAACATATACCATAATATTGGCAGAAATATATTTGAGAGATATGTGATGGAGCTATCTCAGGTGGATACACCCCCATATTAATGTACGCCTTCTTAGCTGAGTGGTAAGCCCGGTCGTCTTGGAGATTTCCTCCGCTCGTGGACTGGGTGTTGTGTTGTCCTGATCATCACCGACACGTAAGTCGCCCACTGTGACGTCACGTGAAATAAGACTTGCAAACCGGGGGCCGATCTTCCCCGGACGGCGCCTCCGGCCATCAATGCCACACGATCGTTTCATTTTTTAATCCCTTATTAACGTTCACTAATAGTGTCCGAATGCATAATCAACGGTCGATTTGAGCAGCTTTAGAAGGATTGAAATGTCGCTGATTGATTTGTTAGTCAGGTGACATCCAGTGATTAGTACACGTTCCAAATCTCTGAGCTCTCTTGAGCGACCCTCTCTACTGTTACCGCTTCTCTACTGTCTCTCTGTCTACTGGCGGAGACTGCCTCTCGTGACATCTAGTGATTAATACCACGTTATACAGGCTGTCCGGATATTTTTGATCAAATAGTGCTTAAGTTGTACAGATTAACGGCCACAGTGAATGATGACTGAAAATACAGTAGACACAGTTTGCTCTAACAACGAGCAAATATTTATGCTGTGTAGAGTATAGAGCATTCTCTGAGTTTTCTGCGCCGAGAGCGCATTTGCGTCTGAAAGAGATGAGTAATTTGTCGATCGCTATTGTACATCTTCTGAGCGTGGTTGCATTGTAAGCTGACTTGGCTATGCTATGTGGATATTTAACTAACAGGCCGGAATAGAACCCAGTACCTCTTACCATGTGGTGAATGTTCAACAAAAATGAATACAACATCGCGTTTGCCCCACTGAAGAATAATAGGACTAAGTTCTCACTATACATAAAGGATATCAGACGGGATCATCAGCACTGTCAGGTTGGTTCGATGCTGGAAAGTATGGCCGCTGAACGGTAGGAAGGAAATTCAGAAAACTTTGCATTAAGTTTCGAATTTGTGTAATGAATGGCAGCTCTCTTTAAAAGTAAATAAACACGAGATAGTGACTACAACATAGAAAAAGAACCTGTTAGTATCCGATTACTTAGATTAGTGATGCACATCTTAAGCATGCCACGTATTTTAAGTGTTTAGGAGCAATATTGGAGAGCGATATGAAATCGGATGAACACGTAAAACTAATCTGAAGCGCCAAAGAAACTGGTATAGGCATGCGTATTCAAATACAGAGATATATCAACAGGCACAATACAGCACTGCAGTCGGCAACGCCTATACAGCGTGTCCCATTTATCTTGGCCACCCTAAATAACTGTTTGTCCAGAAGCAAATTACAAAATGTTCCAAGCACATGTTCTTCAGCCGTCAGGGGGACATCAATCAGCATGATTGCCTTCGTTGTAGCTTTGTTTTTTTACAACGATATGAACAGCGGTATGACTTTTTTAAACAGCACCCTGTATTTCTTATTCGGTAATTCATTTCCTCTCCTAAAGACCTATTTAAAAATGTATCACAGTGTACCATTCACTGAAACACAGCGTTATTAATTACATAACACAACATCGACGTTTCCAACGCTTAGTGCAGGTACTTGAGGTAATGGAACAAATCCACGTGCTGACGTTGACAGAGGACAAATGTAAACATAAGAAGAATGCACACCCGCCATTCCGTCAGCCATCATCAGTTGAAGCGTTGTGTGAGTATAATGTACACCAACGAAGAGAAGGTAGAAATGCTACTCATCTATGGGGAATGTAACTTAGCAGAACATTAATTGCAATACTGTTTTCTTATGTATGGGTACATTTAGTATGGTAGTTTAGTCCTTTTAAATACTGTTAAGTAGAGTAGGCATACAGTAAAGGCAGTCCTTCCTACAAACTGCATAGACATAACATTTCTTTTATTGTTGTTGTTGTTGTTGTTGTTGTTGAAGGTAGGCGAAATGCTACGCAGGCAGCGGAACTATACAGAGAGCGATATACTGACAGAGCCCACCTTCCCGACGGATGTTCTCTCTTCTTTTGCGAGGCTTCGAGAAACTGAAACTTTCAACCCACGACGATGCAATCGTCGTAGCACTCGCAGAGACGAAGCTGCCGAAGTTACTGTTCTAAAGAACAGTTGCTTGAAACATTTTGTGATTTGCATCTGGACAAACAGTTATTTAGGGTAGTCAAGATAAATGGAACACCCTGTATAGGACAAGAAGTGTCTGGCGCAGTTGTTAGATCGGTTACTGCTGCTACAATGGCAGGTTATCAAGATTTGAGTGAGCCGGAATGTGGTGTTATAGTTTGTGCACGAGCGATGGGACACAGCATCTCCGAGGTAGCGGTGAAGTGAGGATTTTGGCATACGACCATATCACGAGTGTTCAAAATGGTTCAAATGGCTCTGAGCACTATGGGACTCAACTGCTGTGGTCATAAGTCCCCTAGAACTTAGAACTACTTAAACCTAACTAACCTAAGGACATCACACACATCCATGCCCGAGGCAGGATTCGAACCTGCAACTGTAGCGGTCGTGCGGTTCCAGACTGTAGCGCCTTTAACCGCTCGGCCACTCCGGCCGGCTATCACGAGTGTACCTCGAATATGAGGGACCCTGTAAAACATCAAATCTCCAACATCGCTGCGGCCGGAAGAAGATCCTGCAAGGACGGGACCAACGACGGCTGAAGAGAATCCTTCAACGTGACAAAATTGGAACCCTTCCACAAATCCTGCAGATTTCAATGCTGGATCATCAACTAGTGTCAGCATGCGAACCATTCAACGAAATGGGCCGCAGGCACTCGTAGATGTAGTATGATAATTTCCATTTATTTCAATTTTTTGATGAGGTAGACAATTGTTTTTCTAGTATAAATAGCACATTTGACTTCCAATCAGAAAGCTTGATGACTGCACGACAAAAGTTTTGCGCCTCACCTGGGCCCGTCAACACCTACACGGGACTGTTGATGACTGAAAACATGTTGCCTAGTCGGATGAGTCTCGTTTCAAATTGTATCGAGCGGATGGACGTGTGTGGGTATAGAGATAGCCTTATGAATCCATGGACTCTGCATGTCAGTAGGAGACTGTTCAAGCTGGTGGAGGCTCTGTAACGGTGTGTGGCGTGTGCAGTTGGAGTGAAACGTCTAGATAAGGCTCTGACAGGTGACACGTACGTAAGCAACCTGTCCATAACTCTCTTCTGAATTTAAACACTTCCGCTGGCCGCCAAACTCCCCAGACATGAAATTGAGCATGTCTGGGATGCCTTGCAACGTTCTGCTCAGAAGAGCTCTTCAACCCCTAGTATCCTTACGGATTTTTGGGCAGCCCTGCAGAATTCATGGAGTCAGTTCCCTCCAGCACTAATTCAGACATTAGTCGAGTCGAGTCCACGCCACGTCGTGTTACGGCACTTCTGCGTGTCGGGGGGGCCCTGCACGATATTAGGCAGGTTGAAACGTTCCCGTCTCCTCTGTATCACTTTTGTTACGCAACCTTCCCTTCTACAAAAACCTATGAAACCTTCCGTTAGGATGTCTATCTCTTGCTTAATAATAACAAATGAAATCTTCCCTCTGAAATTAGTTCTCTTTCTCAATCTTCGCATACAAATTTAAATGCTGCTTATTAAAAGTGACTTTCTGATTATTTCGACGAAACATAGAATGTGTCGTCGTCGTGGCCCTCAGTCGGTCTTTACCTGCAATAACCCAAAACTCTTCCTTACCTTTTTTACTGTTACTGGACCGCCATCTGATTGCTACATCGAACTACGACATGAATATACTTACTCTGTTTTATTATACTCTATTAGGTGCTGGTGGGCTGTCATAATAAGTGGCTGTATTTATTACCAAAGCTGACGTTATTCTTTAATAGCAAAGCTGAAGTTATTCTTTAATTAATTTGAGTGAAGTTACGTAATTTGACTGAAGTTACGTAATTTGACAACAATAAAATTTTGCAAAGTTTTACGTTGATGGTTTTTGGTATGGATTATAATCAGTAATGCGATATTGTTGGCAAAAATTAATTGTATTCTGAATGAAATGATTTTACAAACGTTCAAATGGGACTTACTTTTTACAATAATCTTACAACGAGCATTGGGCAAACATACCTTCAGTAGTCTTGAGTTTCTCAAAAAATAATTCAATAATATTAGTACCTCTTATGATAATAGTTAGCTGATGTCTCTGTACATCCGTTTATAATCTCTTGTGGTGGCTGGCAGGCACACCGCTTATCTCAACCTCTCGCTTAAGACCTGCTAGCGACTCGCAGCACATCTCGCTTACTACTGAGTGCGGTCTCTCCATTACAAAATGTATCAATGCGCGGTCTTTCCCGCTCTTTTCTTAAATGTATTCAACGCTGTCTCTCACGCCCTTTTTAAAATTATATCAATGTGCGGTCTCTCCTGCCAACAATACTTTGGTGCAGACATTCCCTGCTACCACAATTATATCCAACATGACAAATATTTATTATTCCTACTTAATCCTATTAATAAAATGTAAACATCTTTCATAAATTATGGTTTGACAATAGACAATAGAAATATACACGTCTTACAAGGTGTGTCAGATTCTTTGGCTCTTCAGTATAGTATTATTGCAGACCGTCTTGTCTTGCAATCCAGTGTTCGGAACATGCCATAATTCCTGCACTTAAGGCTGTGCTTCTGAAATGGGGTTGGCGGAGTGTTTGCGTTTCCGTGATGTTCCAGAACGTGCTTCAACTTTACGTAAGACAATTAGACGTCTTGAGTCATGATATCGGAACAACTATGTGAAATGAGTTACGAAGACTGTTAGCCAGTTTTCAATGTCAGCTGATGATGTTCATTGAACAGAACTGACTGTGACATAATACACGTACCTAAATACAGCAGTGGTGATTCTTATTAACACTAGCAGTGGAACTGCTACCTGGAACATAAATATCGCGAGGTTTGGGTTGCAGCTACGCTCTGCCCAACTCCTGCCGGCAACAAGTAGCGCCATAAATAATGGAGGCCGGTAACGATAGACGGAAAGTTTGTGGCTGTCGGATCCTGTCGTAATGGCTGGCTGCGGCCGCGGCGGCCGAGGGAAGGTAATTGACTTATTAGGCGCCGAATTCCCCCGTGTGTGCCGCCTTATAATTACATCCGATGAAAGTCCAGATTATCTGCCCCGCATTCTCCCCTCACAGCTAAACGGATATTGCGCCGGGGAGAGTCCACTTCATCAATACAAAACCAAACTTGGCAGATTAGCTCTCTTTGTGCGGTCGTCCGCAGCGCGCAGGAGTTGTCTGACTGACAGCCGCAGACTTCCCTCTCCGGCTCTTTTCCTTCGAAACAGTCGCAGAACGACCGTCTGCAGGATATTGAATGAGAATGCAGTCCGTATTTACAAGTGTTCTTCTTACCTCCTGCTCTTATTCCTTTACTCCATTAACATCAACGCTTTGCAACAAACTGGAATAGATGCCTTAAGACATTTCAGGGATTGTAAACATCGAGTCAATATTCTGACATACCTATTTCGTGGCGTTGTAACAGCTACAATTTTGGAAACAATACTGATACTCTAACTACGTCTAAAATCATAAATATCTGGAAAATAAACAAGCTGCCGTCTCGTGATAACTGTTAATTCAGAGAACTGGTAGGAAATACGAGTGACATCGTCAGTGAAGACGAAACTGATATTCATAAGTGTCTCCTAAGTATTGTCACGGGTTTCATGTGCCCGCAGTCTGCATGATGGACGCTGTATTAGAGGTTGTTATAAGTACCTAGTGCTCTTCAGTTAATTGAATTTTTAATTTTGTTTTCTACTTATGTATTCTGCAAACCAACTCAAGGCGTGTGGCGGAGGGTACCTCGTGTACATTTGTCACTTCGCCCCCTTTCCTGTTCAAGTTGCGAGTGGTGGGCAGTAAGAGTAACTGTTAATTCAGAGAACTGGTGGGAAATACGAGTGACATCGTCAGTGAAGACGAAACTGATATTCATAAGTGTCTCCTAAATATTGTCACGGGTTTCGTGTGCCCGCAGTCTGCATGATGGACGCTGTATTAGAGGTTGTTATAAGTACCTAGTGCTCTTCAGTTAACTGAATTGTTAATTTTGTTTTCTACTTATGTATTCTGCAAACCAACTCAAGGCGTGTGGCGGAGGGTACCTCGTGTACATTTGTCACTTCGCCCCCTTTCCTGTTCAAGTTGCGAGTGGTGGGCAGTAAGAATAACTGTTAGTACGCCTCCGCATGAGTCCGAATCTCTCTCTTTTTACCTTCATAGTCTTTTCTAGAGATATACGTAGGAGGAGCCAATATATGAAAGTAAGCTCTCGGAGATTCAATAGTAAACCACAACATGATGCAGAACACCTCTCTTGCAGCGACTGCCACTGCAGTTAGTTGAGGGTCTACGTGATGCTCTTGCGCTTATTGAACTAACCCGTGACGAAACGCGCTCCTCTTCTTTGGATCATTTCTGTTTCCTCTATCAATCCTATCTGGTAAGATTCAAATGGTTCAAATGGCTCTGAGCACTACGGGACTTAACATCTGTGGTCATCAGTCCCCTAGAACTTAGAACTACTTAAACCTAACTAGCCTAAGGACATCACACACATCCATGCCCGAGGCAGGATTCGAACCTGCGACCGTAGCGGTCACGCGGTTCCATATCTGGTAAGGGTCCAAGAATGTCTAGCCATACTGAAGTAATTGTCGAACGATAATTTTGTAACTTACCATCTTCGTGAGAGCCCTATAATTCCTGCGGATTCTTCAAGTATATCTAAATCTGGTACCTTTCTTTCCTGTGGTTAGTTTTATGTGGTTATTCACTTTAAATGGCTGTGTACGCACTCTGCGGGGTAGTATTTCCAGTTCTGTGATCGTGTAATTATACAGTAATGAATATTTCTGCCCATTTATACGTATTACGCTACATTTGTTTATGATAAGTGTTGGCTCAAATGGCTCTGAGCACTATGGGACTTAACTTCTGAGGGCATCAGTCCCCTAGAACTTAGAACTACTTAAACCTGACTAACCTAAGGACATCACACACATCCATGCCTGAGGCAGGATTCGAACCTGCGACCGTAGCGGCCGCACGGTTCCAGACTGTAGCGCCTAGAACCGCTCGGCAACTCCGGCCGGCTTATGGTAAGGGTTAAGGCCAGTTTCTGCACCAAGTGTCGAGCCTCTGCAGGTTGCAGCGGTACCTAAGTTTATAAAAAAAGTTCCAGACGACTCCATTTCTGCTCATCTGAAATCACATTTTTCTTTGACCAGTACTTCGTAGCACTTCAGTAACACAAACATAGCACACGACTGGTATTCCGTCGTCCTAGTTCAGTTCGTTTGCAGTCCAGTCGCCTCTGCAGAGTTTCATGACTCCCTTGGCCACGTACTGAGCTGAACGTGCGTCAATCTGTAGTCACAGTCAGCGCTAAAGGTCGATAGCTGTCGAAATACGACCGTTATGTAGTTACCAGTAATCGTATGAGTTCCAGTATACCAGTAGATCAGGCACTGAACATCCTCCCCAGTGGAATCCCTCCCCAATGGAATCGATACATTCACAAACATGATAGCACGCAAAAAAATGATTTATCGCACAGGCAAAACACTTGATTCAACTCGACATTTCAGACACATTTCCATGTTCCTACTAGAAAACACATACTTGGAGCTATGAAATTTGACACCATGAAGCTACTAACATTTCATCATTTCCTTTATAATTTTACCGTGTATAATTTGAAACTTTAAAACTAATACTACAGTGTGCAGAAATTGCCCATTTAATTTTTCCTTCAACGCAGCAGATAACTGAATTCTAAATTCATCAATATTCTAATTGCCTAATAAAACATTTATCCCTGGAATTATTCTCGTAAACATATTATGAACTTATCCCCGTAATTTTACATACCGGTACGTAAATCTTTTCAAAGCCCTTCCAAAATAATAGACATTATATAATTAACCTATGTAATATACCCCCAAAAACTTAGCTTGTACTTTGCACATACCCCCATGTTCTACTCCCACAAGCAATTAAAATTTTAGGAGATCTGATGACCTCTATGCATCAAATTTTATGCGACCAATACCTACAAATAAAATATACATATTACACGAGAAATCGATCCTAAATACTACAAGTAACACATTTAAATAACCCCCTGAAATCCCCCCCCCCAAATCTTAGGTACATTACAATTCATTCCTCTCTTTTGTAAATAACGAAATCATGCTTACGAACTTCCGAGTACTGTGATTTGTACGGCCCCTATCGACGCTCTCCTTGCATTGAATTGTGCCTCCATAAATCTTACATACAGCTTAAATTCACCAATACTTTACACAAAACGGAATCAACCACTAAATTCTTAAACACTACACATAAAGGACACACACACACACACACACACACACACACACACACACACACACACACATTACCTGCTCAAATTCGAGTTCTTTTTTCTCGTTCACGAACGGACCCATATGTTTACTGACAAACTTTGTGACTACCGCTGAAACGCCAGTTTTGTTTCTTCATCACCCTCCACCATTTCACTTACGTGGTGCATATTTTTAATTTTACCCCTGTCTCAACATCGCTCCCTCAACAGATTATTCATTCCTTTCTCCTACTACCTACAGTACACATTATCGCATCAGACCAACAGTTCCTTAAGTAATTTCTTCGCCCCAGTTTCATCTTTTATTTCTTCAAGACCTTTTGCCCACCAGTGAAACAGTAATGACTTCAGTGTTTTTCCATACCAACTCGAATCATTTGTAAAGTAGTCACTTTCTTCCTTGCCGTACCATTCAGTACTAACATCATCCCTTAAACAAATACTTTCCCCGTTATCCACTTCTATATTCTCCCGATCCAGCTCTAAAACGTCTGCAGGCTTTAAATCACCTTCAAAATCCTTCGTCTTATCATCCTCGTTAGCATCAAATATACTGTTCCCTTCCTCTGAAGTAACGATATCAGTACCTGCAACATTCACACAATTAACCTCACAACTTGTAACTTCGGCTCCTTTACACAAAACTTCACTTATTTCCGCCAAATAACTATAAACATTATCACGATTAACATCCAACGATAACTCACAAGCTTGTTTTCTTAAAACTTCCACTGCATTCGTCAATACGTTGTGGAGATCAGCTCCAGTAAGTCCGTCAACCTTCACCAGTACGCCGTATTAATTGTTGCTACTGCACAGTTCCCCCCCATGAACCATGGACCTTGCCGTTGGTGGGGAGGCTTGCGTGCCTCAGCGATACAGATGGCCGTACCGTAGGTGCAACCACAACGGAGGGGTATCTGTTGAGAGGCCAGACAAACATGTGGTTCCTGAAGAGGGGCAGCAGCCTTTTCAGTAGTTGCAGGGGCAACAGTCTGGATGATTGACTGATCTGGCCTTGTAACATTAACCAAAACGGCCTTGCTGTGCTGGTACTGCGAACGGCTGAAAGCAAGGGGAAACTACAGCCGTAATTTTTCCCGAGGACATGCAGCTTTACTGTATGTTGCAGTAGGTACTGGGAGATGAAGAAGCTTGCACAGGATAGAGTAGCATGGAGAGCTGCATCAAACCAGTCTCAGGACTGAAGACCACAACAACAACAACAACTGCACAGTTCCACATTAGAATTCACAGTACACTCTAACTGCTCCAAACTCGGACCTAATCGTTCCTCCTTTACATTTTTTCGCGTATCTGACACCTCCACCAATATATGCTTTAACATATCCTCTAACACATTTTAATATTCATCCTTCGACATCATTCAAAATTCATGTTTACATCAATCCGCCGATGCTTAATAAATTTCACCACCAGCTGACGAGACTATTGCTAAGCCACCTTCACATACTTCCAGCTGACGATACAACAGCTTCGTCGCCTTCACAGATAGCTTCACCTACTTCCTCCGATACAAAATCATCAACATTACTTTCACCTACTTTATAATAATTGTTGTTACAAACTAGTGCGTCAGAAATCGTCATACATTCCATCTCCACCAGATTCAGTTCCACCTCAGCTTCTCTTATGATCACAGAATCTTTTAACAAACATACAATGATTCCATCGTTCACTCCCTTTCACAAAGTAACTTTTTCAGTTATGTGGCTTGAATTTTAACACCTGTTCTGGTTTCTCAATAAAATCTAAAAACTGGTCGATGGAATTTCCCGGACTTTGGACAAGATCTCATTGTAAAAATTCCGGTAAGCGTCTCCTGAGCGTCGTAATCTCCATCAACACTCACGGCAGAAGATTTACGTGCGTCAACTTAGCCAGTTTACGCACAAAAAATCCGATATAGAAACACTTCTGTGTCTGACACTTGGTTCGTTTAGGAACTCATTCCGAAGTCGCGTGTGCTTCACTGCAGATTTTATTCAGGAAACAACTTTCCAACATTTCATATGTAGTAAATGAAGCACTCATTTATTTTGGCCATGATTGTGCTCTCTTATCAAGATGTCTTTTCGTGAATTTAATTTTTGCCTCTTTCGACTTTATTCATACAAAACCGTCTTTGCATGCAGCAGCAAAGTCAACTGGATGACGTTCTCCATCGACTGCAAAACACTTCGCCGCTCCTGAATTACCCCATGGATCACCTATCACAGTAGTAGCCTGATTTGCTGCTAAAGAATTTAATTCTGCTCTCATGTCTTTAAACTGCTGTTCATGCTGCACAGGTCCTGTAATTAATACAGCTTCAAAATATTCTCTGTTATAAATACCTCTTTCTCACATTCTACCAATCAGCTTGACAAATTAAGCAATCTCCTTTCTACCTGACAAATTGTTAACCGATTTAGTAGCCACTTCCTCAAGCGTATTTTGCCTCAGTATACAATTCTTAACATCGCTACCTAACTTCCTGTATCTTTTTTTTCTTTTCCTCAAAGATTTTTTCTAATGTAGCAACTCTGGCGTAAACCAGGCTAATCTCCTCAGAATTTTGCGCATGTCTGCCTTTACAATTTCTAATTTTGTATCAACAACCCCTCAAATATCTGATTTATCTTTTTCCACCTCAGCTTTTACACTTTTAATATTTGAATTGAGGACTTCTCTTTTTGCATTTTTGTAGTCAATGCCTGTATAGTAGATTACATTTCCTTCATATTTGAACTCAAATTTGACAGAACTTTCTTAACCATGCCATTTTATCAACCACAAATACATCTGTTTTCTCTGATTTCGGACTATTTGCCTCACTAATATCGCCCCTATCAATACTACTGCGTTCAGATTTGGGGCTAACTGGTCCTCTAGCATTATCTGAACCACACAGACTGGATGATTCCTTAATCAGTGTAAGATTCATCACTGACAATGACCCTGCAGGTTCACAGATATTAACACCGTCGGTGCAAGTTCTTAACTCGCCGGTCATGCTGCTGCTACTGCTATGCTGTTGCTGCTGCCGAATGTGTAGATATTGCCGTTGCCGACGCTATTGAATGCAGTGGCCGCCGATGGCCCGGGCTGCCGTTGCCGCCGTCAGTCTTCGCTGCTGCCAGCCGCCGCACACTCAAACTCAGCACGCGTCTGTGTAGCCTCCTTCTTTTTTGAAGTTACACGCCTAACTTCCCCACACATAACTTTTGCTACCAATTCTCATGGTCGCAACTGCTGCAAAATCTTATGCTCGGAGCCTCCATGCAAACTGCCTATCGTGCATTACATTTGGGGTCTGGAACACAGAATATTTGAAGTGTTGGTATTACGGTTGTAATTCCAATATTTACCAACTCAAAACAGTTCAGAGTTCAACATGTTGATTTACAAATTATCATACGTTATACGAAGACTAGTAACTCATACTCTGTCTATTCTAAGTTTCGTGATACAAGCGGAAAAAGTTAGTCCTACTCTGGAGCACATTCAGACCTCTCGAAGTATTAAGTTCTTCCAGAAGTATGACAGCGGCCGTTTCCCGCCCAGAATCAAACGCCTCCACAATCGAAAACCACTTGCTACCTTAGGCAGGTCTGCCTCTTTCCAACTCGCGTCAAAGCGAGCAGAATCACTCCCTTCAGCTCTTCACTCGCCCTCTCCATTTCACTCCCATAGTGTTCCCCGTCCCCACCAAAAATACGTCGTTCTTACGTTCTGCAGACATGATTTGGCTCAACCTCACCATTTACCAGACTAAACTAATGTATTACAACGATATGTCAATGAAGAAATGTTGTAAACATTCAGACACACTCAGATCACTCACAATAAAAATAAATAAAGGTTTCACCATAGATGAAGAAGCCAGTATTCTTGAAGAAAAGTGTTCACGATAAATGTCAACAGACTGTCGTTAAATATTGTTTAAACAATTATTTATGCCTGTGTGATGGAAGTGTCTTGGTTCTCTTTTCAATTATGACGTTCACTACCAAGTGTGAGTGACCACTTTTACATTAGCACAGCTTTTTAGTAACACTTGCAATCAGCATTTAAATAAGGTTACTGGAAAAATAGTAAATTGTTTATTAAATAAACGGGTAAGAGTGGCAAAATATAAGGTATTCATGTTATATTCATTTACTGTGTAATTGAGGAGGATATGATGTTCTGACAAACACCCGCATGATGAAAAGATATAAAAAACGGAATGAATAAAGAAATGAAATAAGTACAGATACGTAGCTTTCAGAGATGATAGCTATAGTGTAGTGCTGTCATCTGAGATATAGAGGTTCATTGAGAAAGTGGCAACGGCCTTGCAGCAGTGGATACACCGGTTCCCGTCAGATCACCGAAGTTAAGCGCTGTCGGGATGGGTGACCATCCGGGCCGCCATGCGCTGTTGCCATTTTTCGGGGTGCACTCAGCCTCGTGATGCCAATTGAGGAGCTACTCGACCGAATAGTAGCGACTCCGGTCAAAGAAAACCAAAAGAAAACCATCATAACGACCGGGAGAGCTGTGAGCTGACCGCATGCCCCTCCTATTCGCATCCTCAGCTGACACTGCGGGCGGGTGGTCCCGATGGGCCACTTGTGGCCTATAGACGGAGTGCTCATTGTGAAAGTATTTATTTACCGTGAAATATTAACTTCTGTAGTTTTAAAGATATTGAAATGTTGTTGTGCCATCGGATGCGCCTTACTTTTCTGAGATCACGGATGTATTCCGATTTGCTTTGATACTTCACTGTGAATTATTATACGAGGGCTATTCGGAAAGTGAGGAACGATCGGTCGTAAAATTGAAACCACTGTGAAAATCCAACGAGGCTTTTCACAGACGTTTTGGGCAGTGTCTCTAGTATGCAAATCAATCGCATCAAGACGCTCTTTTCAGTTGTGAGCGCACTGTGAGCGTGTAAAGGTGCCTCGAACAACAATGTCTCCCGCCAAACAGGAGAGCCTGCTGAGAGGCCTCGCCTTAATGAATGCAGCCCACCTAACACAACTGCCACACACTTCCTTCTTCATGGCAATTCTCGGCCACACTCTGCAGGGGCAGTGAAGACGCTCCTGCAGTCTTTTCGATGGGAAGTGTTCGATCACCCACAACACAGCCCTAATTGGCTCGTCCTGAGTATCATCTCTGTTCACATGAAACGCTGGATACGAAGACAACACTTGGGCGCAGGCTACGCGCTATAGACCAGAGTAGAGAATTATCGAAAAGCACAGGCGGCTGCCTTCTATGACGATGGTGGCAGACATTTGTCGGAGCGTTATACCAAATTTCCAAGTCGGAGCGGCGACTATGTAGAGAAGTACCTGGAAGGTGTAGCTAAATGTGCAAAGAAAACAGTTTTGATTTTCACTGTTGTTTCCATTTCGCGACCGATCGTTCCTTACTTTCCGAATAACCCTCGTAGTTTCTAGAAAAGCTGTAAGAAGCCAGTTTTCAGTTAGCGAGACACTCCGTCATTTCTTGGAGCATTGTTTGTCCTCTTCCACAAAGGCCATGCGAGTAACAGCGTGCAAATTCGCAGCTCTGGGCTTTACCTATTTCCGGCGGCGCTGCTTGTCTGCACCTGGACTCGCACTGAGCCCTGGGAACGCTAGCGTTAACCCATACAACAATTTCGTCCTTATACCTCCTCCAGGCGACCAGTTCGTTCGCTTACATACGCTTAAAGGTACAAGATCATTCTGGATTTCACTACAATCTTCTAGCGCTGCGATTTCTCGGTATAATGTATAACAGCAGCATCCACGAAGACACTCATGAAGCTTCTGATATCCACTAATTCATTTACAGATTTTGTATATAGTAACATTCCAATAACAGTTCAGTGAGGTAGGCGCGAAATTATTTTTACGTCTGAAAATTATTCCCGTTACGAATGACATGTTGTGTTCTGTTTGCCAGGAACTCTTCCACCCAATCACGCAGCTGGTCTGATGATCGCTACCGTCGTATTTTGTTCATTGGGGGGCAGTGCGTAACTGCATCCAGCGCCTTCTGGCTGTCAAGGAACACAGTCTCAATCGGGGAACTGATATCTGCTGTCCTCTTGGTTTCGTGGACGAACAGAGCGAGCTGTATTTCTCACGATAGTTATTTGCAGGATCCATACTGATTTCTTTGGTGGAGATTTACAGCTCCAGGAAGATCATACTAAGCGATCATAAAAAAGGTTCCAAAATTCTATAACAAACTGACGTCAGCGATGTAGGCGTATAGTTTTGCGCCTCTTTATGAAGATATTTCTTGGAAACGGGAGTGACCTTCGTGTTATCCCAATGACTGAAACGCTTCATTTCAACAGCGAGCTACGCTTAACCGCTGCTGGAATCGGAGCAACCTCTTCGCATACCTATGAGTGGAGGTGCCCCATAAGCTACAGTTGGTTTCCTCGGATTTGATGACTTAGTTGATTTTATATCCCACAATTCAATTTTGTCGAAATCTAGCATTTTATTGTTCGTATGAGGATGGATCAAATTTTCTCATTGAAACGGTTTTGAAAAAAGGAATTTAGCATTTCAGTCTTCTCTCTGTTTCGATGCTATTATGAACACTGAGTGTCTTGACAGATGCCCTTGTGACGTACCGCGAAATAGCAGCTCAAAACATTCAAGACATGGAAAATTTTATTCTGTCCAGGTGGGGAACACTTTCGGAAACTGTCACAGAGGACGCGAGAGCCGCTGGTCGCCAGCAAGGGTGAGACCGACACTCCCTAACACATTCGCAACCGTAGCGTGGCGAGCAGAAGGCTTACGGGCACTACTTTTCTGTACTCCCTGATCTTGTCCATTATAATTATCCGGGCTATTATGCCGTGGTCGGTTGATGAATTCTGAGGTGATTCCCAACGTTTCGTCTCCGACTGCGGGAGACATCTTCAAGGGGGTCCGTAGCTTGATGGAAGGTCCAACACACACACTGCCTCGCTACTGGCTCATCAAGCTACGGACCCCCTTGAAGATGTCTCCCGCAGAAGGTCCAACACACACACTGGCTCGCTACTGACTGAGCCAGTAGCGAGCCAGTGTGTGTGTTGGACCTTCCATCAAGCTACGGACCCCCTTGAAGATGTCTCCCGCAGTCGGAGACGAAACGTTGGGAATCACCTCAGAATTCATCAACCGACCACGGCATAACAGCCCGGATAATTATAATGGACATGATATTTCCGGCCGTGAAAGTTTACATTTTAGTAACTCCCTGATCTGTTTTTTATGCTCTTAAGCCCTGTCTGATTGTATTAGTCCTTATCATTATGGATAGTCTATTGTCAGATGCTCTTCTTAAGAACCACATTTCGGCAGCTAGTATTCTTCATTAATTCATCGTGCGCATATCAGTGTCAAGTGAGATGGTATCGACATTACTTTCTAGAACTTATTAAAGTTTCTTCCCTCAACATTTTATTCACTGTTCTGTATAAGGTCACACCAATACAATCGAATCTTTCAGTCTTTTCGGAAGCAGACGGTATATCCCAAGAAACTGAATTAATTCGGGTACTTTTTTTCTTGTTGTTTATTGCAGTTTTGTCTGGTACCTGGTCTTGATCTTTGAAACCCAAGAATAGCTTTTGGCGGTTGCATTTAATTTACAAATAGTTTTTTGAAAAGCATCCCCGCTGTCAACTATAAAAAGATGGTCACCAGCAAAGAGTGTTGTCATTAGATAATTTAGTTGGTCTTTGGAGAAAAGAGAGGCAGCTGTGCGAATGTCAAGAGCTCAGACGGAAAACCAGTTCTAAGCAAAAAGTGAAAGCTGAAAGGTAGGAGGAACACATGGAGGGGCTGTACAAAGAAATGAAGGCAATTTTATAGAAAGGGCCGAGGACGTAGATGAAGGTGAAAAGGGAGATACGGCATTGCGAGAAGAATTTGACAGAATAGGCCTACTGAAAGATATAAGACGAAACGGGGCCCATGGAGTATACGACATTCCCTCATAATTGGTGATATCCTTGGAAGAGGCGACACTAAACTATTCCATCTCGTGTGCAAGATATATAAGACAGCAAGATATATAAGACTTTAAGAATTCCAAAGAAAGCAGGTGTTGAGAGGTGTGAATATTACCGAATTAGCAGTTTAATAAGTGATGGTTGGAAAATTCTGACACCAATTGTTTGAAGAAGAATGGAAGAACTGGCAGAAGCCGTCCTCGGGGAAAATCAGTTTTTGTTCTGAAGAAATGTAGGAACCCCCGAGGCTCTACTGACACTACGACTTATCTTAGAGGGCAGGTTAAAGAAAGACAAACCTACGTTTATAGAATTTGTAGATTTTGATAAAGTTTTTGACAATACTGACTGGAATACAATCTTTAAATTTAAGAAGATAGCAGCGGTAAAATGCAGGGAGCGAAAGATTGTTCACAACTCGTACAGAAACCAGATGACAGTTACAAGAGAAGAGGGGCATGAACGAGAAGCAGTGGTTGAGAGGGGGTGAGACAGGCTCGTAGTCTATCCCCAATGTCATTTAATTTGTACACTGAGCAAGCCGTAAAAGAAAGCAAGGCGAAATCTGGAAAGGGAATTAAAGTTCAGGGAGAAGAAATAAAAACCTTGCGGTTTGCTGAAGACACTGTGATTCTTTCTGAAATGACAAATGACTTGGAAGAGCAGTTGAACGGAATGGATAGTGTATTGTGAAGAAATTATTAAACGAACATCAACAAAAGTAAACCAAGGTTAACAGAATGTAGTGGAATCAAATCAGGCGATCCTGAGGGAATTAGATTAGGAAATAAGACACAAAAAGTAGTAGATGAGTTTTGCTATTTGGGCAAGAAAATAGCTGATTATGACCGAAGGAGTGAGGTTATGAAATGTAAAGCGTTTGCAATGTAAAGCGTTTATGAAGAAGAGAAATTTGCTGCTATCGAATATAGATTTAAGTGCCAGGAAGACCGTTCTGAAGCCTTGTACGAAAGTGAAGTGTCAAAGATACGTAATTCATACAAGGAGAGAATAGAAGCTTTTGAAATGTGGTGCTACAGAAGAAAGCTGAAGATTAGATGGGTGAGGAGCTACTGAATATAATTGGGAGAACTTGACTAAAAGAAGGAATCAGTCCGTAGAACACATTCTGGGACATCAAGTGTCAAGTGGTTCAAGTGGCTCTGAGCACTATGGGACTTAACATCTGTGGTCATCAGTCCTCTAGAACTTAGAACTACTTAAACCTAACTAACCTAAGGACATCACACACATCCATGCCCGAGGCAGGATTCGAACCTGCGACCGTAGCGGTCACGCAGTTCCAGACTGAAGCGCCTAGAACCGCACGGCCACATCAAGGATCAGTTTAGCACTGAAGGGAAGTGTGGGGATGAAAATTGTAGAGGAAGGCCAAGAAACGATTACAGTAAGCAGGTGCAAATGGATGCGGGTTTCAGTAGTTATTCGGAGATGAAGGAGGCTGCACAGGGCTGAGGAGTGTGGAGAGTTGCATCTAATCAGTCTTCACACTTACGACCATAACAACAAAGTAATGGGTGTAAAATTCTATTTCTCTTAACTATTCTCTCAACAGATCACTATCTGCAGGTATCGGAGACAAATTGAATCCTTATCGTAAGCCTATATTTGTTATTACCTGTACATTCCTCTTTTCCAGCAGTGGAAATTTTGGAGTCGTGGTACGTTTGTTATGGTGTGGCATACCTATTCTGTCTAGTATTTCCCACAAGATTCTGGCATCTACATTGTCAAAGATTTTCACATAGTCAATAAACAATGTTGTGCTTCCGGGTATATAATCGAACATTTTTTTCATGTCATGTACAATACTTAGACCAACAATCCAATCGTCTTCTGAAGGTGCTGCCACTTTAGCAAAACATCCCGTACAATTCTCATAGTGTTTTCTATCTATTTTATTGAGTGTAGATGTTACAATGGCTAATCTACAGTTGCTCAGATGTTCAGAGTCGGCCGCGGTGGCCGTGCGGTTTTAGGCGCTCCAATCCGCAGCCGCACTGCTGCTACGGTCGCAGGTTCGAATCCTGCCTCGGGCATGGGTGTGTGTGATGTCTTTAGGTTAGTTAGGTTTAAGTAGTTCTAAGTTCTAGGGGACCGATGACCTCAGAAGTTAAGTCCCATAGTGCTCAGAGCCATTTGAGCCATCAGATGTTCAGAATTTATTTCCTTGTCCAGAAAATTTGTTTTTGAGAATAAGGAACCTAGATTTCATAAAAGAAGACACATCCTTGATCAGTTCAGTGTTTATGTTGTCTCTTCGTGTTTTCAATTTGTTTTTGAGGATAAGGAACCTAGATTTCATAAAAGAAGACACATTCTTGATCAGTTCAGTGTTTATGTTGTCTCTTCGTGTTTTCAATTTTTCTAACAAGTCCACTAATTCTGTCATTTCTCTCTTCACTTGCTTCGTGCTTCTCTTCAGGTGTTACGACTAGTTCTTCTAAGTTTTACATTTTGAATTCAAAAATTACCGTAAGCGCCTTCATTTCATCGCGATGATAATAATGATTAATGAATTAATGACAGAAACGTAGCCTAGCAGGGGAATTGGAAATCTCTTGATTGACCAGTTTGCATCGCCTTTCGTGAGAAACAGGCAAGGACAGTTTCTAGCTACAGGAAGTGCTACTTGGCCAGCTTATCTGGAAGGAAAAGACATGTTACAGACTGAGAAAGATAGTGTAAATTACAGGCTTTGACTTACTCATTTTATCTGATGGGTTTGAAAATTGACCAGTGGTTTCACTGAGATATCTATTGTACGAAAAGTTATAATAATTTATATGATGTGATACATCAATCATTCTGTTTAAGTGCATATTCAGCTCCATTCACGACGGGTAATTTTCCTGCGGCTTATTGGATCCAAGGGGTATTTGACGAGCATCGATGTAATAAATGTAATTTTGTTTTCAGATGATGTTCTTTTTTCCTTATGTACGCAGTGACCACCATTAAAAGAACCTAATATGAATATTTGATTGTTCCAGCGGTAGTTTTCTAAACCACACCACAAAGTTCGATTTTATAACGTCCCCATTTCTTAACTTTCTGGAACATCGGTTGTCAAATGCTACTCTAATCAAGTGTTCGCACGGCCCGCGGTTCTCAGCCGTATTTTACAATGATATGCTTGTAACAACTAAAAGCAGGATCCAGAAACGTTAACTAACGTTAAGAGCTTCTTGAGAGTATTTTTCTTGCTCATAACAAACAAAAATACTTACAAAGACGTCAATATTTTAGGATGTGCTATATTTTATTGACGTTGCTGAATTCGGCCGTGAGTTAAGTCAGGGGCAGAGTGGTATGTTGCGCGACCACTGCGGGGGTTAAGAGAGGTCTTCCAATGACGACAACTCACGAGCGTGTGCAACTAGCACGGGTCGTCTGCTATGGTGTAAATATCGAACGGAAGTAACACGGATTCGTGAATGTGCAATGTAGAGACGGTCGGCTTGAAACGCGGTACATATTTGTAGCAAGTAATATGAAATCAGATTAAGGCTGTTGTAATACAATCATTTAGTAAACATTTGTGGTCGTGTCTCATATTGCAGTTACTGTTATTAAGTATTATAACGTACTAATGAATGTACCTACAGGTTACTGATTAACGGTAATATCGGGAAGGGAAGGTGCGGTAAAGTGGCCAGGACGGGAAAAGTGACCACTGCATGATTTTTATCCCGAACACAGCTGCTGCCTGCAGAGAAGTGGTCACTCTAGTTCTGATATACATCGGCATTCTTGTCAGTGAGACTGAAATATTATTTATTTCGGTGTGATAGCTTCTTCTGTGGATCACTAATGGCGACATGGCGTCCGATCGGCAAAAATGGCCACACTGCTTATCGGGGAAAGTGAGCAAGGAGCTTAACCAGATAACGGCTAGTTACTTCCAAAAAACTCTCATAATACAACAGATAAAACTGACCTCTAAAGCATTTAATATACAAAGCTATCATCCACCATTCTGTCCCTTTGTGACAATTTTGAATTAATGAAGTTATCTTGTTTGCAACCGTCTCTGTTCTCTTATCGTTGGCCTAATATAAAAGTCCGATTAAAACGGTTTGCTGCAAGCGTTTGGTATTGTTTCAGATAGCAAAGCGAGAATATTCCTAGAAAATGTGCCTGGAAATCAGAAAAAACAAGCATGGGATACTGTTGCGAAGGTACGGAAAATTAGTCACTATGTAAGCCTTCAGAAAAAAATGCATGTAGTTCCACTATATTACGTGTCAGTATTTGCTCTTAAACAAAAACGTTCGACGGCCTTTGTTCTAGAAGAAAGTTTCCCTGACAGGGTCCTCCACTTAATACGCGATTGATCATTAAAATTGCAACATCATGATGGTGACTTCAACAAATGTCACATTGACATGAAGTGTACCAAAAAAAAAAAAAAATGGCTCTGAGCACTATGGGACTTAACATCTGAGGTCATCAGTCCCCTAGAACTTAGAACTACTTAAACCTAACTAACCTAAGGACATCACACACATCCATGCCCGAGGCAGGATTCGAACCTGCGACCGTAGTGATCGCGCGGTTCCGGACTGATGCGCCTAGAACCGCTCGGCCACTCCGGCCGGCTGAAGTGTACCGCGAGCATGGATCGCAAATGGTTATAAATTCAATCCAGTCACACATAACTGGTAAGAATAACGCCGCCTACATTCTGTCCGTAAGGAAAGATTGGTCAGTTGGTTCCCCATTCAGCAACAGCATCTGAATGTTAGTTGTTTGTAACGACATTTTATGCCTCGTGTGAAAAGGATAAACGTCCACTATCACGTCTTAGAATTCAACAGCGGCAGGATAATGAAATGTAGAGGCTATGGTTTTGCTGCTCGCATTGCTCGAAAGCCCAAGACTGTTAAGCGAATATGGAACTGATGGATTCTGGAAGGTCATACTCAGTGCCACGTGACTGGTATCAGAGAGTACAGGCATATTGTTCACTCGGTCGTGCAGGATCATACAGTCCCGTGACTGTACACTGAGTCAGGGAACAGTCTTCTTTGCAGCAGACAAAGCGTGGACGGAGACTGGAACGGCGTCTGGAGTTTGTGACAACTGTGCGGAATGGGACTTGTGCGGAGATGACATTTTTGCGGAGCCGTAGACACTTCAGGTAGTTTTTTGCTTTCTCATTCCTCCAGATGTCACATTCTATCCTAACCTAGACTTTGATCAGAGCTACAGATCACTCTGTCACCAGAACCAGGTTTTTGTTGGCTTCGCTATGTCACAACCCAGATGTCATATTCTGACCTAACCTAGACCTCAGGCTATGTTACAGATTGGTGTGTCACTACAAGTACCTGCAAAAAGCTGCTTATCCCAGCAGGAGCCCCAGGCTGTGCAGAACTCTCTCTCCGCAGAAGTATCACTCCGGACAGGTGTTACAATTCCGGCGTCCGGAACACAAGAGACTGTCAGTATGGTAACTACTGTTACGATTTCGTTTGACGTGGAAACAGAAAGAAGTGCGCTGATTGTGGTGCGCCCAGACATAACATTGGTTATATATGTGACACCATGTTGTACTTTCAAACGAATCGGTGCTTCATATACAGGGCAATCCATGTAAACCTAAGCTACTTCACTGGGCCACAATTTCCCTCCGGAACGTTGTAGAAACGGGAAGGTTGCTTTAATGGTCCCAGCAACTGTGGGAGAATTATAAGTACCATCCGTTGTTTGCAAGTTGATGGTTGTTTCCGCTAATGGGGGTCCTTTGTCTGGTATAATGGCGTGCTTGCTCGCCTCGTGTTAGTTCGTTCGTAGCCTCGTCGGTTGCAGTTTGTGAAGTCAATGATTGTGCAGTTTGGGCCGAGTGACAATAAAGAGTAAATTAGAATTAGTGATTCGTTGGCAGTTTTTAGCTGGCAAAAACATTCAATACGCACTTAGAGAGCGGGTTTTTATTGTGAAACAAGTTGGAAGACAGACTCATTGGTTACAACAAAACGTGCATTCCAGAGAGAATCCAGTTGCACGATGTTCCAATAACGGCAACAATTTTAACGATTGTAAGGAAACTGGAGACAACTGGTGCACTAAGCACTGAGGCTACTGATTATGTTCGAAGAAGCTTGGAGAACTCTTCAAAGAAATCGTTGCATCGACTGAGCCAGCAGACAGGCGTTTCATATGCCACATGTCAGAGAGCTGCGAAGAAATCGGCCTTGCGACCATACGGAGTGCACATGATGCAAGCATTGCAAGAAAACGAGAAAAGAATGCCGTGCCGTCTATGGTCTCGGAGGTCTCTTATTCAACGTCCAGTCGTTCTCTCCACGACCTGCCTTACAGCTGAGACATAATTCCACCTCACAAGTTACGTCAGCACACACAACAACAGATACTGGGCTGGTGTAAAGCCCTCCATATCATCCACGAAACTCCACTGCATGATGAGAAAGTTGGAGTGTGGTGCGCGGTGTCAGCTTTCAGGATTGTTGGCCCCATTTACTTTGATATGACCGTAGACACTACAGTTTACGTGGCATCGTCAGTACATTTGTGGAGCAGCTGGATGACGTCGAACTTACAGAAGGTTATTTCCAAGAAGATGGAGGAACGTCTCAGACTTCTAGCTCCACCGATCACATGACCTAAACCCTCGGATTTTTTTCTTGTAGGGTTATCTTAAAAGCCGTGTGCACAAGAATAGACCACGGACAACGGTAGAGCTCCGTGGAGCCGTACACAAGAAATAAGCAACTTGGAGGAGATATACTTCACAGAACGTCGCGGAATATGGTGAAACGATTGCAGCTGTGCATCGATGCTGCTGGAGGGCACTTCCAACATTTTCTGCGAGAACTTTCTATTTATGTAATCCCCCCAATTGTCTATTATCATCTCCCAAAATTGCAAATGTGTCCCATTATTTGTTCAAATGTTATGACTCATTAAAGAAGTTCAGGTTTACGTCGCTCGCACTGTAGGATTGGCATAGTCGTGTAGGCCCTGAGGAGAAAAATGTTACAGGAGTACATACATAATGGTCGCTAAGGTCCAGTTCCTGGGATGATGGCATGGGGTGGCACTGGGTATGCAACACGATCAGCTGTGATTCACATAGCCGATAAGATAATTTGGACACCAGACGCTGCATTCTTCGCGTGTCTGATGGTTGTGCCCTATCGTCGAGGCCTCCGTGTCGTTGCCTTTCAACAATATAACGCAAAATCACATGTTATGGGCTCTGACCTAGAATTGAAGCAGCATGGAATAACATACCCGTATTTGTCATCTAAGCTCATTTGATTATTTGTTATTTTTCCTGGTGTACGCCGACCGCTGTGGCCGAGCGGTTATAGGTTCTTCAGTCCGGAACTGCGCTGCTGCTACAGTCGCAGGTTCGAATCCTGCCTTGGGCATGAATATGTGTGATGTCCTTAGGTTAGTTAGGTTTAAGTAGTTCTAAGTCTAAAGGACTGCCGCGCGGGATTAGCCGAGCGGTCTCAGGCGCTGCAGTCATGGACTGTGCGGCTGGTCTCGGCGGAGGTTCGAGTCCTCCCTCGGGCATGGGTGTGTGTGTGTTTGTCCTTAGGATAATTTAGGTTAAGTAGTGTGTAAGCTTAGGGACTGATGACCTTAGCAGTTAAGTCCCCTAGGATTTCACACACACATCTAGAGGTCTGATGACCTCAGATGTTAAGTCCCATAGTGCTTAGAGCCATTTGAACCATACAACAGTTTTGGTGCGCAGTTCTCATGTTCAATGGTGTAGCTGTTATAACGAGAAAAGTTGGCTGTTTCGATTTCCTCGAAGTCACTAAAATTCCTAAAGGAGGACGAGTGTCTGCGTGGCGGAGCGAAATTTCAGTAAGAGCACTGTGACGTAATTTGAAGCCAGGGAGGCAACGTACAGCGCGAGAATGACTGGGGAGTCGGAAGTCGGTCGACGCTAAGCCGCGGTGCAGTGCGCCTCGGGAAAGCACAAAAGCGACGCAGGTAGGAGCTACTGGCTGCTGTCCGCTGGCTGTCCCATCGCGCCGCCTTTGTCTGCCTTCCCCTTCACGGTAAGGATAAGGAACTCCGAGAAAGGCACCGTCCACCCACCAGCCTCGCCACTCACTGACTGACCTTGCCCGCACTGGGGACAGGATGGCACCTGCCGTTACTAGCGGCTTTTGAAACGCGAAAAATCGGCACAGGTAAAAGTCATGGAAAAAAGTATTCGTACACCGTTGTTCATGTAGAATAACTGCGTTTATCAAAACTAAGGACCGCAACCAGATATGTTATTTGGTAAACTGACAGTAAGGGGTTTTCTTTCTAATCTGTAAATATAAAAGGTTCAACTAAATTAGCCTTCTGCAAAAAGTAATTAAATACTCTCTACCGTCTGGCGTCACACAGAGGAGAAAAAGGTATTCATACATGCAAAGAATATTACAATGTTAATAAATATAATGACAATGTTAGTACTATATAGTCATTCCTCTTGTATTTATCACTTCTGTAGCCCTCTTTGTCATGGACTGAACCTGTTTTGGTAGTCTCTGAGGTAATATTTTGCCATTAATGGTGCAGACGTTGTTTCAGGGCAGTCTTACTTCGTATTTCGTGTTTTCTGACAATTTCTTCAAGCGTTCAGCCAAGATGTTCACGTGGATTAAGATTTCTAGTCTGTACTGGAAACGTGGGGAGTATGGTACAACCACCAAAGACAATTTCCGTTACATACTTATGTGTCGGACAGCAGGTTGTGAGTATTATTTCACGTTTGTGAGTATAAATATGAGCTTTTATCTGACAAGGAAACCTTACCGACTGCTCTCCCCTCTTTGATATTTTTCTTAGTTATAGGATTTGAGTGTCACTGATTGAACATTACTCACAAGGGGAAGGCCTCTGACACGGCCAACCGATTCGTCTCAGATTTGGCAGGTCGCTTGTGTACAACCTAAAACGAAGGAATCTAAGATATTTTGGGTCAACACCCCCGCGTTTTTGAGAAAAGCACCCCTAAATGTTATGACGACCGATCGACTCAAAGTTGGCGGGATCGATAGATAATTGTAAATAGAGATTTTTCATCATCAGGTATGGGGTCCGAAAACGCATACTTTTCCAGAAATCGAGGTAAGAAGCTTTTACACCTGCCGCGTCTGTACCCACATGGTCAACGCCTTTCGCCGACAGCGCCGATAGTCGCCGGTACGGTAGCTCAGCGTGTTCGGTCAGAGGGTTAGCAGCCCTCTGTAATAAAAAAAACTGAGTTAATCGATCAACAACGAACTTAAACGGATGTCTTCCGATGAAAAATGCTCTATTTACAATTATCTATCGATCCCGCCAATTTTGAGTCGATCGCTCGTCATAACCTTTAGGAGTGATTTTCTCAAAAACGTGGGGGTGTTGACCCAAAGTATTTTAGATTCCTTCGTTTTAGGTTGCACACAAGCGACCCGCCAAATCTGAGCCGAATCGGTTGGCCGTGTTTGAGGCCTCCCCCTTGTCAGTAACACATCTTTTCGAAAAAAAAGACATCAAAAGAAAATCGTCTTTGAAGAGTACAATTTTTACGATAACAGTCGAGGATAAAACATTTCGATGTTATTAACGTAATAGTCAGTAGGTTACTGTGTAGCCTCAAGGGTTGAGGATCGTGAAGTTGTTGGTTCGAGTCTCGTTGGAAGCAACTTTTTTTACTTTTATTTAAACTTACGGTCGTATTATCAAATGGATATGGTAATAAACACATACTGAATCATAGCTTTCGGAGCAACATCCTTTCATTTCTTAATCTCGAATAATTCTCTATAAAAATTACGTCTCTGTTTTTAGTTTCTAGTGGTATGAAAATGAATTACAATTTGATACAAACATGCGAAATACCTTATTGGTAAATGAAAAAAATTATGTACTTTAATAGTACTGTTGAATATCGAAATATGAAAAAGTATTTTATTTTCTATTTGACATGTCGCATTTTTGTACCAAATTTTCGTTTATCGTGAATGCTTACGTTTCCATTCAGTTAGTAATTAAAAATAAAATGATGTCATTTTCAGTAAAATTATGATCCAATATTTGTTAATTAACATTTTTATTTGTTAATAAAAATGTAATTAAATAAAAGTAAAAAAATGATACTAGTAACGAAAATCGAAGCAGTGACTTCACGATTACAAGTCTTAATTACCTTACACGCTCAGCTACAGGCAAATATGAAAAACAGATCGAAATGTTTTTTACTGAACAGCACTAGGAAATGTAGTAATCTTCAAAGCTGTTTTTTCGATGTCTTCTGTTTTTTTATGAGAATTGCGCCATGTTGCTTTAGGAAATTCATGTCGTATAATGTGACGAAAATAGACGAGGATGAGGCCGTAAGGCCCCGTAGTGAAAGATCGTAGTGAGAGATATAAAATACTTCACTTGAGTATCTGAGAATAAGGAATGAACAGAGGAGTTTTCAAACTTTGAAGACTAGAAGATTTTTGCTATTGTAGGTGACACGTGTACCACTTGAAAATAGCCAAAAGGAGGAAACTAGTTATCAGTGAGGAAATAATAGACAGACTTATTCTAGAACAGGTAATGTAATGCAAAATGAAATGGCTTGTACTTTACAAGAATTTTGAAGGTTCTGGGACTCAGCAGAATTTGAAGTAGTGTCCTATACCAATCATGCAAAAACATAAGACAACTTCAATTATAAACTACGGCAAGTAAAGCTCTGTTATATCACCGCAAGTTGAATGTACTGAACTCAACAGTAATAAGAGTACTGGACTAGTCCCACCGAGATAGGTAGCGGAGTGATCAGCCCACTGGACTCGCATTCGTGAATTCCGCGTCCGGCCATCCAGATTTAGGATTTCCCTTAATCGTCCTCCATCTTTCCCTAATCCGAGCTTGTGCTCCGTCTCTGATGATCTCGTTGTCGACGGGACGTTAAACACTAATTTCCCCCTCCTCCATCCCTCCCTAATCCGAGCTTGCACTCAGTGTCAATGACCTCGTTTTCGTCGGGCCATTAAACACTAATTTCCTCCTCTTTCTCCTGCCCTAGTCTCGCTTGTGGGGTAAACGAAATTACACTGCTCGGAGGGCAACACACAGTGTCAAACAAGGGTGTCAACAGATGACAAAAAAAAGTTTCAATGACCGTCCGAAGTGGATGTCTTAATCACAGCGGGCAACGCCCAAGGTCGGTTTCAACACAGAAGGTTGTGGCGTAGACACAGGCCGGCAGCTGTCTCGTGGTGGTTGATTGCTGGAGAGGTGAGGTTAGCCGCTTGCAGCGCGACCCGCTTCTGGCGTTGTACAATTGCACGCATAGCCTCACTGCTAAGTGAACTGTCGATATTCCATAGTCATCGCTCGATCCTCTGGATACAGCGGTTCCCAAGTCAAGATCAACATTCATACGCACGTCTCATTAATAGCTCCACGCCAAAATTTTGTGAAGTGAAAAACTGGCAAAGAGAATCATATTCAAACCATTCGAAATACGTTAAATTACATACTATTATACAATCTTCAGTAGATGAACGGGGGTTGGGCAAAACTATGGAAAAGACAGTAAGCAATGCATGATTGAACGTAAATGCAGATGCTACCCAAAACTGCAAGTGGCGCTGTCGTTTTCTACCACGAACGGGACCTGTGCAATGTCCTGAATAAGTCGCAAATGTCACAAGTTGTGAGAATAGTGTTCTGTAGTAGTGAGAGCATCATGTCGGAACTAAGTGAGTTCGAACGTGGTGCTTCCCTAATCAAGGGAGCCAAAATGTTTGTTTTCGAGAGGCGCCTTATCGAAGATTATACCGCATAAAGGGAAAGCGGAATAAAATAATCCGCAAAGGCACAATGCAGACGAAAGTGTGTGTTGACAGGTTGTGACAGACAGTCACTGAAGATAATTGCGACGAAAAATAAGAGAACGACAGCTGCAAAAGTCACTCCAGCACTGAAAGCCGCACTCGTGAACGGAGTCAGCACCAAAACAACACGAAGGGAGGTACATAAGCAGGGAACTGCAGGCGAGCTGGAATTTCAAAACCACTCATCAGGTAAATGTGGTGCAGAAGCCGTTGAGCAATGGGAAACGTCCTCTGCTTGGATGGGCCCTGTTTACAGTGTTTCCAGCTTCTGGCCGAGTTTATGTAGCAAGAGTGGAACATGGTGGACTTTTGGCGATGATTTGGGCAGCCATATCGTGGTATTCCATGGGCCCATGGTTACCCTGCGAGCCGGCCGCTGTGGCCGAGCGGTTCTAGGCGCTTCAGTTCGGAACCGCGCTGCTGCTACTGTCGCAAGTTCGAATACTGCCTCGGGCATGGATGTGTGTGATGGTGTGATGTCCTTAGGTTAGTTAGGTTTAGGTAGTTCTAAGTCTAGGGTACTGATGACCTCAGATGTTAAGTGCCATAGTGATTAGAGCCATTTGAACCATTTGTTACCCTACGAGGTCGCATTACGGTGAAGAATTGTGTAACAATTTTGGCTGATCAGGTCCACCACGTGGTACAATGTTTGTTCCGAAATTGTGATATTACGTTCCAAGATGACAAGACACTTGTTACCCTAGTTCATACCATCCAGGACTGGTTTTGTGAACACAAGGATGAATTCTCGCATCTCCCCTGGCCACCCCAGTGATCAGATCTCAATATTATTCAGCCTTTGTGGTCTACTTTGGAGAGACGTGTGCTTGATCGCTATCCACCTTCGTCGTCGTTACCTGAACTTGACATTATTTTGCTGGAATAATGAGATAAGATACCTTTCAAAACCATACAGGACCTGTATTTATCCATTTCAAGACGACTGGAAGCTGTTTTGAATGCCACCGGTTTTCCTTCACCGTTAGGGTGCTTCCATATTTTTGTCCATCCCCTGTAACAAGACGCTGAGAATACAGCAGCCGTTGAGGATTCAGAAACTGTGAATAAATACGTAGTTAATAGAATTTCGGAGATGAGCGCGACACCCGGAAGCTAGTCAATATGTGAAATGGCGATAGCGGGGAACTTCTTCACGACGTGGATTGAAAGAATGTTTCACTTCGCCCTCAGCGTCACGAATCGTGAAAAAGGGAACGAGGTTAAATGTCCCTTTGCCGTCTGTGCTGCTGCAGAGCACCAACTCGGAACAGTTTAGACCAAGTTTGTGAAGTGTGTGAAGTCCATCAATGCTCATTCTGAGCAGTGGAAGCTGTTGACGCCAGTTAACTCTACAGTCAATGTTCGATACTGTCGAACAAACTCAAACGTTTTAGGATCGTAAAGCGCCGCTAGTAAAACAAATCTATTTGCCTTGCTTATGCTTTGGAACGTAGTGCTCAGGAATATCCGCTACTCTGTTTTGGTAGAAAGAAGTGTGATTTCCCATCGTATTATTAGGGTGGTGTGCACCTCCAGTGCTGCTGAAGGGCAGCTCCAGTGATGCTGAACCTTGCAATATAGTCCCTTTAACCTGTCGTCGACGCTTCGCAGTTTAAACGACAGTTATACGAATTAACGTCATTAGAGCACTTGAAACGAATCTTTTTATCTTCTTACATCATCTACACACAAATTTTAATAGTGTTGTTCTCTCTCTCTCTCTCTCTCTCTCTCTCTCTCTCTGAATTTCATTGGGCTACGTTCGTATTGATTGCTGCTGCGTCTCTGGCGACCTGATGCTACGCTTTTGCGAAGTAATCTTTGGCCTAGTTCTCCGCCTGAATGGAACGGCCACAGCGACTGGCATTCATTGTTGCGTGTTTCCTGGATGCAGTTGCTTGCATCTGGTGGTGAGCGAGTCGTATGGCTTTCATGAATTTGCTATTACGCCAGCACCTATTAATGCTGCCTGTACTACTATCGATTTGTGATGGGTTGTTTCTGCTTCCAAATTAATGCGTCCCCTCGATCGTTTATAGATGTCGCTAAACTGGTAACTGCCTGTTCGTTTGTGAATGTAACCACACATGCCATAGCTTAGGATCTCACATGAGACACTTGAGTATAGTTTGTGGTGCGTATCACTTCTCTTTATTCTCGTATGTCGAAAACTATTTGTGTGATTCAGAATTCATATTTCTCGAACGGATTGCGATCACTTTTACTGATCGTTTCCGAAACACGGTTTTGCTAACTGCGATCGAATCACCTCGTAATACATTGTTCAAGAGAGACAGAGTCTATTTCTGTAACCCGTCCTTCATACATAAAGGTTGAACACTAACAGAACCGATAAATTTCGGAGGTTCTTTATGGATATTTTCTGAGTAGTTTACTGTAATGAACCGGTGCTTCGCAGTGGCTCGTTACCGAGTAACACATGCATTTAGTTTGATTTATAGCCCCTCATTTATCTTTGTATTTATATTGTACTGAAAATATCTGAACGGCAGTACAAATACAGGTGGTATGCGGTGTGTGCCTCGTCTGGATACAAACTCGTTGGATGCCCTCACGGTACTTGCTGTTGACATGTCCACTTAACTCTTCGTCCTCAAGCTTGCATTCAGTATTGCTTGGATTTTTACCCCCCGTAGGTTTAGATGTACGATGTTGTCTGTATGAAATGTAAGGGGAGAAATCGTTTTCTCAAGCATTAACGTCAATTACCTTCTTTGTTTCGTTGACGATAGCTCGCAAAATCGCACATCAAAGTCGTACGAGGCTTCCCCGCAGAAATTTCAATCCCACGCGCTTTCTTGCTATCGGAAAGGTATTTGCTCTGGACTTGTTCTGGAAGTCACTTGGAACTTCCTAATACTTCCGGCCACATTAACCAATGTGCCTGCCTGCCCTATGTGACTCAGAGCCGTCTACTTAGATCGTTCTGACGTACGCCTGCCAAAGTAATCGGAGTACTCTCCTTTGCATATGTTTGGAGAATAAAGCAAATAAAACAATTCATGTCGTCTTGTGGGTGGCATGAATTGTTTCAGTTTATTTAGGGGTGAAATCCTTATACTTTTATTATTATAAATATTATTCTTGAAGTTTTTAAAATGAAATTGAAAGTGAAAAAACAGAAGAGGTACAGACAACTACGTAACGTAGTTGCTAAGTAGCACCCCGCCTCCGTTGTACGAAAAGAAGCTAATCATTTAATGCAATAACCAACTTTGAAGTCTTTTGCGGCCGGCCGCGGTGGTCTAGCGGTTCTAGGCGCTCAGTCCGGAACCGCGCGACTGCTACGGTTGCAGGTTCGAATCCTGCCTCGGGCATGGATGTGTGTGATGTCCTTAGGTTAGTTAGGTTTAAGTAGTTCTAAGTTCTAGGGGACTGATGACCACAGATGTTAAGTCCCATAGTGCTCAGAGCCATTTGAACCATTAGAAGTCTTTTGCAAGTATTTCGTGACTACTAAGGGAAAAGTTTGTCCATCTCCTCAGCCCATTTACCTAGGGCCTTTGAACTAGTTAACTCTAATCGTGCTTTACATAACTCCCTTTTCAATTTTACAAAAATATCATTATTATTCAGACACTTCTCAACTTTGACAAATAAAAGTTCATTGTGTTTCATAACCGGCTTTATACTTTGACTTTTGTCATGAAGACATTCGTCTTGAACGATACTGTGTTTGTCCAATCTATGGATGATACGGTTCTGCCACAACTGTGTGAATTTCTCGAGTATTCAAATCATTTACTTTTCTTTGACCAAGATATCCATGTAACGTTTAACGTAACTTGTAGGTAATGGCTTTCCCCAATACTTTACATTATCTTCATCATGATGACTTTACTATAGTCACCTTACATGTACTCATACAGTTTCATTTTAAGTAACGTCAGCTTTCAGGAATTGTCCGGTGGATACCCTCCTGTATGGGTTTACCATTTGCAGTGAAAACGATGCTATGCTGATCTGTTCCCGCAGAAACATCAACCACATCGCAGTACTTTTGCTTGATATGAGAGTTGTTGCATTACCCTGTGTGTGTGTGTGTGTTAGACATATTGTATATTACAGGATATTCGCTGTTTTGAAGATATTTTTACAGAAACAGAGTTAGCGGGGTATCGAGTCGAATAAATCGCAATTACGTTGTTCACAAAGTAATCGGAAAATATCCTTCAACAACCTCGGAAATGTGGTTAATGGTATTAGAGTCGATTCCGTATACAACCTCACTAGGTAAAATTTTAGTGACGACCTTGAAAGAGCAGACAGGTCACTTTGGAGCTCTGTATTTACACGAGACTAGGCGCTCATGTGACCCTCCATCGCTGACGTAAGTCATGGCAGTAGTGTCTACGTGGCTGTCGTTATTACGGAATCAGTGCAGTAAGACGGGTAACATTGAGAAGTGACAGAACGCAGATAGGAGCTCTCGTCTTTGGGCATGTCCACGACCAGACGATGAATAAAGTGGCCCGATTTGTTGTTGTATCATGGTTGACTGTGCGTCGTGTCTACAAGATATGGTGAATCTCTCGCAGCCATGTATCAGGGCGTAAGAACTGTGATTGTAAAAAGATCTTAACTGACTTAAAGCGGAGGCGAGTGTTCAAATGGCTCTGAGCACTATGGGACTTAACATCTATGGTCATCAGTCCCCTAGAACTTAGAACTACTTAAACCTAACTAACTTATGGACATCACACACATCCATGCCTGAGGCAGGATTCGAACCTGCGACCGTAGCGGTCACGCGGTTCCAGGCTGCAGCGCCTAAACCGCACGGCCACACCGGCCGGCGGAGGCGAGTGTCCCGCCTTTCCAAGGACTGTCTGTTTCAAACATGACAGGACTTGCTGCTGTCCGTGGACGCAGGACCTTACCAGCCAATCCCAAGGATATTACATTCAATGGACAAAAGGAGCCGAAAGTCTCGCAAAAGGTCATTCGTCACAGCTAGGGTTGCCAAGTCCAAGAATAAAAACACCGGACTCGGCGTAATATTTAGCCGGGAATTGTGTCTAAAGGGCCAGACTATATTGTAAATAGGAGTAGTCAGTTGGGTATTTTCAGCCGTTTATTAACAATCAATTACAGGGAATTTTTTGCGAGATCAATCTTAGACGGGATTAAAGTCAAAAAACAATCAGTTAACAGTCTTATGATTTAGCAGTTACGATGGAAACTAGGTGCCCAGTCTTTTTAATTAGTATTCCCAATAACCAACTCCCTTTCGCACCTGTGTGCTTCAAAACGGGTAGCAGCGACGCTCGAGCGTGGCGGGGCGGGGCGAGCGGGTTGTCATGGGCTGATCGACACATTTTACTTTGTCTCGCACGGTCTGCTTGTAGTGTCGTTGTGACATTATGTATTAGGGTCGTTTGGCCTATGAAGAAGAAAAAGAGGACAGAGACATAAAAATAGCATTATATATTACCTAATCTCTACTTACACTGATCGTTCGTGCTTACTTCATTAGCTTGGTACGGCCCTTAGTTGATCTTTCTCTACTTTATCGCTACAAAGCTTAACAAAAGCTACAAAGACCGGACTTGTGTTAGTTTTGCCGAAGACGACCGTAAAACGGCGGACACCCTACTCACAGCGGTACATAAATCTGTACGTCTTCAGTGGGCCAAGAAATCAAAATTCGGACGGCAGCTGAATGGATGATGATGATCTTTGGTTTGTGGGACGTTCAACTGCACGGTTATCAGCGCCCGTACAAATTCCCAACCTTTGCACAGTCCAATCTCGCCACTTTCACGAATGATAATAAAATGATGAGGACAGCACAAACACCCAGTCATTTCAAGGAAGGTGAACATCCCTGACCCCGCCGGGAATCGAACCCGGGACCCCGTGGTTCGGAAGCGAGAACGCGACTTTTTTTTTTTTTAACTCATTTTGTTCTATATTGATCGTTGAATTTGTTCGGGGCGGACGTCCCATGACACCCGTTCATGTTCACCGATGATCCATTCACTCAGTTGTTTTATTGCAGAGGGCAGCTAACCCTCTGACCGAACACGCTGAGCTACCGTGCCGGCTGTCCTCGAGACCACGAGCTGCGAACGAAGCTGAATGGTGGCGTGCATTATAATCCGGCGAGTCGCGACTTCGCCTCTTTTTAAATTATGCAAGGCTTCGGCTGGACTGATGGCCCAATGAAGCATTTGCGGAACTTTTGGAGGCCGTAGTTCGCCGCCGACGTGATTCTGTGTTGTGTTTGAGGTATTTTCATACCATGACATGGACCCATTTACTCATGAACAGTGATCGTGAATCAAAAAGTTCATTTCAGCGTTCTCAGTGTCCAAGTGTTGCCCATTCTTCTACAACTTCATGCTGAGTATGGCGTTGACTCTTCTCTATCCCAAGATGACAGAGCTGTATCCTAAGCGCTCCATGTGTACGCCCCTGATTTAACGGACACTGAGGAGCACAACTGCACCTCGACTGACTCGCCAAATCACCCGATCTTAATCGCATAGTTACTGGCTCTAACAAAGCACTATGGGACTTAACATTTGAGGTCATAGTCCCCTAGGCTTAGAACTACTTATACCTAACCAACCTAAGGTCATCACACACATTCATGCCCGAGGCAGGATTCAAACCTGCGACCGTAGCAGCAGCACGGTTGCAGACTGAAGCGCCTAGAACCACTCGGCCACAGCGGCTGGCCGAATAGCTACTGTCTTGCACAATTTTGAACAGTGGATGAAGGGTGGCAGTCAATATCTTCGTAATCTACAGGATCTAATCACCAAAGAGTGGCTTCAGTTGGATGTGACATACCTGAAGAAAGTTGTGGACTCTCTTTCTCACGATATTGATGATGTTATCAAAGCTAGAGGTGGTTTAGCGTATTGTTTCTCAGGGGTAAATAATTTTTTGCGATTTAGGGAAATCAAGGAAAACCTAAATCAGGATGGCTGGACGCCGGATTGAACCATCGTCCTCCCGAATGCGAGTCCAGTGTGCTAACCACTGCGCCAATGTTTTGGATCTGTTCCGCTCTTTGACCCTAAGAATAGAATATTGGCTGTCAATAAACTGCTTCGGCAGTATAGTCCCTTATTTCTAGATCTACGGGTTTCATGGCACCAAAACCCACGTCCTCTTGTGACCATCTGTATAACAATAAATCCAGAAGGACATCCACTGATATGGTAAATTTTCTAAAATTATTTTAAGATTTTAGAAATTTTTTAAAAAACTACTAAAAAATTTTACATGGGAATCTTAAAATATTTGTAGCCACATAACTAAAGCATTAGAACTAAAAAGCTGGGAACTTCGTACCCAATATTCGTTGTCCGTCACACTAAAACACCCTTAAAAGGCGGTATGTCATAGAATAAGACAGCCGGATTCCAATATGGTGGATGGGTCCTAAACGATTATACCATAGTGAACCACTGGTAAGTTGAAAATAAATGAAAAGCTATTTAGACCTAATTTTGGACTAAAATGAAAGTGGTTGCCAAAAATGAAGGGATGTTCAACGTGGACCAAACCCGTCAAGTAAATGGCTATTCATGGAAAAGTAGAACCTGAAAGCTGCACTTACCGCTTCTCCTGTCCATACGGAAAACCGATCTATACGCAAGGCCGAGCGGTGTAGCCTCACGTTCTAAGGCGCCCTGCGACGGTTCGCTCGGCTACCTCCGTCGGAGGTTAGAGTCCTCCCTCGTGCATGTGTGTGTGTGTGTGTGTGTGTGTGTGTGTGTGTGTGTGTGTGTGGGTGTGTTGCCCTTGGCGTAAGTTAGTTTAAGTTAGATTAAGTAGTGTGTAAGCCTAGGGACCGATGACCTCAGCAGTAAATTTCCAAATTTCTATACGCAAACGCTGCCGTGTTCTGTGTCATACTGCCGGCAAGAAAGTAAACAGATTGCCTGTAGACGGCTCACGCATGCGCTGATGATGCGCGGGCTCGACCGTCAATAGCTATTTACTTGACGGGTTTGGTCCAGGTAGAACACCCCTCTATTTGTGCCAACCACTTCTTGGATTTTCATTCTGTTGCAAAATTAGGTCTAAACAGTTTTTCATTTATTTTCACCTTACCAATGGTTCACTACGGTATAATTATTCACCATACTGGAATCCGGCTGTTTTATTCTATGATATACCGATTTTTAGCGGTGTTTTGTGCTGACTGGCAACGAATGTTGGGTACAATGTCCGTAGCTTCTACGCTCTAATGTTTTAGTTATGTCAGTACAAATATGTTAATATTATCGACCTGCCTATTAAACAGGCTGATACCAATAACAGAAGAACTGATTGGGGGCTACCAATGCGGTTTCCGCAGAAACAGATCCACATTAGATCACTTATTCACCGCAAGACAAGTAACTGAGAAGGCGTGGGAATTCAATGTAGATGTCCACATATTATTCGTAGATTTTAAAAAGGCCTAAGATAGCATACACCGACAGACACTCCTAAATATAATGAAGGAATTTAAAATACTTTCAAAATTAATCAGTCAAAATGTGTATAGATGAAACTTCATGTCGCATAATGACACCGGTAGGAGAAACTGAAGATTTTAAGGTGTACACTGGACTGAGACAAGGGGATGCCGTTTCACCTATTTTATTTAACCTTGTCCTAGAGAAGACCGATAGAGAATTTTCTGAAACCAGTCCACAAGGGATCCAGCTAAAGGATGTGAACATTACAAGACTTGTTTATGCAGATGATGTAGCACTGATAAGTAGTTCCAAAAGGGAATTAATCAGAATGATGTAAAATTACTACAAAATTGCTGAGAAAACAGGATTACATGTTAATGAAGAAAAGACAGAATACCTGACCATAAGTAAGAAAACCAGAAAAGATGCACCTCTGACTGTAGATGGATTGAATTTCAAGACTGTTGACCACTTCAAGTACCTAGGAAGTCGTTTTAGTAATAACAACAGAACAGATATAGAAACAGATGCCCATTTTTCAAAGTCAAACAGGACACTTTTTAGTTTCATCAAAATTCTATGAAAAAGATCACCTAGCAGTAACTTCAAAATTCGCTTATATCAATCGACAATTATGCCTGTGATGTTATATGGATGTGAAACATTAATATTTAGAAAGAAAGATGAAGAAAAACTGTTAATATTCGAAAGAAAAGTACTAAGGAAAATTTTTGGACCTGTATACGACGAAAATAACATGGAATGGAGAATAAGAAGAAATGAAGAATTAAGAGGGCTGTTCAAACACCGTAACATCGTCGAAGTGCTCAAGAGGAGTAGGTTGAATTGGGTAGGCCATATAGCAAGAATGACAGAGAATAGACCGCCTAGAATGGAATTAGCAGAACAATAGATGGGACGAAAGGAAGAGGGAGACCCAGAATCAAATGGCGGGATAACATTCGGGAGGACACAATTAGGATGAACAGCAACAGCAACTGGACAAACAGTGCATTGGACAGGCAGAAGTGGAAGAGGCTCACAGAGCAGGCGTATGGTCGATAAGGCCATTGCCACATGTAAAGTAAAGTAAAGTGTAAAGTTTTAATAGTTTTTTTATATTTAAAACCTTAAAATAATTTTAGAAAATTTATCATATCAGTGGATGTCTCAGGGCTGTTATTCATTCTGGATTTATTGTTGTACAGATGTTCACCTGAAGATGAGGCTTTTAGTGCTAAGAAACAGGTAGTGATCGGGAAGTAAAGGACTAGATACAGCTGAAGCGGTTTATTAGTACCCAAGATGACTAATCATAGCTATGACTGCCCTACCAACAAAGTTGTCTTCTAAAGATAGAAGTTTACAATATTGTGTCCTTTCGACGTCTTGGTCATGGCAGATCCTAAGTTCAGATTAGACAAGCACGGACAAGCAATATGCTGTGTAATTTCGGAAGAAATTTTCATAACATTCGTTTCAAAATGTTTAAGAAGTGTGCTGACGCGAGTTTGAGCCTCGCTCCTCCCGAATGTAAAGCAAGTGCCCTCTAGTTCGGTTACAAGCGGCATCCGACACAATTACTCTGAGCGGCGTTCAGCGTTTGGCGGGCGGCGCGCCAGCTGTGTGGTTGGCCGGTGTCGGGCCGCAGGTGTTGGGTCTCGCCGCAGCTGGCGGAACGGCGCAGCTGTGATTGCCCCGGCCTGGTCCGCCGCTGTGTTGACCGACGCTGGCGGCGGGAAGCGCCGCGTCCGCTCGCTGCCGACTACCACTTCCGACCCCCCCCTCCCCAACCCCCCACCACCCAGCGGCCGCTGCGTATGGGGAGCAGCTCCGTCACAAGGGCCGGCTCAAGCTCAACTGGAAATACCAGCAAGCGTCGCGTTAACGCCAAAGTCCGCTTTCATACTGGAGGTGGTGCATCTGGATGCAGTGGGCCACCGGCCACGGTCACTGTACCTTAAGGCGAAATTCCACCGAGGCAACACTAGGCGACACGCCGCCTCAAGTCGAAATACTACGTGTAGCCTAGTGCGCGACATGAAAACTGAGCTGCAGAGTTGATGCTGCCCAGAAAATGTGTTGCATGGTGTGACATGCTGTATATGTTTGTAGCTTGCTCCACAGTCAGCTCCACTGAAGCAACATCTGAACAGTGTACCATGTCTTCGCAAACGGTAGCACCAGCTGCGTTCTTGGTCGCAACCTTGAGTTACAGAAAAAGAAAAAGAAGAAAGCCAAGATGGTGGGGAAGAAAATTCCAGAATGAGATTCTCACTCTGCAGAGGAGACGAGGTACTGGCAGAGGTGAAGCTGTGAGGATAGGGCGTGAGTCGTGCTTGGGTAGCTCAGATGGTAGAGCACTTGCCCGCGAAAGGCCAAGGTCCAGAGTTCGAGTCTCGGTCCCGCACACAGTTTTAATTTGCCAGAAAGTTTCGAGAAGAAAATTGTTTGTGAGTGGTTAAGAACCTCGCAACGAATTTTTTAGGAAATTAGTGGGTGACGATGAAACTTAATTTAAAAATGTCATCTGAATGAGTTTAGAACATTTTTAGGTTTTTATTTTTTTTATTTTTCGGTCATCAGTCTACTGACTGGTTTGATGCGGCCCGCCACTAATTCCTTTCCTGTGCTAACCTCTTCATCTCAGAGTAGCACTTGCAACCTACGTCCTCAATTATTTGCTTGACGTATTCCAATCTCTGTCTTCCTCTACAGTTTTTGCCCTCTGCAGCTCCCTCTAGTACTATGGAAGTCATTCCCTCATGTCTTAGCAGATGTCCTATCATTCTGTCCGATCTACTTATCAGTGTTTTCCACATATTCCTTTCCTCTCCGATTCTGCATAGAACCTCCTCATTCCTTACCTTATCAGTCCACCTAATTTTCAAAATTCGTCTATAGCACCACATCTCAAATGCTTCGATTCTCTTCTGTTCCGGTTTTCCCACAGTCCATGTTTCACTACCATACAATGCTGTACTCCAGACGTACATCCTCAGAAATTTCTTTCTCAAATTAAGGCCGGTATGTGATATTAGTAGACATCTCTTGGCCAGACATGCCTTTTTTGCCATGGCGAGTCTGCTTTTGATGTCCTCCTTGCTCCGTCCGTCATTGGTTATTTTACTGCCTAGGTAGCAGAATTCCTTAACTTCATTGACTTCGTGATCATCAATCCTGATGTTAAGTTTCTTGCTGTTCTCATCTCTACTACTTCTCATTACCTTCGTCTTTATCCGATTTACTCTCAAACCATACTGTGTACTCATTAGACTGTTCATTCCGTTCAGCAGATCGTTTAATTCTTCTTCACTTTCACTCAGGATAGCAATGTCATCAGCGAATCGTATCATTGATATCCTTTGACCTTGTATTTTAATTCCACTCCTGAACCTTTCTTTTATTTCCATCATTGCTTCCTCGATGTACAGATTGAAGAGTAGGGGCGAAAGGCTACAGCCTCGTCTTACACCCTTCTTGATACGAGCACTTCGTTCTTGATCGTCCACTCTTATTATTCCCTCTTGGTTGTTGTACATATTGTATATGACCCGTCTCTCCCTATAGCTTACCCCTACCCACTCTTATTATTCCCTCTTGGTTGTTGTACATATTGTATATGACCCGTCTCTCCCTATAGCTTACCCCTACTTTTTTCAGAATCTCGAACAGCTTGCACCATTTTATATTGTCGAACGCTTTTTCCAGGTCGACAAATCCTATGAAAGTGTCTTGATTTTTCTTTAGCCTTGCTTCCATTATTAGCCGTAACGTCAGAATTGCCTCTCTCGTTCCTTTACTTTTCCTAAAGCCAAACTGGTCGTCACCTAGAGCATTCTCAATTTTCTTTTCCATTCTTCTGTATATTATTCTTGTAAGCAGCTTCGATGCATGATCTGTTAAGCTGATTGTGCGATAACTCTCGCACTTGTCAGCTCTTGCCGTCTTCGGAATTGTGTGGATGATGCTTTTCCGAAAGTCAGATGGTATGTCGCCAGACTCATATATTCTACACACCAAAGTGAATAGTCGTTTTGTTGCCACTTCCCCCAACGATTTTAGAAATTCTGGTGGAATGTTATCTATCCCTTCTGCCTTATTTGACCGTAAGTCCTCCAAAGCTCTTTTAAATTCCGATTCTAATACTGGATCCCCTATCTCTTCTAAATCGACTCCTGTTTCTTCTTCTATCACATCAGACAAATCTTCACCCTCATAGAGGCTTTCAACGTATTCTTTCGACCTATCTGCTCTCTCCTCTGCATTTAACTGTGGAATTCCCGTTGCCCTCTTAATGTTACCACCGTTGCTTTTAATGTCACCAAAGGTTGTTTTGACTTTCCTGTATGCTGAGTCTGTCCTTCCGACAATCATATCTTTTTCGATGCCTTCACATTTTTCCTGCAGCCATTTCGTCTTAACTTCCCTGCACTTCCTATTTATTTCATTCCTCAGCGACTTGTATTTCTGTATTCCTGATTTTCCCGGAACATGTTTGTACTTCCTCCTTTCATCAATCAACTGAAGTATTTCTTCTGTTACCCATGGTTTCTTCGAAGCTCCCTTCTTTGTACCTATGTTTTCCTTCCCAACTTCTGTGATGGCCCTTTTTAGAGATGTCCATTCCTCTTCAACTGTACTGCAAACTGCGCTATTCCTTATTGCTGTATCTATAGCGTTAGAGAACTTCAAACGTATCTCGTCATTCCTTAGTACTTCCGTATCCCACTTCTTTGCGTATTGATTCTTCCTGACTAATGTCTTGAACTTCAGCCTACTCTTCATCACTACTATATTGTGATCTGAGTCTATATCTGCGCCTGGGAACGCCTTACAATTCAGTATCTGGTTTCGGACTCTCTGTCCGACCATGATGTAATCTAATTGAAATCTTCCCGTATCTCCCGGCCTTTTCCAAGTATACCTCCTCCTCTTGTGATTCTTGAACAGGGTATTCGCTATTACTGGCTGAAACTTGTTACAGAACTCAATTAGTCTTTCTCCTCTTTCATTCCTTGTCCCAAGCCCATATTCTCCTGTAACCTTTTCTTCTACTCCTTCCCCTACAACTGCATTCCAGTCGCCCATGACTATTAGATTTTCGTCCCCCTTTACATACTGCATTACCCTTCCAATATCCTCATACACTTTCTCTATCTGTTCATCTTCAGCTTGCGACGTCGGCATGTGTACCTGAACTATCGTTGTCGGTGTTGGTCTGCTGTCGATTCTGATTAGAACAACCCGGTCACTGAACTGTTCACAGTAACACACCCTCTGCCCTACCTTCCTATTCATAACGAATCCTACACCTGGTATACCATTTTCTGCAGCTGTTGATATTATCCGATACTGATCGACCAGAAATCCTTGTCTTCCTTCCACTTCACTTCACTGACCCCTACTATATCTAGATTGAGCCTTTGCATTTCCCTTTTCAGATTTTCTAGTTTCCCCACCACGTTCAAGCTTCTGACATTCCGCGCCCCGACTCGTAGAACGTTATCCTTTCGTTGATTATTCAATCTTTTTCTCATGGTAACCTCCCCCTTGGCTGTCCCCTCCCGGAGATCCGAATGGGGGACTATTCCGGAATCTTTTGCCAATGGAGAGATCATCATGACACTTCTTCAATTACAGGCCACATGTCCTGTGGATACACGTTACGTGTCTTTAATGCAGTGGTTTCCATTGCCTTCTGCATCCTCATGTCGTTGATCATTGCTGATTCTTCCGCCTTTAGGGGCAATTTCCCACCCCTAGGACAAGAGAGTGCCCTGAACCTCTATCCGCTCCTCCGCCCTCTTTGACAAGGCCGTTGGCAGAATGAGACTGACTTCTTATGCCGGAAGTCTTCAGCCGCCAATGCTGATTATTTATCAAAATTTAGGCAGTGGCGGGGATCGAACGTGGGACCGAAGACGTTTTGATTATGAATCAAATACGCTACCCTCCTTTATTTTTCTTTGTTGATCTCATTTTGTTCTGTTTTGTTCGTTGTATATGTTCGGGGCGGACGTCTCATGACAACCGTTCAGGTTGTTCGTTGATCCGTTCACTCAGTTTTTTTATTACAGAGGGTAGCTAAACCTCTGACCGAACACGCTGAGCTACAGTGCCGGCTACCCCTAGACCACGGGTACGCTTTACATTTTAGGCACCTGCTGTATAAAACTACGCCACTGACAAGAAGATCAGACATTCCTGAGTAACTACCGGCTGATGTGAGACTGTTAGTGACTGAGATATTTAGCTGCGGGTGATAGCTATCCTTCATTGATGTACATATTCAGAATTTCAGAACCAAGTATTTCAAGAATTATCCCACAAGTGTGCACAACTATAATACATGTTCTGCACGTTTTTGTAGAGGTAAGCATGAAAACAGTGTCATTGCAAGGCGCTGCTTGTGTGTAGTACACTTTTCGTATTCAGTTTGAAATGCCATACTTCAAGTTTACATTTTCTTAATGTTATTAAAATATTTTCATTTTTCGTTCACGATGCTGCTAGCTGAATTTAAAAAAAAGTAACTCGGTCCTCTAAAAGCAGAATCCTCTTGACGTTATTCTGTCCTTTCAGCAGAGGTATCAGAGTGAATCAATGAAGCAGGGTGTACTTCCAATCTGTTATCAGGAACGAATACTTCTGCAGGACTATCTGCCGGATCTTCTTCATCATATTTACCCATAGGCGCATGGGATAACAAATTATTTATGTGTTGTTTCTCTAGCGTTTGTGCCCTACGCGACAAACGCCGTAGCTCGTTTGCAGCATGCTCACCGTATGTTGAAATTTCATCCCTTGCAGCTGCTGCTTTTAAGATACCGTACACTTCTTCCTCGCATTCTGATAAAGATGTAGAGTGCAAACTTCTCCTTACTCTCTCTTGGGGGAAAGAAACATTTTACCTCCACAGCCAGACCCTCTTTTCTCGGCTTCATGGTTGGAAGGTGCATTTGATATAGGCAGTGTGTCATCATGCGGAGTACTGAGCGCGCTTGAGATTGCATCTTCACCCTGCAAAACCAAGTACGTAAACAAGTAAATTAATTTATTCTTTGGTTATTGCTGTCATGAATAATTATGGGAGACTGTTTTTAGACATAACCATCTTCTGATTTTACATGTAATTACAGTAGTATTGTTGTTTTTGTTGCTGTTGTTGTCATCATCCCGAAGACTGATTGTATTGTATGGAACTGGGGACCTAGAAACAAGTCTTTATTTTGTATGCAGTGTGGGATATTGTTTATTTAAACAATTTGAATTGCCATTGATTGAACACTAAGCAATAGTTTCACCCAGTTTCACCAATAACTTCTGGGTGTGGTGTGGATGTTTTTGCTAAAGTCTAGCACTTGAGAGTTGCTCCAACCAGTCTTGCTAATAGCCCTGAATTGGAAGGATGGGCAGTAATGATAGGACATCAAGCTATCACTGAAGTACAGGGGAGTAACCTCCTGCCGATCTACAAGTGAATAGTTACTGCTGGGAGGAGCATAAGGATGCACAATAATATACAGGGCTATTACAAATGATTGAAGCGATTTCATAAATTCACTGTAGCTCCATTGACATATGGTCACGACACACTACAGATACGTAGAAAAACTCATAAAGTTTTGTTCGGCTGAAGCCGCACTTCAGGTTTCTGCCGCCAGAGCGCTCGAGAGTGCAGTGAGACAAAATGGCGACAGGAGCCGAGAAAGCGTATGTCGTGCTTGAAATGCATTCACATCAGTCAGTCATAACAGTGCAACGACACTTCAGGACGAAGTTCAACAAAGATCCACCAGCTGCTAACTCCATTCGGCGATGGTATACGCAGTTTAAAGCTTCTGGATGCCTCTCTAAGGGGAAATCAACGGGTCGGCCTGCAGTGAGCGAAGAAACGGTTGAACGCGTGCGGGCAAGTTTCACGCGTAGCCCGCGGAAGTCGACGAATAAAGCACGCAGGGAGCTAAACGTACCACAGCCGACGGTTTGGAAAATCTTACGGAAAAGGCTAAAGCAGAAGCCTTACCGTTTACAATTGCTACAAGCCCTGACACCCGATGACAAAGTCAAACACTTTGAATTTTCGGCGCGGTTGCAACAGCTCATGGAAGAGGATGCGTTCAGTGCGAAACTTGTTTTCAGTGATGAAGCAACATTTTTTCTTAATGGTGAAGTGGACAGACACAATGCGCGAATCTGGGCGGTAGAGAATCCTCACGCATTCGTGCAACAAATTCGCAATTCACCAAAAGTCAACGTGTTTTGTGCAGTCTCACGGTTTAAAGTTTACGGCCCCTTTTTCTTCTGCGAAAAAAACGGTACAGGACACGTGTATCTGGACATGCTGGAAAATTGGCCCATGCCACAACTGGAGACCGACAGCGCCGACTTCATCTTTCAACAGGATGGTGCTCCACCGCACTTCCATCATGATGTTCGGCATTTCTTAAACAGGAGATTGGAAAACCGATGGATCGGTCGTGGTGGAGATCATGATCAGCAATTCATGTCATGGCCTCCACGCTCTCCCGACTTAACCCCATGCGATTTCTTTCTGTGGGGTTATGTGAAAGATTCAGTGTTTAAACTTCCTCTACCAAGAAACATGCCAGAACTGCGTGCTCGCATCAACGATGCTTTCGAACTCATTGATAGGGACATGCTGCGCCAAGTGTGGGAGGAACCTGATTATGGGCTTGATGTCTGCCGAATCACTAAAGGGGCACATATCGAACATTTGTGAATGCCTAAAAAAACTTTTTGAGTTTTTGTATGTGTGTGCAAAGCATTGTGAAAATATCTCGAATAATAAAGCTATTGTAGAGCTGTGAAATCGCTTCAATCATTTGTAATAACCCTTTTATAGGCCTATGAAAAAATCGTCGCCGGCCGCGGTGGTCTCGCGGTTCTAGGCGCGCAGTCCGGAACCGAGCGACTGCTACGGTCGCAGGTTCCTATCCTGCCTCGGGCATGGATGTGTGTGATGCCCTTAGGTTAGTTAGGTTTAAGTACTCCTAAGTTCTAGGGGACTGATGACCACAGCTGTTAAGTCCCATAGTGCTCAGAGCCATTTGAAAAAATCGTCAATTGTTTGACAATATGCCGAAAGTGCACTCTTTGTAACGTCCGGCTCTCGATGAGCGCGGCCCTTCGCGCCGGAGGTTCGAGTCCTCCCTAGGGCATCGGTGTGTGTGTTGTTCTTAGCATAAGTTAGTTTAAGTAGTGTGCAAGGCTAGGGACCGATGACCTTAGCAGTTTGGTCTCTTAGGAATTCACACACCTTTGATCATTTTGCTCTCGATGACTTATAGTTAAAAATCCGTTTTTTTATATGGTAAACATTTGCCTGCATAGGGTCGCATTAAATTTTCCGCTAAGCCAAAAGCTTCATCTCCAACTACAAGATAGGGCACTGTTATTGGATCTACATAAGATATTGGTTCGGGTTTTAGTATATTCAATAATTTTTCTACAAGTCTTTTGTAAAATATTCAATTTTTAAATACAACGGAATCACTGCCCTTGCCATAAGCTCCGATGTCAACATACGTAAAACAATAGTTTGAGTCATAGAGTGACATGATACGATTCAGAGTCCATAGGCTTTATAACACGGATATGCTTGCCATCTATGGCGCCAATGCAATTTGGAAAATCTACGTATCTTTCAAAGTCTTCTGTTATTTTCTCCCACATATCTGCACAGTTCAGGCATGACTTCATGAACCAACTTTTCCCACAATGTCTCACATACTTCGCGGACGATTCCTGTTACCGTAGATTTTCCAAGCCGATTGTGGTAGCTAATGCCTCCAAATGAACAAACAGTCCCTAGACATCTGAAACAGCGAAATTAATAATGTATTATTTTCAGGTGTATCGCTACAAAAGAAAAAAAAGGAAAAACATACGTGATTTCTATAATAAGGAGCTAAAGAAAACCAAAACAGCTCCTTCAGGCTTAGCTGCTCGTAAAGCATCACAGTATATGTATTTTTCAAGATTTCCTTTTCTTCAGAAAAATGTAGACACCAGAGGAAATGCTGCGAGTATGAAAGTCAAGAAAGGCACACTGAAGTCAATAATGAGGCAAGTGAAGTCAATAATGACGCCAGTGGATTCAATGATGAGGCCAGTGAAGTCAATAGTGGGATAAGTGCAGCTAACGCTACTAAACCCACTCAAATGCGTGTAACCAAACGAACGAAAACCAAGATTGCGATGGAATACCGAATCAGTGTATTAATACAAAAAAATTATCCAGCCAAGAAAAACTTTGGAGAAAGAACTAGAAGAAAATAATATTTTGAAACAAGATTATGACAAATTTTTTGCTTGTCGTTATACAAAGAACTCAAGAAGGTACCAAAAATAGGCGTTTAGCAACCAAAATTGAGTTGCTTCAGGTGATACAAAGAGGGCAAGTTCACTACCATCTCTTCTCAACAATTCTCAGCAGATTGTACCTACCACGACATACTGGCATAATCAACAATATTCAAACGGACAGGGATATTTTACTGCTCCTGAAACAGCATCTACAGTCATAGTGTCAGCATCACCGTCTCCTGCATCCCAACATAGTTGTAGCTCGCTTTCTTCTACACTTGTTAACAATGTATGCGCTCATATTGTTCAACCGCAATAAATAAATATCTTACCTCAAAGTTATGAGTTTTTTTTCCCGGTGACACGTTTCGTCTCATGTGTGTTTCAGAACTTGAAATATCTTCCCTAACTAATTGAAGTAGCTCGTCAAAAGAATTTATTGATGCTCTCAAATAGTCAAAGAATTGTTCTCCGTACATTCTTAATGTAAGATACAACGTTACATTCTTAATGTAGGATACAACGTTACGAGTAACCACGTACGAGCCGATCACTTTTCTTTCTCTCCCTCCCTCTCTCTCTCGCTTTTTTTTTAGCAACCAGAGTAAAACAATATTTCTTCTTCGACTTCCATTGTGACACTGTCAGTTTCCGCTTCACAATGCGAACGCCAACCGCTTACTAACCGCGGCCGGACAGCGCCTGTCTGAACACCCAACCCGTCGTTTTGCGGTTCAAACCGCGCGATTGAAACTGCGCGATTGAAACTGCGCGATTGAAACTGCGCGATTCCCGCATGTCTCAACGTAGCCTTAATGTCTGCTTCTACGGAAGGTCGACAGTACAGCGCAATCGTAGACCACTGCCGTCCAACGGCCAGAGGCAGTTTCAGGTCTATGCTTCCCCCGCGCATAGACTGGAAAACGCCACCTGATGGGTGGACTGGTATGACGTGTGCTGACACAGAAGAGCCCAATCCGAATTTGGCGGAGAAGGGAGAGACAGAATCTAACAGTTTGTATGGCAGCTGGTTCTGTGTCCTCCCACGGTTGGAGATTTTCGTGCGCAGTGGGGACATGGCGTTAATCTTCAGTGTGAACCAAAGTGAGTTCAGGGAGATTTGCCTTTGGACGGCTGGGGAGATCGGTCGTGTTTCACTCCTGGAACACCAGAGCAGCCGGCCACTGTGGCCGAGCGGTTCTAGGCCGTTCAGTCCGGAACCGCACTGCTGCTACGGTCGCAGGTTTGAATCCTGCCTCGGGCATGGATGTGTGTGATGTCCTTAGGTTAGTTAGGTTTAAGTAGTTCTAAGTCTAGGGGACTGATGACCCCCGATGTTGAGTCCCATAGTGCTTAGAGCCATTTGAACTATTCTTTTAAAAACCAGAACGAACGTTAGAGTTGTTCACTTCTAGTCAGCCAGAGCGAAGGTGATGTGAGAGTCGGAAGTATTACCGTCACGGCAGACTGGGCAGTGTCTGTCTGTTACCTCTTGGTAACAACAATCGGAATTGTTTGTCGTTTCGCGCTCGAGCTATTTCGGTCGGATCTTTATCAACGGGCGCGGACCGCCATTGAGAGCAGCTGCAACATCATCCCTGTGCTCAGAGCTGTTGGCTTCCGGCCAGTCTAGGAGGTGGTAATGTGCTTGCGGCATCCGAGCAGTAGGGACTTGCCTAATTAATTTGACCCGTCCCAGCTTATGCTGTCGCTTTGTCGCAATACATATCCACGGCTTGCATGTGTGATCTGTATCAAGGGCTCTCATTCCTGATCGATATTGTTCGTGATAGTCAGGGGTAACGTGTTAAGACATACTCTCACTCACAGAGCCCTATAACATGATAGTTGATAACACTCCTGTTCACAGATTCAGCCAACATCTCATTACTCAAGTTACATTATTCTTATTATATTCCATTCAATTTTTGTGTCTTGTAATACTTTAGGAACTCTCGCAATAAATTGATTTGTGATGCCAAAATCTTCCTATTATTTAACAGTTCAATATCAACTTTATTATCAGGACCCTTCGCCTGATACGAGTGATCAGCTATTAAATTATCATAAATACACTCCTGAAAATGGAAAAAAGAACACATTGACAACGGTGTGTCAGACCCACCATACTTGCTCCGGACACTGCGAGAGGGCTGTACAAGCAATGATCACACGCACGGCACAGCGGACACACCAGGAACCGCGGTGTTGGCCGTCGAATGGCGCTAGCTGCGCAGCATTTGTGCACCGCCGCCGTCAGTGTCAGCCAGTTTGCCGTGGCATACGGAGCTCCATCGCAGTCTTTAACACTGGTAGCATGCCGCGACAGCGTGGACGTGAACCGTATGTGCAGTTGACGGACTTTGAGCGAGGGCGTATAGTGGGCATGCGGGAGGCCGGGTGGACGTACCGCCGAATTGCTCAACACGTGGGGCGTGAGGTCTCCACAGTACATCGATGTTGTCGCCAGTGGTCGGCGGAAGGTGCACGTGTCCGTCGACCTGGGACCGGACCGCAGCGACGCACGGATGCACGCCAAGACCGTAGGATCCTACGCAGTGCCATAGGGGACCGCACCGCCACTTCCCAGCAAATTAGGGACACTTTTGCTCCTGGGGTATCGGCGAGGACCATTCGCAACCGTCTCCATGAAGCTGGACTACGGTCCCGCACACCGTTAGGCCGTCTTCCGCTCACGCCCCAACATCGTTCAGCCCGCCTCCAGTGGTGTCGCGACAGGCGTGAATGGAGGGACGAATGGAGACGTGTCGTCTTCAGCGATGAGAGTCGCTTCTGCCTTGGTGCGAATGATGGTCGTATGCGTGTTTGGCGCCGTGCAGGTGAGCGCCACAATCAGGACTGCATACGACCGAGGCACACAGGGCCAACACCCGGCATCATGGTGTGGGGAGCGATCTCCTACACTGGCCGTACACCACTGGTGATCGTCGAGGGGACACTGAATAGTGCACGGTACATCCAAACCGTCATCGAACCCATCGTTCTACCATTCCTAGACCGGCAAGGGAACTTGCTGTTCCAACAGGACAATGCACGTCCGCATGTATCCCGTGCCACCCAACGTGCTCTAGAAGGTGTAAGTCAACTACCCTGGCCAGCAAGATCTCCGGATCTGTCCCCCATTGAGCATGTTTGGGACTGGATGAAGCGTCGTCTCACGCGGTCTGCACGTCCAGCACGAACGCTGGTCCAACTGAGGCGCCAGGTGGAAATGGCATGGCAAGCCGTTCCACAGGACTACATCCAGCATCTCTACGATCGTCTCCATGGGAGAATAGCAGCCTGCATTGCTGCGAAAGGTGGATATACACTGTACTAGTGCCGACATTGTGCATGCTCTGTTGCCTGTGTCTATGTGCCTGTGGTTCTGTCAGTGTGATCATGTGATGTATCTGACCGCAGGAATGTGTCAATAAAGTTTCCCCTTCCTGGGACAATGAATTCACGGTGTTCTTATTTCAATTTCCAGGAGTGTAGAATTATGTCGAAGGTGCAATTCTTAAACTGCCACAAACAGGGCCATATCATGTTTTCCTCCATAACTGCATGATAGGAACTGTGGTAGTTAAAGGGGGGATTGAGTGTATTATTGTAACTAATACGGATTTATGAAATGAATTTGGGTGACTTGTCCACCTCTCAACCATGGCAACTTACAACTTTTGCAAACAAGTAGTTACCAATCATTTTCTGTTCTGATCTCGGAATAGACAATCTCATCCACGCTTTGTGGACTGCTTACCTTTACATTTCTCTACATTTAGACGTCGTGCCAGGCTCTGAACCAGATTGTCACTATCTGGCTACGTACTGATAGCCTAGGGCGTTTTTGTGGAGAAATAATCGCATATCCCAGAACGAGGTTAACGAAGTCTCGGTATAGGATTACGGTCGACGCACTGTGGCGAAGAGAGTGGATACAGCCGCTGTCGAGAACCCGTGGCGGGACTTACTCTGCGTTGTTAGGGCGACATTTCTGCTTCTTTAGGCGCGCCCCGCTTTTGTGGAGAGGCACTAACAGCCGGCGGCAGATAGCGCTATTCAGCAAGGCCGTGGACTCGAGCAGGTCTTCGCTGCCACAATGGGCGAATATAACCAATCTGGCGGCCTTTATGCGGCCTGCGATTCGAGAGCACCGGCCGCCATTGTGGGCCGGATTACCACCTGCTGCTGCTGCTGGCAGCGTCTCCGCAGAAGGGCGTCGGCGCGCGTCCACGCCTTGTTAGCATCCCGCGCCGCCCACACGCAGCAGCGAAGGGCGCTCCGCCTGCTCTCTTCCTAGAACACAGAATTTCCTCCAAAGACACCGCCCCTTGCCTTTTCTTTAGGGGACTGCATATTATTCCATATAACCAACAATGTTGCTGCTTTTGAAGAGACTACACATGCTAATCAGAACAGATGACTATCGAAAGGTCACGGATTGGAGTCGACATCTATACATAAATCTATGCTCCGCAAGTCATTACAGTGTGTGGCGGAGAATACTTCGTATGTCAATTATTACTTCCCCCTTTCCCGTTGCAGTCTCAAATGGCGCGAGGTACATTTAGGACATCGTACGTTCTGTTGGTCAGGAACTCTTCAATGCTGTCACAAAGCGTATTTGCCATTCGGTACGCTTGCATTTTGTTCTTTAGTTAACAGCGCGAAATTGTATCGGAAGTCTTCTGGAAGTCAGGGAACACGGCATCAACCACGGAGCCAATCCCTACATCTATAGGGTGTCTGATAAGTCACTCCACCGGCCGGAGTGGTCCAGCGGTTCTAGACGCTTCAGTCTGGAACCGCGTGACCGCTACGGTCGCAGATTCGAATCCTGCCTCGGGCATGGATGTGTGTCCTTAGGTTGATTAGGTTTAAGTAGTTCTAAGTTCTAGGGGACTGATGGCCTCAGATGTTAAGTCCCATAGTGCTCAGAGCCATTTGAATCATTTTTTTAATTTGATAAGTCACTCCCTCTTTTTAAACATTTATAATTTCTTTATTTATGTACTAATTTTTTAGAACTACTTTTGCTAGAAACAGCACTCCTTGCGGCTGTGTTTAACATCCATTTTTCTTTTGTTGTAGTTGTGAAATGCCGCCTCCGTTGACTGTGGAAGAACGGACCAAAATAACAGCTCGTTATGAGGTCTGGCGATCTGTGGTGCGAGGACAAAGATGGTAGAGGGCTGAAAGAGAGATCCATGCAACAATGGATGCAACAATAGTTAAAAATTGCAATTAAAAATTACTAACAAGGGGAGTGTCACCGATGCAAGATGATCTGGAAGATCAACTTCGAGGACACCAGAGAATGTTGACAGAGTTCGTGAAATGTTCACGACGAACCCTAAGAAATTACTGTGTCATGGATCTCGTAAAGCGGTCTTTCACGTTACGCAGTTGCAGCTGTTCTTAAGAAAGATCTCACTTATACGCCGCGGAAACCACATTGTGTGCAGTAATTGTCTCCTGATGACTATGACAGAAGAATGGAGTTTGGAGAAATTTTCTTGGACTGGAATGATGATTGGCCTGAACTTATTGAAAACATTCTGTAAACCGATGAGAGAGTTTTCCACATAGCAGTCTTTGTAAACAGGCATAAATGCCATTATTTGGCATCCGACAACCTACACGAATGTATTGAGAAAGCACAGAGGCGTCCGAAGGTGACAGTATGGTGTGGTATCATGACACCCTTTCTGGCTGTGGAACACAACGAATGGCAAAGATACCTGGAAACACTGCAGGGTAGTTATGACCAATAATTTCACAATGGAACAACCCATAGCTTTACTTCAAGCAGGAAAGAGCGCCTGAACATTTTGCAAATAATGTCCACGAATGGCTGCATGATTATTTCCCAAGCCGTTGGATTGGCCGACATGATGCACATGAAAGGCCTGCCCACAACCCTCATTTAACGCTTTGCGATTTTTTTTCTGGGGTGGGCTAAGGAGTAGTTTTACACAGAAAACCACTGTACTTGAGTGAACTGGAAGCAGTAATTAGATGAACACTAACTTCACTTAACGAAGGTTTATTCAGCACTTGCACATACAAGAGCGCGGAAAGAACTGCCTCCCGCCAGAACACATACAGTATATATACCGCTACAGAAAATTCCACAGAACACATACAGTATATATACGCCTATAGAAGATTCCAGTAAATGATTCTCGACATTTGTCGATACTTCTAGAATATACTCGAACCGAATATAGAAATTAAAATTTTACAGTATATGTGAGTTTTGAACTCTATCTATTGCCTTCTGGATCTCGTGGACAAACAGAGCGAACTAGACTTCACACGACCGTTGTTTGCGAAATCCATGTTGATTTCTACAGATGAAATTTCGGTCTCCGGAAATATTCCGCCACTATCGCTCCTAACGTATTACGATATTCTTTCAATTTTTAATAATTATATTCAACTAAATAAATTTACTTTCTTAATTTGTTCCTTGGGACTAGCTATTATCGTATTACTTGCGGCAATAAACACGCCTTCACCACCGGCGTCCACCATGTCTTTGCGATATAAATTCCAACGGATATTAAATATTAGGTTGCAACTTACTTCTGGTTCACTCAGATTTCTTTTCATTGTACATTGAGGGAATTATTATTGTTTACAGGCAAGTCAAGTTTTGGGTCCTTTTGATGGACTCTCTGCAGTTAATAATAAGAAAATGAAACTGTATAGCTCAAGAGACCTTTTCAAGTCTCAGACATTTGTGATGTGTACATACAGAGTAAAGAATGAAAAAAATTGTACTAAGGCTGGGATTCGGACTAGAGTCTCCTACTCACTGGCAGATGCTGTAAGTACTATACCGCTCTGCACAGTGGCTTTGCATATCTCCATGGACTACCCTATCACGCCTTCTTCCTCAGTGCAAATTCCAGTTCAATGCTATTCGAGTTTAGGGGGGAGGGGGGGGGGGGGAATACCAAGTGGTATGAGGGGCAAACAGGTATTTGGATTGGGGAGGAAGGTGTGCTAGGGTAGTCAGAGGAGTTGTGCATAGTCACTTTGCCAGGATGGCGTAGTGCTTAGCGCATCTGCCTAGTGGGCATGAGACATTGGTTAGAGTCCCGGCCTTAGTACAAATTTTCATTAGTCGTTCCAGTCTGTATATACACATAATAATAAGCACGGACAAATTTTGGTGAGAAACAGACATCATAAATTTCTGCAGGATGCCATATATTGCTGAAGACATTCAGAGATGATCAGACCCCTCAGAGCTAACAAACTGCTGGTATATCAGTTGCTATGTTGCACCTTCTGTTCCAAACAGCTCCAAACACTTTCTCTGCTACGAGGGTCTGGTGTATCAGTGGGTCAGTCAACGTGTGATGTGGTGCCTAAGTGTTCAGTAAATCAGTAATGTGTAAGTGCGGACACATGAACACAGCTATTGTCATCGTAGAAGAAGGGAATGTCCACAGCACACTCCTCATGAGAATGGAGAAAAAAGGACAGCACTTGATCACCGACAATACTGAAATAAGTATATAGGTTCACGTGCGCGGGCCCAAGTCATGACACAAAAATACGGGGTGTTCAAAAAAGTCTCTCCGCAGTGCCGTATGATTGTTAGCCGCGCGTGCCGTGTGCCGCAGTGAATATACCGAAATGAAACTCAGTCAAATACAAGTAATTAATTATTGAATATTCATTTTTACTTAGAAATTTTCACGCTAAATTTCGGAAGTGTCCCCCCTGTTGTTGAATACACAATTCAATTCGTCTAATCATGTTTCCAAACACAAGCTGTAACATTTCTTCTGTAACAGAAGCAGTGAAAGTGGATATTGCAGTTTTCAATTCATCGATGGATTCCGACGTTTTTTATAGACAGTTGCTGTCACTGCACTCCAGAAGAAAATATCAGGTGGTGTTAGGTCAGGCGATCGTGGAGGCCAAAGTCCCTGTGAAATTATGCGATCACCAAAAACATCAGCAAGCAGCGACATTGAAAGGCGAGCTGTATGCGCGGTTGCACCATTTTGTTGAAAATAACCGTTCAGTATTTCACTTAACACAAGTTCTCCTATGAATGAACACAGAATATCACTGCAGTGTCGTGCGTTTATCGTTTCGTCGAAAAACCCAGGCAGGCGAACAATCATACGGCACTGCGGAGAGACTTTTTGAACACCGCGTCCTTCTAAAATATCACTGAACCACCACCGGCCTGACTACACCTTGTACAGAGCAAAAATCATGAGTTGTAGGATTACACGATAGGCCCCTAGTTAGTTCATGTCTAGTTTCTGAGTTGTTTTCCCCATTCCAGAAGTGCAGCTTTATGTGCCTCCATCAGCATTGGCCTCTTGTGAGGTAGACCTCATTGTTTGCATTTCCATTCCCAATGATCGCTCAGAAGCTGCTTGAGATGGACATATATTGATTGGTAGCAGCCTTTCCTCACGGGTTTGAAACCAGAGATGTCAGTGACAATGCATGACGCTCGTCTCCTGTCTCAACCGGTTAAGATATTTTTACGACTACCGTTCTCACGCCATGTTAGATGCTTTGGAACCGCACGCCATTTCACTTAGCTAGGTTGGACAGTTCGCTTTTTTTACGCCAACAGATAGGGAAATTTCATGTAGTACATCCTCATGAACGGGTCCAAACACAATAACTCGTTTCCTTCATTCCGTCGTGTTTCCACGTAGTTCCCTCTCACTGGAATAATTCCATGCAACCGAATGGCATACATGCACTACTTCACCGCCATGCCTTACGTTAGCGATGGAGGGTCACATGACAGCCTGATATCAGTGCTTCACCACAGCGACCGGTGTGCTCCTTCAAAGGCAGGTGACTAATATTCTTTCGTTCTTCGATGTGGCTAGAATATTACTCTCTTTAATGAATGGGTTTCATATTCTTCCCTCTTCGTAATCAGAAAGTGGACTGTACCGAGGTTTCACTAACCTGAGAAACCCTCATGTGCAGGCTACATTGCTCTACCACTACGTACTAGCCGCGCGGGGTTAGCCGAGCGGTCTAGGGCGCTGCAGTCATGGACTGTGCGGCTGGTCCCGGCGGAGGTTCTAGTCCTCTCTCGGGCATGGGTGTGTGTGTGTGTTTGTCCTTAGGATAATTTAGGTTAAGTAGTGCGTAAGCTTAGGGACTGATGACCTTAGCAGTTAAGTCCCATAATATTTCACACACACACACACACGCACACACATACACACACACACACACACACACACACACACACTACGTATTAGCCGCTGTGTACCATATACCTGATCCATTAAGGTAGCAGTTCTCCACCCGACGGCGTGGATTTTAATATTCATGTCGTTGGTATGTGTGACGTTCTGCAGTCAAATTAAAGTCATTCATCACTGAAAATAACGTGAACACTAGTATCAGGACATGGTTTCTTAAAAGGATTGTGGACATTTTACAAGAATAATTAAGCGGTGGTTTAAGCAAGCATTTCTTAAACATCGCAATTTGTATTACATATTTGGCGGTGATCGATAGCTTCAAATTAGCCACCAATTAAGACGAATATAAGTATTGTTTTGTACCTTTGCTTTTTGCCAGACAACTCTATACCAATTTTCACGTTCAAAATAGGATTTTGTTTGTTGGAACGCACTTTTGTGTGTTGCATTATATTCCTAAGAACTCTTGAAACGTTCATTTCTTCCATATCTCGGAACCACCGTAGCGTCGCACGAAGTTCCAATCGTGGTCGCGCCTAGCAGCCACGCGCTCTTGACTAGCACAGGAGCCAATGGAAGCGAACACAAGGGGATGACCATTTGCAGACACTTGACCATTGTTCACTACCACTCGCCTGTGTTTGTGAACAAGTACAGGAAACGCAAGGGAAGGAGACATAACGAATATAACGAATGAAAGTTGCGTTATTGTTTTTTTTGGCTCCAGTAACCGGTGCACAGGATACGACGCATAATAGAGTCACAGTGGAAAACTTTGGTAATCAAAGAGAATTATTTTTCATGATGAGCGCACATTTTTTGACGAAGTAAAAAACAAAATGACGTAGAAAGAGAATAAGTTAGGCTTTTTGAGTTTGTACGTAAGAGGAAAGGCGTGAAGATAGCACACTTAACACTGAATTGCAGCTGCAGCTTTCTTTAGCATTATTCCAAAACTTTAGACGTATGTGGATTGACGCCTTTCGCTGGCTTCTTATTACAACTGAAGAGGAAATTTAAAAGGAAAACACTAATTACTGAGGACGAAGTTAATCTGAATAAAGCTCTGAAGTTAGCAACCGTAGACTTACACACTAGCGATTGTTTCGCATTTATGTAGGTGCTGTATCTCAGATATTCTGATATCTGCAGTGACGTACTGGAAGCACTTAATGGATTTTGTTATAGTAATATACGGAAGATAGCGTTAATGAAATATGAGTACTGAGATGTGAAACATACATACGACCTGACATATTGGCCGTTTGATAAAATCTGAGGCATTATTTCACCAAAAGTATAGAGACACCTATTAGTGGACATTAATATAGAGTGTGTCCACTCATCTCCTTTATGATGGCTAGAGCTCCGCTGAGGACGCTTTCAAGGAAAGAATGTCTCAGTGTCTGTGCACCGGTGCCGATTTTTTGCTGCCACCGTACATGGGGATTCTATGTAGCCCACAGGTGAAGGATTACGATACTGTCGCTCATAAAGGTGATGTTATCTGTGAATACGATGGATGACGAAAATCCTGAAACGGTTCTGGCCTCCGAGACGAACCAGAGACAAAACCGTCGCCATGGAGGCAAGATCGTAAGTAAAATTATAAATAAGTTATGAGTAATACGGATGCTGGCGGGCCACCTGCCTGGTGCTAATACCTGGGTCACCGTCAAAGGTCTTACCTCCAACTCTATGCGTGTGTACGTCCTTCGGTAAGCACTTACAACCATACTTCCGTACCCCCTTCTTTGGTCCTTATCCTCTCAAGGATTGCTTCTTGTAGTTGGTCGCCATTTATCAAACTGCTTTGCTGTGCTATGCTTTCCTGAAACACGGCAGAACTCGAGGAGTCGCCAAGGCTCAAGTGGATTGCCAAGGGTTTAATTATATGATCTACAGTATGAAAGAATATGAAGTACGCACGACTTACTCCATACCTACTGAGACTGAGCCGTGGCGGCTCGCTCCGAGTCGATATCCGCGTAAAGATAATCTTGGTTCGGCTGGCGAACGAGGAAGCTCGGCCGAAGCGAGGTGAGCTGGGTCTAGGGGAGAAAGGTGGCCGGCAGTCGATGGAGTGGAGTCAAGTCCACACGAGGCAGATCGGAAAGGCGTGTGCTCGGCCGTGCAGTGCGTCGACTGCAGCCGTGTTTTGCTGTGGGGCTGGTAGCGGACTGGAATGCTCGCTGTCTTTGTCTTGCTGCTTGCCATACCCGCAAGTGTCGTACTTTCTTTTCGCCATTCCCGATGGTGGCTTTTTGGCAGACTTCAAGGTGAAGATTTCTACTATTTGGAAACCGGGGTGTTATACATGGGTCTACTCCTACTCCTTGCTTTGTGGTCGCTTCTGCCTGAATGGTGACCTCTAGTTTGTCTGAAAAAGTAAGTGACCTCTGGCTTATTGATGGGGGTTTGTGCCACGGCATATTTATAGATATATATTTGGTATGCTGTTGCTTCTTGCGACACGTATGTGAGCAGCTTGATTGACCTCTTAAAGGATTTTTGCTTTTCGTAAGAAACAGCTCCTCGTCATTTTGAATAAAATTCCATGCCTTGGCTCGCCCAATGCTGCATCGCAATTATTTATTCGAGGTTATGGAGATTCAATTTATTCGATACACTAGTTTTCAGAACTGACGAGTGCTACGCCCTAGCAATACTGATTCTCGTTTATCTGGACAGTTCCAAGTTCGTTCCCTAGCATAAAAATTAGGGTACCTGTTGCTTACGGGGCTCCGGTAAGACTAAGTGCATACTGCGTCACCGTGCGGTTGTTCAAAAATGGTTCAAATGGCTCTGAGCACTATGAGACTCAACTGCTGTGGTCATAAGTCCCCTAGAACTTAGAACTACTTAAACCTAACTAATTTAAGGACATCACACACATCCATGCCCGAAGCAGGATTCGAACCTGCGACCGTAGCGGCCGTGCGGTTCCAGATGTAGCGCCTTTAACCGCTCGGCCACCCCGGCCGGCTCGTGCGGTTGTGCCAGTTGATCTCCTGCGTGTATTATTTTGCGTGTCTGCTGGTGGGAGGGGGCCAAACTGCAAGCTCGAGGCACATTTGTCACCCCTCCGAATATTTAAACTTTACCGAATTTCAATATGTGATATACGCTCTGTAATTTTCTATTGTTAAGGACAGAATGTTTTCTCAAATTCTTAGCTTAATTCCAAGTTGCGTAACGAATTCATGGTTCTGTCTTTAGCGTAAAGGAGAGCGGTTACTTGCTCAGAATGTTTATATACTTTTATGATTTTCATAACTATCGCGTTTGGCCCAGTTAAATGCCAATAGGGCCCTTTTAAGTTAATTATTTAATCTGTAATATTTATTTCCGCAATTTGTTTATTGATTTAGTAAAATTGTGTTTGCATTTTTGATAAAACGATGAATGTTGTTTAAAGCAAATCCCTGGGGTCCAGTCCTTTCATTTGCTTCCTTTCCCGGCGTTCCTTTGGGCGGCAATTTCCTATTTCAGAGTCTATGTACAGCAACATAAATAACATATCTGTTCTAATTACAAACTGTAAGGTATAAAGGGTACTGTTCAGTATATGTATTTAACGTATTGCGCACTGATATCTGAAAACGTGTCTAATGTAACCGCTGGATTTTTATTTTTTATTTATTTTTTTTAATTTTTTTTTTGCGTTCCAGCTGTTTCGATTCCTTTGTGACATGATCCTTAGAAGCTCCTTGTGGGATTTTTGTAATTACCCAAGAATCAGGAATTCTTAATGCAAGTTGAGGGGCACAATCTACAGTGATGTAGCTTTCAAAAATTACTGATTAGAGGGCACTATAACACAATACGATCAGGCGTGCCGACCTCTTCAGATTCACATATGTTTGACTGAATTTTACCGGTTTTATGCAGTTATACGGGGTATGGTTCATGTTCCGTTATAAAAAGGATCATACTTCTACTTGAGTTCATATACTGCAATTACTTTCTTTCTCGATTGTCAGGAAACAATTGATAAAAATAACGGCCAGTGTCCTTATTAAAATGGTTCAAATGGCTCTGAGCACTATGGGACTTAACTTCTGAGGTCATCAGTCCCCTAGAACTTAGAACTACTTAAACCTAACTAACCTAAGAACATCACAGACACCCATGCCCGAGGTAGAATTCGAACCTGCGACCGTAGCGGTCGCGTGGTTCCAGACTAGCGCCTAGAACCGCTCGGCCACCTCGGCCGGCAGTGTCCTTATTATACTAGCCTTCTGTCACGTACCAGTTCTCCAGGACTTAAGGTGCATCTTATTCGTAATTTGTTTCCCAATGTTGTGCCTCACCTTGTCAGTGTCCCCTTCCACAACCAATAGCAGTCATGGCTGTACCTGCCGGCCGGTGTGGCCGTGCGGTTCTAGGCGCTTCAGTCTGGAACCGCGTGACTGCTACGGTCGCAGGTTCGAATACTGCCCCGGGCATGGATGTGTGTGATGTCTTTAGGTTAGTTAGGTTTAAGTAGTTCTAAGTTCTAGGGGACTGATGACCACAGATGTTAAGTCCCATAGTGCTCAGAGCCATGGCTGTACCTGACGATTATGGAAATTGGAAATTTGCGGTAAGGTCTTATGGAACCAAACTGCTAAGGTCATCGGTCCTTAAGTCTACACACTACTTAATCTAACTTAAACTAACTTATGCTAAGGACAACACACACATCATTGCCCAAGGGCGGACTCGAGTCGCCGACGGGGTGAGCCGCACGGACCGTGACAAGGCGCCCTAGTTCGTGCGGCTGCCCCGCGCGGCGTCGATTACGTGGGCAGCATATATTACCAGAAGTACTAATAATATTTCTACTGCTGTTGTACGAGATGCGCCCATTAGTCTTCGATGCACACCTCGCTGCATACGTCTTAGATGTGGGTTCGTATGTAGATAGCGCAGCTGCTGGCCCCAAAGCTTGGTGCGGAATCAAACAAGGCAACAACGATAACACACGTTTTATGTAAGTCTGCAGGCTTTCGTGGCAGTTGTCACTGAAGTTAAAAATCTTCTGGGTTATGAGGCCGCGTCATGTTTCTTCTAAAATGATCGAAATTCTGACCGCTCTGCTGGGATCTTCCTCGAGATTTTCTGGTCTTCCTCAATTCTTCTGGTTCTGCTAGAACAATAGCAGTAGTGGACCACCGAAGATCCTGAGGAAGATCCCAGCAGATGGGTCGAAACGTCGATCATTGTAGAAGAAACATGACGTGGTCTAATAACCCATAAGATTTTAACTTCAGCTTCAACGATAACATAGTTCCAATTCGGGCCAGATGATACTCCATTATGCGAGTTTTCTCGGCGAGTTTGTTCGGGTCTGTCATAGCAGCTCCATACTCAGCGAATGAGCGTAGGTTAGCAGATGCAGGACTCCTGCATCAACATCATAGGTAAGGTTCTAGAGGAGTTGATTTACCAATGACTTTCTCTGACCAGTTATGGAGTGCCAGGTGTGCGTTTCTGGTGTGTGTGTGTGACGGTGATGAGTGCATGTAGTGTTGCGTTGTTATGAATAAAGTGAAGGGAGGGGTTGTAACGCAGTGCCGACACATAGTCTACTCCTCTAGAATAGCAACAGGGCGGCTACCGGGCTTAACGTCTGCATCCGATGGGCGGATCACCATCAGTAGTGTTACAAGCTCTCACTGTATGAGATACTATGGAGAGAACTGGAATTTAATCCGAGACATCTGGGTAAAGAGCGTTTATCAGGAGCTTTTTGTCATCACTTCTCCTCTCCTTCACCGGGCAAATACGGCAGTGGAAATAATCCAAAATTGCTACAGAACGGCTCCTGGAACTCTCTTCTGAGATTAAACACTTCAGCTGGCGTCAACAGTATTGAGCATATCTGGGATGTCTTGCAACGTGCTGTTCAGAAGAGGTCTCCGCCCCCTCGAATTCCTTATGGACAGCCCTGCTGGATTCACGGTGTCAATTCCCTCCAGGACTACTTCAGACATTATCGAGTCGATGTCACGTCTGTTCTGCCACTTCTACGTCCTTACGGGAGCCCTACACGATATTAGGCAGGTGTACCAGTTTCTTTGGTTCTTCAGTGTATAATAAATGTGTGACACTTATTGTGAAATGCAGTTATAGTTTTACAATTAATATAACGCTCTTGTCTTCCCTATTTTGATGAGAAACATTCGTCGAGTAACCTTCTACGGGCATGGGTAGATAAATGAAAACAATAAAAATAAAATTAGTAAAAACTATAATCGGGTTTGAACACGCGTCGTAAAATTAAGAAACAGCGACGCTGACCACTGAGCCGTCATTTCGTCTGCGCATATCGCGCGTTAAAACGCACAAAAGTACTTCGAAAATACCTCTTGACAGTCATATTTTTCAGGAACAGTCAAGTATGTACGGATAAACCGAGACACGGGTTCGCTTATTTTGACTCCTCGTCCATTGAGTGAAGTTCAAGGGAAACCGGGCGATGGCAGTTGCCGTGTTCCCCTCGTAAATACTCTGTTTTGCACACATTTTTCTACGCCCACCTCATTGAAATGCTCCATTAACTCCTTTATCGTAACTGTGATATCCTCTCTACTTTGCACTATCGGTACTCGATCATCGTCATATAATAATGATTAAATCGTACCGCGCTGGAAAGGAATATACCTGTGCAAGACTTGAGTCCACCGTTCCAATATACAGGGTGTTACAAAAAGGTAAGGCCAAACTTTCAGGAAACATTCCTCACACACAAAGAAAGAAAATATGTTATGTGGACATGTGTCCGGAAACGCTTACTTTCCATGTTAGAACTCATTTTATTACTTCTCTTCAAATCACATTAATCATGGAATGGAAACACGCAGCAACAGAACGTACCAGCGTGACTTCAAACACTTTGTTACAGGAAATGTTCAAAATGTCCTCCGTTAGCGAGGATACATGCATCCACCCTCCGTCGCATGGAATCCCTGATGCGCTGATGCAGCTTTCAAATGCCCCCATAAATGAAAGTCAAGAGGGTTGAGGTCAGGAGAGCGTGTAGGCCATGGAATTGGTCCGCCTCTACCAATACATCGGTCACCGAATCTGTTGTTGAGAAGCGTACGAACACTTCGACTGAAATGTGCAGGAGCTCCATCGTGCATGAACCACATGTTGTGTCGTACTTGTAAAGGCACATGTTCTAGCAGCACAGGTAGAGTATCCCGTATGAAATCATGATAACGTGCTCCATTGAGCGTAGGTGGAAGAACATGGGGCCCAATCAAGACATCGCCAACAATGCCTGCCCAAACGTTCACAGAAAATCTGTGTTGATGACGTGATTGCCCAATTGCGTGCGGATTCTCGTCAGCCCACACATGTTGATTGTGAAAATTTACAATTTGATGACGTTAGAATGAAGCCTCATCCGTAAAGAGAACATTTGCACTGAAATGAGGATTGACACATTGTTGGATGAACCATTCGCAGAAGTGTACCCGTGGAGGCCAATCAGCTGCTGATAGTAACTGGAAATCTGTCTCGATACAAACGTACCGCACCACGGCTATTGCCCTGTGCTAATCCATACATCAAATGGGCATCTGCCAACTCCGCATTTGTAAACATTGCACTGACTGCAAAACCACGTTCGTGATGAACACTAACCTGTTGATGCTGCGTACTGATGTGCTTGATGCTAGTACTGTAGAGCAATGAGTCGCATGTCAACACAAGCACCGAAGTCAACATTACCTTCTTCAATTGGGCCAACTGGCGGTGAATCGAGGAAGTACAGTCCATACTGACGAAACTAAAATGAGCTCTAACATGGAAATTAAGCGCTTCCGGACACATGTCCACATAACATATTTTCTTTATTTGTGTGTGAGGAATGTTTCCTGAAAGTTTTGCCGTAACTTTTTGTAACACCCTGTATATGCAGAACCTGTATTTTAAATCAGTGATGGTGACGTCAGCATACCCCTGCTGTTAGAGCCATATCGCCACGGATCTCGCAGCAGAGGCAGGGCTGTGTGGTGTGAGTGTGCAGCAGCCCGCAGCCCGCAGCCCGCGGCAGATTGAATTGCGGCGCGTGGCGTGTCCGCTGGCCGCGGTGTCCCCGCGCGGCCATCTGCCGCCGCTAAGAGATCGCTGGCAGCCAATTAACGCCGACCAGCGCGCCAGTAATGAAGAGGCCCGTGACTCAGCCGCCCCGCCTGTTGCCCTCCCCTCGCCACAAAACACGACACGACACGACACGCTAAACTGTTGCCGCGCGCCCTCTTCGATTAAACGTCTCCCCCACATTTTTCCCTCCTCTTCCCCCCCCTCGCTGGCTCCCCGGGACCAATGCCCTTCTTTACGTTTCTACGTTTGTCGTGTCTACCTCCCTCGCCCCTCCCCCCCTCACCCTGTGGGCGCCAGTTGCACCTCCCCGGCCGGAAGGGACAGGGCAGTCTTCTTCTTGCGAGGGTCGGATGAGGGCGGAGATCGATTGAGGCCCTGTCTCATCCCTGACGTCCGAAACGAATCCGTAGAAACGAACGGCGTGTGCCGTGCCGGCTGCCGTTGCGCGCGCACGGAGCAATTTATTTCCGCCGGGTCCTCTGGGTCTGCGGTCAGGTATAACTGCTACCGCCACGTCACGACAACGGACCGTCGCTTCTGCACAAGCTGGAGGATGATAGGCGATACGTCGCTGACTGTGTTCACAATTATTAAGCTTACCAGTGTGCCAGAACTATGCAGTAGTTTACTGCTAAAAGGAAGATTAGAGAAATCCTACTCTCAAATTAGGAGGAAGTTCCATTCACAGTAGTAAAATATTAGATATATCGGATTGTATGTAGACGGAAAAAAGAAATCTGTTTGCTCATCTGAGCAAAGTATCCGCCTCCGTAGCCGAGGTTGCTAACGTAGGCTTGTGCCGTAGCGCTCCACGCAGACGTAAGCTGTGGCTGTGCGACTAGGCCACACAGAAAAATCAGCCATAGCAGAACACAGCATCAATGAAGAACACACCTTCAACTTCGAAAACACGAAGGTACTGTGCCGAGCATCTGGCTTTTGGGAAAGCGTGATCAAAGAATCCATAGAAATAAGGATTCACGAGAATCTGGTCAACAGAGACGAGGGATACCAACTCAGCGCAGCATGGAACCCGGCGATAGCGGCAATCTGTCGGGAGCGTGCCCGTCAATGTCCTCCGCCGCGGACGCAGACAGAATGCTCCCACCGAGAACCGAACGCGGTCGCCGGGGGCGGCCGCCATCCCCACCACCGCGCGCACGCCGCTGGTCCACCGCAGCCACCCATGGTCTAGTGGAGGGGGTGACCGCGCATATAAATAGCCCGCTCCCCGCGAATCTCGACACTTCGCCAGAAGATGGGTAGTATGACACTTCCCGAAACGTCGCGAGATATCAACGCTACCACCCGGCTGGAGACCCAAGAAACCTTCATCAAGTCGTAGATATGTTCATCAATCAGTGCGCTCGCGAAGTATTCTGAAAAAATGTCGTAGTTCCACGTTCCGCCAACAGGTGAAAATATGACGTTGTAAGCAGAATGTGTCTGGGTGCACGAGAAGGTGAGGAACGATGTAACATATAATAATGACGGTTCTGGCACGTTTATAAGGATATGGTAAACTTGCATGATCTCTCGACTCAGCAACAAGCCGCAGCCGTGACACGGCGAGGTCGACAATTGCTCGCAACATATGCGCTGTAATCAGAGCCATATGTCGTCGTATGTTATCGTTTACATCAGGAAGAGGCCGGATACATCTCTTGCAGATATCCCTGCAACCAGAAGTCAATTATATTTGGGTCTGCGCATGTCGAAGGCAACAGGTCTTGAAACAGCCAAGAGACGATGCGGTCGCTACCGAAGATCTCTCGAAGCTAATGTTTCACATGGGAAGCGACATGTGGTGTCGCCCCATCTTGCATGAAAATAGTGGCGTGGACACAATTGCGTTCTTGCAAAGCTGGAGTCATGTTGCACAAGAAGGTCCTTATAAGTTGCAGATGTCACTGTACTACTAACAGGACCGCGAGGTGGCATCTTCTCGAAGCAAACCGCACGGAGAATGAAGGAGATTGTGAAACCACACCTTATAAGTTGCTGTGCAGTGGATGTTCCTGCACAAAATGTGGCTGTGTAGCACGGTTTATGCTAGAATTCTGTGCATTCAAGGCACCGTGCAGACAAAAATGTTCCTCGCCCACCGAAAAAAATGCTCGTCGGCCACATGTTACTTATTTTCACGCGTGCCAAAAGTCGGAGGGCAGAGTCACAGCGTTGTAGCCTATCATGGGTCTTCATTTGGTGCACATTCTGAATCTTGTAGAGCTACCAGTCTAACATTCACCGCAAAATCTTTTCAACTATTGACCAGCGGAAGGATAATTACCGTGACACACTTCAAGCAGTGGCAGCAGAATCCGCCACACGGTCGGTAGTAGTAACAGCAACTTCATCAATAACTGTCACGGGAATGGGCCGCCACCATCTCTATGCTGTATCACCTAATTCACCTGTATCTTCGCCGGCCGGAGTGGCCGAGCGGTTCTAGGCGCTACAGTCTGGAGCCGAGCGACCGCTACGGTCGCAGGTTCGCATCCTGCCTCAGGCATGGATGTGTGTGATGTCCTTAGGTTAGTTAGGTTTTATTAGTTCTAAGTTCTAGGCGACTGATGACCTCAGAAGTTAAGTCGCATAGTGCTCAGAGCCATTTGAACCTGTATCTTCAAACTTATAATATTTTTTGTTTCATTTATTGACAAGCGACCTCTTTGCAGCTATTTCTGTCGGCTATTATACGGCAATGCAGCTCTGCTGTCGCTGCCGTTCTGACAAAACCGCTTTACCAGCAGCCATTGCATTTCGTACTGAAAACTTGAGCCTCGTTAACCCCTTACACAAATGGTCACTTTATAAAAGAAATCAACACCCGTCATCAAGCGACAAACAGCAGACTGACGTCAAAACAAAAAACGTTTCGCAATCTGACTGCTTACAACGTCATATTTTCACCTGGTGGTAGAAAGTGGAACTATTATTTTTTTCATAATACTGTCTGAGCGCATAGAGATATGAACATGTCTATAATGTTTCAGGATCCTTCGATGCATACAGACCGCACTGTAGCACTCGGAACGCCATCAGTTTAATTACAACCATCTGGCATTAGTCTACGAGTTCTACATATTTAGGTGCTATGTAATACAAGGTGCGTCTGAAAATTTCGGCCAATGGCATCAGAAGATAGAGGAAACAATAGTTACAAACAAAATACTTTTACTGGGCTGACCATTAGCTACAAAACACTTCTGACATCAGTCGTAAAGCTGTTGGAAACCAATACGATATGAAATGAAGCGACGGTCAGTGGCGTGGTGTTGATCACCTTCCCTCTCACCCAGCTTCCCAGAAAGAAAAGGTCGGCTGACAGAATTCAAGATTCAGACGATGTTGATCGCCTTCTTCGACAGCAGGGACATAAGCCATCGGGGGAGACGCTGAGCACGATGCCACTAACTGTTGCATGGTCTCCGGATCGTTTCGCTAGCACCAGGTCTCAAATGGAACAAATGGCTCTGATCACTATTGGACTTAACATCTGAGGTTATCAGTCCCCTAGACTTAGAACTACTTAAACCTAACTAACCTAATGACATCACACACATAAATGCCCGAGGCAGGATTCGAACCTGCGACAGCAGCAGCGGCGCAGTTCCGGACTGAAGCGCCTAGAACCGCTCGGCCACAGCGGCCGGCAGCACCAGGTCTAATATCCTGTAATTATACTGATATAAAACAACATGTAACCATGGTGTCTCGAGCGATTCCACAAGAAGCATTTGTTCTCAGATTTTAACAACTTTACAACCGACGTCAGAAGCGTGTTGTAAATAATAGTGATTACCTTGTAGCCTACAATATGTATTTTGTTTGTAATTCTTATTTCTTTCATTTTCTGGGACAATTCACCGAATTTCTCAGGCGTACATTGTATATTAAAGCTATCTGAAGTTATAGAGTTTTATGGTGAGTAAAATTTTGTATATTTATTAAGCGGCTAAGACATACTTCGTCGTTCATGCTGTATCTTGTACCACGGAACGGAAGAAGGTCTTAAAGTGATATTTGCTAACTAACTGAATTTCTTTGATGTCATGACAAGTTTCCCTATCTTGAAAATGGGAATTCGAGTTGAGTTGCGAATGGCTTCCATTTCAAAATGTTTTTAACTTCTAGATGGTTTTTTGCAATACGTCTTAATTTGATTTCATTTATTCATTTTTGGTTTGTAGTAGAGCATACAGTACTGACAAGATTTTCTAGACTGCAACAATTTTAAATTTGAATAAAACATTTGCTCCTAAGTACTGGACCTTGTTTTTAAATGTGAACAGAACATTTGTTCCTAAGTAGATGACCTTTTTGTACATTGGATCAGTTTTTCGCATTTGGAAAAACCTTACTTTTCCGGAGTGTTTTTTCTTTATTTCAGAAAAAGACTGCAGAACACGTAAAGTGAATCCTGTCATTCGAAAACTGACTAAGAAAATACTTGAGGTCTGGCTACAGGTAAAAGTCTGTGAAGTGTTCCTAGCTCTCCCCTACGGGACGGCGGCAGTGGGATGTGGGCGGAAGGGAAGAGCAGGAAGGATAGGGGCGAATGAAAGTCATACACTGTCTGCGTTTATTGCAGATTCGGGTTACAGTAGGACCTTCCGGCATCGATCTAGTTATCTCATATGCGCCGGCCGGAGTGGCCGAACGGTTCTAGGCGCTACAGTCTGGAACCGCACGACCGCTACGGTCGCAGGTTCGAATCCTGCCTCGGGCATGGATGTGTGTGAAGTCCTTAGGTTAGTTTGGTTTAAGTAGTTCTACGTTCTAGGGGACTGATGACCCCAGCAGTTAAGTCGCATAGTGCTCAGAGCCATTTGAACCATTTTTATCTCATATGCCAGTCGCATAGTCAACAGATGCACGTGGCAAGTTAAGACAATTTCCAAGGAACAGGGCTGAGATCACAGTGGAAGCCCCAGGATACTACAATAACTTAATGAGCGGGATGAAGGTGCCGGCTGAGTTTACGGAAGGCGTTTTGTTGCTTCATAATGGTTGGTAATCCTTCATGTAACAAGATACACTTAAAAACACCAATAACACATAAATCAATAGTGTCAGATTGATTTCAGCATGGCGAACCAAAAGGGCCAAACATACAATATTTTTTTTTATTTTTCAGGAAAAATAATACTTCTTTATATAGAAGTTTAACATTCATAAGAATACAGCTCGAGAACCCTTTAGGCAGCCATAAGGTTTCAACGAGGCAAATCTGCCTTCACTGCAATTTCAGGAATAGCATTACCATAACAAATTGAAAACCACTCATTAGATAGTAAACTTCAAGCAAGGAAGGTGGCTTATATTTAGAAAAGTTTTACACATTCTGGATTAGCATTAAGATAACTTTAGGGCGTTTGTGAGGCTAGCAATTTAGCAACTTTGCAAACATGAAGGTAACAAGTTCAGCATCCGCCAAATTTAAAATTTACAGGTCCAGGATTGTAATAAAGATTTGGAACATCCTTTGGCCACTAACAGATTTGGAACAGAAGGTAACAACGATTTTAAAATTTACGGCAATCCAGGATTAAGAACTGAAAGATCTTCAAATTAAGCAACAATAAAAGGTCTGGCTGGGGGGAGGGAAGACTCGGCTAGGACGGTTTAAGGCAGCGGACACCTTGATTTAAACTTGTCCGAATGCCATAAGATTAAGCAAGGAGGCTACCGCAAGACAGGAGGCAGAACACCACGCCGCATACACGTACACAGCCGACGTGGACCAGCCAAGCCCGGTAAATAGGAGGGTGGCGGGTAACTCGCCGGGGACAGCGGCTCCAACGCTACGAACAACTCGGAAAGCCGAGGGCAAGCAAACAAGCACATAATTCACGCAAGACTCAGCATCGAATAAGTAAGTTCCCACGGCCCGACACAAGAATACCAGATGGAAACCCCGCCCCAGACACCGACCAAACTTAATTTGTTACAATTACTGCATAATTTAAACAAGGGTGATTAACCTGTTAACTGTTTAACAGTAATGATCAAACACAGGAATTAATTTGATTAAATAGCCAACTGTTAAGAAGACCCACTAAAAACAAATTCAGTTAAGTAAACTCAAAAGTATCAAGAAATGCTTAAGCGCTAATACTTAAGCACGAGGTCACAGTAGTGTACTACTGGCCATTAAAATTGCTACACCAAGAAGAAATGCAGATGATACACGGGTATTCATTGGACAAATATATTATACTAGAACTGACACGTGATTACATTTTCACGCAATTTGGGTGCATAGATCCTGAGAAATCAGTACCCACAACAACCACCGTAATAACGGCCTTGATACGCCTGGCCATTGAGTCAAACAGAGCTTGGATGGCGTGTACAGGTACAGCTGCCCATGTAGCTTCAACACGATACCACAGTTCATCAAGAGTGGCGTATTGTGACGAGCCAGTTGCTCGGCCACCATTCACCATACATTTTCAATTGATGAGAGATCTGGAGAATGGGCTGGCCAGGGCAGCAGTCGAACATTTTCTGCATCCAGAAAGGCCCGTACAGGACCTGCAACATGCTGTCGTGCATTATCCTGCTGAAATGTAGGGTTTCGCAGGGATCGAATGAAGTGTAGAGCCACGGGTCGTAACACATCTGAAATGTAACGTCCACTGTTCAAAGTTCCGTCAATGCGAACAAGAGGTGACAGAGACGAGTAAGCAATGGCACCCCATACCATCACGCCGGGTGATACGCCAGTATGACGATGACGAATAAACGCTTCCAATGTGCGTTCACGACGATGTCGCCAAACACGGATGCGACCATCATGAAGCTGTAAACAGAACCTGGATTCATCCGAAAAAAAGACGTTTTGCCATTCGTGCACCCAGGTTCGTCGTTGAGTACACCATCGCAGGCGCTCCTATCTGTGATGCAGCGTCAAGGGTAACCGCAGCCGTGGTCTCCGAGCTGATAGTCCATGCTACTGCAAACGTCGTCGAACTGTTCGTGTAGATGGTTGTTGTCTTGTAAAAGTCCCCATCTGTTGCCTCAGGGATCGAGAGGTGGCTGCACGATCCGTTACAGCCATGCGGATAAGATGCCTGTCATCTCGACTGCTAGTGATACGAGGCCGTTGGGATCCAGCAAGGCGTTCCGTATTACCCTCCTGAACCCACCGATTCCATATTCTGCATACAGGCATTGGATCTCGACCAACATGAGCAACAATGTCGCAATACGATAAACTGCAATCGCGATAGGCTACAATCCGACCTTTATCAGAGTCATAAGCGTGGTGGTACGCATTTCTCCTCCTTACACGAGGCATCACAACAACGTTTCACCAGGCAACGTCGGTCAACTGCTGTTTGTGTATGAGAAATCGGTTGGAAAGTTTCCTCATGTCAGCACGTTGTAGGTGTCGCCACCGGCGCCAACCTTGTGTGAATGCTCTGAAAAGCTAATCATTTGCATATCATAGCATCTTCTTCCTGTCGATTAAATTTCGCGTCTGTAGCACGTCATCTTCGTGGTGTAGCAATTTTAATGGCCAATAGTGTAAAACATAAAACGGTAAAAAAATTCTTTCCTTTATGAAAAGTGTTGAATCTCACCAAGACCTTCCAACGTGAGTGCAGAAAATAAGCCAAAATTCATCGGGCCGATGGCGTTTGCTTACCACGATCATGCCCGCTGTTACAATTCATGCACATGTCGGGCAAGTAAGAACCTGCCATCATAAAGGTCAGGTTCGATATTCGGCCTCAGTAGTCACTAATATATGCCCTAGAACATATTATAGCCAAATTAATTTCACATCCAAGCAATAATGACAATATCACTGAAATGCTGAACAAACTGCGATAAAAAAAAACAAAGTGTAAATATACTCAAATATATCCTGCATGAGGGGAGTTCACAAAGAGAGGGGGAGACGGCAGAGGCCGTGGCATGGCCCCTGTCCAACATCCCCTGACTGGTTATTCAGACAGTGCTGCGCCATACTGCGTCTTAACATTGGCTCAGCACAGGCGTTCTACTTTGGTCCATCAAATCATCACGCACCTAGCAGCATGAGTAGCTTGCTAGGACGACTGGTTACTAAATGAAAAATCTTAACCAGATGGAAAGACAATATAAATTGTCATTTCTTTGTTGTCCACGTGGCGGCTGACAACTGATCAGACAAAGACGAGTATGTCGGCTCTGGTTCTGTAAGAAAAACTGACAAAAAAAAAAAAAAAAAGCCAAAGAATAAAGTTGGTGAAATGAAGAGATAGAAATCGAAACTTCCTAGGTGATTAAAACTGTCTGCCGGTCGGAGACTATGTTGTTGTAGTGTGTTTCATAGTAGAGATCAGAAAAGAGCTCCGTATACTCGCTTTAAACTCGCCAGCGAGTCCGCGAGTACACGAGTTCGCAAGTATAACTGCCAATTCTTGGACTCGTGGCATTCCCACTACATAAAGCAACCGTTTTGAAAGAAATTTCCGCCATTAAACTGTAAATTACTGTTTGTTTATTTCACTCAGTCTTTCGCTTAGGCTTTATAGCTGTCCTCAAGTGTAAGCTTGAATGTCACAATATGCCGTGGCCTACCTAAATGACAGAAGCAAGTCGCAACAAATATGACGACAGAGCGGTTAACAGTGAATATTGTTCAGTTTTAGATACATTCACGTAGAAAAAACCTTTTGCGAAGGCTGCTGCAAATTTATTTTAGAATTTAATATTATTCAGAGAATGTCTAACAATTACGTTGAAAAATACACGTTTCCGAGGCGCTGCCGAATTTGTAGCCACAGTACAGAGAAGATGACATAGGGGTGAAATGCAATCTTTAAATCGTGATTAGTTATAAAAACAAATTTCAGAAATGAACGTTGAGTTACACAACTCACTGTAAGCACATAAACGCAAATTGCCGCGTTCAAATGAGTACATAAATAGGGCGGTCTCTTGTCACAGGGACATAACAGAGGTGTTGCTCTGTGCTTAGTTTTCTCATTATGGAGGTTCGTTTGACACATAATCATATTTTTTCTGATGGTGGGGGTGAATAAACGAGAATACAACCATTTTGTTTGCATTTGAAGAAATTTGTATGGAGTGTACCGTAAAACTTATTCCAGATATCAGTCCTCCTCTAATGGAACACATCTGCAACTGTACAGGATGTATGAGGAAGAATCATCCGATTTAAAAAAAAAAATCATAATTGTTGTGTTATTTGAGATACTTGCGTGAACAACGTACTGTTGGGAAGAGCAAACTCTCGAGTTTTACATTGTTGCCCCTAGGTAGCAGCAGTGTGTGCACATTGCAGTTCTAGTAAAAATGGTGTCGGGACAACAGCGTTTTGTGTTCTACGTTTTGAGCAGTGTGAGTCAGTAATAACTGTTCAGCGTGACTTTCGTTCTAGGTATGGTGTGGATCCTTCTATAGCACAGAGCATTAGACGATGACATGAACAGCTCCGCGAAACAGGGTGTTTGTGTAAAGGCAACTCGCCGGGTCGTCCCCGAGAGTCTGACACAGACGTTGAACGAACGCGCCATAGTTTCACAAGGAGTCTGCAGAAATCCGTTCGCAGTGCAGCTCGACAGCTCAATGTCCGCCTGGCGTATATTGCGTCGACGTTTACACTGAAACCATACAAAATTCAGCTACTGCATGCTCTTCGTGAAGGTGACAAACCACAGCGTGTGTAATTCTGTAATTTCGTTCTTGGCATGATGGAGGGTGACAGCTTTCTCCCACACTTAGTGTTTAGTGAAGAGACCAATTCCATTTAAATGGAAAGGTGAACCATCGTAATGTGAGAATATGGGGTACGGAACAACCACATGAGGTTGTACAACATGAGAGGGACTCTCCAAAATTTAATGCGTTATGTGGAGTTTCATGGGAAAAGGTATATGGTCCATTCTTCTTTGCCGAGAACACTATTACAGGAAGCACATATTTAGATATGCTTGGGGTATGCTTTTCCCACAGTTGGAGACTGATTCGAACTACTTCATTTAGCAATAGGATCGGGCACCGTCACCCTGGCATCTGGAAGTGCAGGAATTTTTAAGTCAAAGGATTACTGAACCAAATAATTCAGCCTTACATTACTGGCCTCTAAGGTCATCGGACCTGACTGTATGTGATTATTTATTGTGGGAGTTTATAAGACACTCTGTTTATTTGCCTTCGTTAGCAACAACGACGAATGAACTGAGACATCGCATAACAGCAGCTGTGGAAGCTGTAACTCAGGACATGCTCGCTGCAGTCTGGGAACAATTTAACTACGGCATTGACATATGCCGTGCATCTCAAGGGGGGCAAACTGTACGGTTATGAATAGGTATCAAAAATAACTTTTTGTGTTTCCCGTTCACCAAAAAACAAAATTCATTGTATTTGTTTATTAATTTCAGAAATATTGACGTGACAAATCGGATAATTCTTTTTGACACACCCGGTGTACATTGCAGCAATTAATTTTCGCCTTGGGCCCTCCACAGTCTCACAAAACACAGCTTCATTATAGACCATCTAATTCTAACAACCGTCCATTTCACCTTTTTAGTGCCACTTTACAGCAGTAGGATCGTGTAACCATCTACAGTACTAACAGTAAATCACGACAAGCCTTACACTCCTGCATACTTCTGTAAGAGAGAACGAGTCGACGAGTATGAAGTGACCACAGCTTCACAGTTCGACTTGTCATCTCCGCGGAACTACAGCGGAAACGTAGGAGAACTGTTAGCAGTGATGTAACAGCGAGCCCTGATTTGTGAAGCATTCAACCCGCAACATAATACCCGTGCTCGCACCATTTTTTATCTCTATTTCATAGATAAATTATATGTTACTCTTGGCCAAAACATCTTCTGGATAAATGCACTTGAAATTTCAAACTGGTTACTGTACACTTTCTTTTCTGCAAATACTTTTCTGCCAGCATTCTGTCATTTATGATGCTTAAGATGGTTTATCTTCTATTAACACTATGTAATAAAATGCGATAATACTTTTTTGCTCAACACTGCTACACTCTTACTGTTGAGTTGCGAAGAGTGTCCAAGAGGAAACTGCAGATCTACTCCTAGTTATGGAATTGGAGTGCTGCCGGTAAGAGCAGTTTTGGGCAGGTTGAGGAATCCAGGTGTTGAGCAGGTAAAAGAAGAGGAATTCGAATAAAACGGACAATTTTGCGGGCCTCCCAATGCATGCTGGAACGACACAATATGCTGCCTCACAGTGACTCGCAATCTGGTGCAGAACTCTCAGTTTCAGTCTGTGAAAGGCCTTACTAGTTATTACACTTTAACCCGAGTGCATAGCCGTTATGACCTGTAATAATGCTCTGAACATATTTCCCTTCTTAAACAAAATTTTGATACATGAATGAACAACATCGTGATCTGACACTGTTAATGAAATATTAGGAAGTGTGCAGACTTCCACAGCGCAACGGAATATAGGAAGTGACCTTTAATATGTCTTAAAGTACATTGTAACAAAGACATGAAATCATTCTAACACAACCTATAAGCGTAGCTACACCTTCTCTAATAGAGAAAACGTGTGCAATGCAAAAGTAATCTGCGCCTTGTATTCCTAATACCCCATAGCAAGAACTGAAACACGTGTCTCAAAGTTCTCTGCCGTTCAAACCTATCTAATGTTGGGCGAAAATTGTATTCAAAGAAGAAAATATCCTATCTCCTGAAAGTAGTTTGTAATGCTACTAATTCTTAAGAACGCATCTAGAATCTAAAAACAACAGATACATATGTCCTCTAAGGGACCACGTTAAAAATAAATTACTACTTATTCTCCAGAACAGAAAATTTACCCCTTATGCCTTAATATCCCCGCAGTACTATTTAGCGAGTGAGAAAGTAAAATGAGAAGCGACTAATATCTGCAAATATCTCGAACAAAAGTAGATATTAATCCTCATTATGACAGACGAAGACACGTACCGCACAAAGGCCTAACCTTGCTTTCAATGAAAACTGATCTGCAAAGCTGAAAAAAAAGTCCGCGTAATATAGAATTACGCCGGTGCAACGTTAGTATGCAACGCTCTCACCATGAATCCTGAGTACTGCAGCTCGGAAATGCCCATCTGTATGAATACACAAGTCAGTACCGTCTGAACTTAACAAGTAGAATAAAATTAACTGTCGCAGGCGGTGACCACTGGAAGAAGCAAAGCAACAACAAATACTTGCCACATAACTTTGTTCAAACTGAATCTAACCGACTAGCCATTTAATAGGTCTTCATGATTCCGCACTCTAAGTAAAATTTGCACATATGCTTTAACATTAAATGGTTATTAATCAGTGAATGTATAACTGGAAAGTGACTTGTAAACATAAACTGGGGGAAGTTTGCCAATGTGGAACTCTTGCAGTCTACTGTAAATTCTGCACACTACAACATTTTGCTGGGTCGCCACCTAAGCCGCGCGGGATTAGCCGAGCGGTCTCAGGCACTGTAGTCATGGACTGTGCGGCTGGTCCCGGCGGAGGTTCGAGTCCTCCCTCGGGCATGGGGGTGTGTGTTTGTCCTTCGGATAATTTAGCTTAAGTAGTGTGTAAGCTTAGGGACTGATGACCTTAGCAGTTAAGTCCCATAAGATTTCTCACACATTTGAACATTTTTTCGCCTCCTAGTTCATTTACAATTGGGAAAATTTAATATAACAACTAAATTAATCACTAAATTGGCAAGCATTACTGACGTGTTAACATTAATAGAAAGATCCAAGTGATTAGATGGAATGAGCATAAGGGACCAATGTAAGTACACAGGACAAATAAAATAATTCAGATCAAGCAGGCGCTTAAGTCTTAACAAAAAAATAAAGTAATCAGACAAAAATCTAGAAGTATAATACCTGCCTTTGCGCTTCAGAAACTGTAGATTATATTTATTAAAATAATTTTACAACAGGAGACGTGTTTGTTGGAGAAACAGTCATCACAGTTCAACACAGAATGTTGAAATAAAACTTCACATTAAATATTGACAAAGTAATTTCAAACTAAGGCTTATTATGCAAAACACAGAGGTATACTGCGGTGATAAATAAAAAAGAAATCTTAGGCGCGCATAGAAAAAGTCTCAGAAGTTCATCCTTATAGTTATGATGGAATCATTGTGAATACTATGGAACTCTTTCCACGGTGGCATCAAGCATCCTCAACTGCAGTGAAAATTCAACAACAGAGCAAAATTACTAAGACTCTTGAAAACTTAATAACACAAATGTAAACCTTATAGACACAAAGAGTAATGACATATCAAGCGAAATTAAGAATAAAACTTACGCAAGCTGAAATTACACCCAGTGAAATTACCACTACGTGGTATGAACAAAGGCACACAATCTTAAAATTGGGCTGAAATGAAAAGCACTAGAAATAAACCACATTCACACGAGAAATGTTCATACATACTTTCCAATTAAAAGAGAAGTCAGACAACTCACCAATGCCAAGTCGCTCTTTAGACTACCATCTCAAAACATCCCTGTAACGAACTTCCCCCAGTCAGCAGTAGGCGACCAGAGGGGGACATTTTCGCCACCAGCTTAACTACTGTCGAATGACTACCTAACAGGTACAAATCTTTTCGTGTTGAGTGCGAAAGCTACTTTGATTAGATTGTTACTAACGTAGTAGACATCAGATGCTGTACTGCTATAAAAAATAAGTTCTACTACACACTCATTCACTCACTCATACAAAGGATAAACACAGATGGGAGATTTGAAAGTCCAAAATGTAGATACTATAAATATAACTGGGTGCTTACTGGAAATACCGATACTTTAATGTAGCCCCATATCACTATATGGTAACAAACGCGAAGTAAAAAACTAAATCACAAGTGACTGCGTGCGAACAGCACGAAATACAAGTTAAATAGCACGAAACGAACCTAACAGAGACTTTCAACATGCAACCAAAGATGTGACTTCCCTAACAGACGACAGCATTGAATAGATAGTCTTTGAACTACGCGAGAGATTCGCAACTCGCGAACGTACAGTATACATAATATGAAAGATCTCTCTAAAAAACGGATTTTAACTGCATGCGCCAGTTTCAAGAGCCGCCAAAATGCAAGGAAACCGACTTTGTGGCGCTGGTACTGTGGGCTTAGACACGGCTGCAGAAAAAGCTCGCACGGACCAATCCTATGATGTGGGGCTGGGTTTAAATGTGAAGCAAAAAAAAAGGAACTTAACATCTGAGGTCATCAGTCGCCTAGAACTTAGAACTACTTAAACCTAACTAACCTAAGGACATCACACACATCCATGCCCCGTGAGGTCACAGCCACCCGGTCCACGGTGGCTTCAAATCTCTTCGCCTAGCAGATTCTCTGTTGGAATTTTTTGAAAGCTTATATTCTTCTTGAATGCAAGTCTGCGATTTGTATGTACCTAAAGGATGAGGAAAAAAAGTTTATTCAGCTCAAACCCGAAACATACCAGTTTGCTTATGACAGCTGAGAAGTTCTTCCATATTCAGCTAGTTGAGAGTGTAAAATAAAACGCATTGTTAAACGCAGAGGAGATAGCGGGTATATGGCAACAGTACGCTGAAAGCCTCTCTGAGGGGGAGGCACTCACTGTTAACGCAGTAAAGAAGAAGTAGGTGTCAATTTGGCAGTCGTAGGGGATCCAGTATTACAGCCGTTTTAGTAGATCTTTGGAAAACTTGCGATCAAACAAGACAGCAGGAACAAATAAAATTCCTGAGAAATTTCTGAAATCATTTAAAAAAGTGATAACCATGGGGATGTTCAAGTTGGTGTGTGTAGTCTGTGAGACTGGAGACATACCACCAGGCTTTTGGAAAAATGTCATCCACACAATCTGGAAGACAGCAAGGGTAGGCAAGAGCGAGAATTCTCCCACAGTCAGCTTCACAACACGTGCTTCCAAGTTGCTGACAAGAACAACATACAGAAGAAAGGAAAAGAAAATTGGAGATGTCTTTGATGACGATCACTTTGGCTTTGAAAAAAGAAAAATCACAAAACATGCATTTGTGATGTTGTGCTATATAATGGACGCAATACTTAAGAAAAACCAAGATAATTTCAATGGATTTGTCGACCCATGTTCGGTAACGTAAACTGGCTGAAGATGTTTGAAATTATCAAAAAATAGGTCTAGCCCATAGGGAAATACGAATAGTGTACAGTATGTACAAGAACTGAAAGGGAACAATAATAATAGAAGAACAAGAACAAATTGCTCGCATTAAAAAGGGTGTAAGACAGGGCTGCGGTCTTTCTCCGCTGCTGTTCAGCCTGTACTTCGAAAAAACAATGGAGAAAACAGAAGGATGTTCCAGGAATGGGATTAGAATTCACGGTGGAGGGGTATCAATGGCAGTATTCGCTGACAACGTTGCTGCCCTCAGGGAAAGTTTCAAGACCTGTTGAATGGAATAAACAGTATACTGAGCATAGAATACTGCTGCTATAGGCAGAGAGTAAACGATGTAAAGATAAGTAATGAGGAACTGCAGAAATAAGAATAATGATAAAGTTAACACCAAAATTGAGCACCTCGTAGTGCGTAAAGTATAGGAATTCGACTGCGCTTCAAGCAAAATAACGCAGGGCAGAGGAAGCAAGGAGGATATATGAAACAGACTAACACACACAAAGAGAGCACTCCTCGCTAGAAAAAGGCTACTGGTATCAAAAATGGGCGTCAATTTGGAAAAAAAATTGAGAGTGTACGTTTGGAGAACAGTATTGTGTAGGAGTGAATAACCAGAAAGAGGAGAATCGAAATACTTGAGATGTGGTTTTAAGAACGAAGTTGAAAATTAAGTGGAGTGATAAAATAATAAATGAGAAAGTCTTAAGCAAGATGGACAAGAAAAGAAATGTGTGGGAAACAACCAGAAGAGGCGACAGGATGGTAAGAAATGTGTTAAGACATCATTGAATAACTTATATGGGACTAGAGGGAGCCGCATAGGGGAAATATTGTAGGAAACACAGGGACGTAATATATCCAAAATATAATTGGGGATGTTGTGTGTAGACCTATGTGCTTCTCTGAAATGAAGAGGTCGGCACAAGAGAGGAACTCGGGACCGGCCGAAATGTACCAGTTAGATATAAAAAAATGTTTGGCTGAGTAGTGACTATATAACGGAATGCAGTCTCTTCTTGATATGGGGGCTTGTTTCGGGGACAAAGGTAGCGTTCCGTATTGCTTGTAGGATGGGAAAAGCAGCGAAAGGTGTCTGTGTATTCGTTAGTTCTCTTGTCACGGTTGTCTTCCATTATTTGTTTGAACATCTGGCTGATTCTATCTAACCGACTAACAAGTAACCGCAGTACAGAAATATCTTTACATGTTTTCCGTGTCGAAATCTTCACTTCTTGCACAGGGACGTAATAATTATAGTACGCCTTAATTATTTGAGGTCACTCAGTACTCCGGTTTGCAAGCAGAGCTTAGAACATGAGACATACACCGCTCTTGATTGTAATTGCGAAAGAGCCACTCATCCGACTGATATGGCGAGAATCAATCAAACGCGGAAGATAACAGCGTGTGATGTGATTCTCTGCACGTTTGCTGGTCAGAGGGCGCATCACTGTCATTACGGCTGTATGTGTAACGAATCGTTGCTCTAGTGCAGTAAACTTGTCCTCAGTACTTTCCAACTCTAAAGCTAGATAGAGGATTCGGTAATAGAGGTAATGTACATACAATATTTATTTATTTGTTCGTCCTTTGGCCATTCAAAGCAACGATACATTACAGATATAATAAACATATATTATAAAAAGTAAGTGTACAATGTGCGTGCCTCTAAAATTCCGTGTACAATCAAGCGAATTGTGTGGTGTGATAGCCCTCTGTCCTCCATTAATGACAAAGATTCTTATCTGAAGGGCGTGTTTTTGCAAACATAAGGGCTGGGAAGTTTCGCCCTCTAGAAGTTTCTAGAAAATTATAAAACATTCGAGAGTATTGTAGAACACTCCAGAACTTTCGAAAGCATTCGAGAGCATTCCACAACATTCCAGAACGTTCCGAAATGTTTCACAGTGATCCGGGCTGATCTGGAATGTTCGGGAGTAGTCTGGAACATTCGGGAAGATTCTAGAATGTTCGGGAACATCTCAGAAATTGCCAGATCATTATGGAATATTCCAGAACACTCTAGAATGTTGTGGGATGTTCTGAAACACTGTGGACCATTTGAAACGTTTCTGGCGTGTTCTGGAATTCGACATTGGTGGGGCTTGAAAGAGATATAAAACAAGACCAGTCGTGGGTTCGAACGTTATTTTCTTATCAGTGACGAAGGGAGGAACCGAAATAGTAGCACAGTGCGTGAAAAAAAATAAAACAGTGAAGTGTGAATAGTCAAAGTGATACAGTGAGTTAATATAAATCGAAACTAAAGTGTGTAAAATGTACTTAGTGAATTTTTTAATAAAAAGTTGATTTGATTTATGTTTTAGACAATGCCCAAACGTTAAAGAGGAGGAGATGTTGACAGTTCTGAAGCAAAACGGCAAAAAACAAAAACAAGAGACGAAGAACGCCAATCACATTTAAGTTCCCAACGAAAGACAATGAGCGGCGTGAGAAGCATAAAAACCGAAGAATATCGAAATGAACGGAGTGAAAAATCAAAAACTGTGACACAGTCTTATAATAAAAGATTGCGAACTCGATCTAAGCGTGAAAATATCGCTCTACGAGAAGCGCGGACAAGGAACAGTAAACAGTACAACCTAAAAAATGGAGCATTCCACTACGACCCGACGAAGCAGACACAAACTCATCGTAATCGGAAAAATGAATAACGTCTGATTTTGCAACGCGAAAAAATTCAGTAAAGAAACACCAGGATTCTGTTGCACGAATGGACAAATTCGATTACCACCACACCACTGGAAGCGCCTCCGCAGGATTTTTTATAATACATGACCGGGGAAACTCCAGAATCAAAATTTAAAAACTTTCAATGCCTTCTTCCAAATGATTTTTTTCGGTGTCACTTCTGTCAACACTAAAAGAGATGAAATCGATTATGTTTTTCCCATCCAAGGTCAAATCTATCACAAGGCGCAATCATTACTACCGCTACCCAACGAAGATCATAAATTTCTGCAGGAATATTTCATCGGAAATGAAGAAAACGAAATTGGTCAACGATGCACAAATATCAGTGGATTGAAACGAGAGGAATCCAAGATGTACAGAGGATCTTACACAAACACACTTAACTGATTCACATATTCAAAACACTAAACACTAAACCGAATGCTTTCTCATGAGTTTAAAGTTAAAATTCGAGTCGACAAAAGACTACCTGGAGAACATGAACGTCAATTTAATACACCTCAGACAGAAGAAGTCGCCTTCGTAATTGTGGACAATGAAAACACATGCCATGACATAGTTGAACAAGGAAGAAAAGACACACCGTTCATATGATGCCCTCCAATATCCATTAATATTTCTGCTCGGAGAGGACGGATAGCATTTTAATGTGAAACAAATACAACCTGAAACAGGTGTAGAAACAAATAAAAAAGTTATTTCCAAGGAGTTCTATGCTAATGATCAGAGACAATGAAACATACACTCACATTAGCAACACTCGATGATTATTCCAACGATTCCTGGTAGATATGCGTGCAAAAATAAAAGCAGAACGGATGCTTTACATAAGACTGAATCAGAAGAAGCTACGTACGGAAGAATACATCCACCTTCGAGATGCAATCATAAATGACGCAAAACGTTGACGATATTGGAACAATGATAATCTTACCCTCATCACACAGATGGAGTCCGAGACACATGCACTAATATACTCAAGATGCCATGACCTGCATAAGAAAATATGGACGGCCTGATCTCTTCATAACATTAACTTGCAACTCATCGTGGTCAGAAATCAAAGAAAAACTAAGATACGGATAAGGTCCCCATGCATCGACACCAGGTAATAGCCAGCCTCGGGTCTACCCAAGCAAAAGCTTGATGCTGGCGCCCCCCCCCCCCCTCCCCACCAAACTTCTATTTGAGATAGGACGTCAAAAGTTAAAAAACACCGATTTTTTTCAAAAATATGTTCATTTCATAGCGCCCATCTTTCTGAAGAGTTTGACACAAAAAACATATATGTTCGAGGAAATGTCAGACGAATTATTTGGTCTTAAGTGTGCCAATGTGCAGAGCATCGCTTCTTCACACAGCATTCTTCTATCGGACGTCACTGTATTTCGCTGTGTGGAATTCGAACGTGTATATTTTGCAATGGAAGTCATAAAACCTATATTAATATCAATGGAAATTAAAATGTCCTGTGGTACTTCTCCTTCTCCCTGCTGGCCAGGTTGACATACTACCCCATTAAAAAAAGGCACACACTTAATGTTGGGTGAGATTATTTGCAACGAGGCGAATAACTACTCTTCAGAAAACTTGTACTCTGTATTGCCCATTAGTTAATAACTTTCTCATCAGTGTGACATAAAATTAAATGTAGGAAACATAAAACCAGTAAAGATGAGAGACAAGCAAGACAGTTCACATTTCTTCAATGCTTAGATCCCAGCATTTTTTTCTCTCTCATCTGGGTACAGCTTTACACGGCGTGCTTTGTTTTCTGCGAAGTTTTGCTACCTGAAAAATCAAAATGTCGTTGTCTAATACTGAAAAAGCTGTTAATACGAATAGTACGCAAGACTGGTGTGGTTTCTCGATTTCGTTACGTCTATTTTGCCACTGTCTGCTAGATAAAACGAAATAGAACTTTCTAATATTGCAGTAGTCGTAACACATCCTAAATATGAGAGACTATTTTGACACAAATGGTCGTTTTTATATACCTCATTTGCACAAATAACACGTATTACTAATATCAAACACCAATTAGACCCACTACAAGCAAAAAGTTTTATGTTCGAAAGTATTTTCACATTTCATTAATACGCACAAGTTTCACAAGAATGAGAAAAAACATCAATTTCGAATCGTCTATTTCTAGATGCGACAGGGATTCCCCTGGCAGAGATATCACGTACACTACGCTCGCATTCAAAAATCAAAAACCAGTATATGATTCGTTCAGAAATCAAATTAGAATGTGTTCAAAAACGTTCGAAAACATCAGGGATGCGTTTAAAAATCAACGTGCGCTGGATGCTAGGCGCTTTGTGAAACAACGTTTTTTTTTTCGAGAATATCAATTTGACGCCCCCTGAAATCGCCCCCCCCCCCTCCAACCCACCGCCCGGTATATCCGGCACTGCTAATAGCCCGAGTTTTCCGACAAAACAAACGAGATTTATAGAGTCATCACAAAATACCACATCTCTGGATGCGTTAGATGCTGGATGTACACAGTCGAAGGGCAAAAATGAGGACTGCCGCACCCACACAACCTCATATCGCTGAACGACAGAATTCGTCCCATGGATATCGACAAAATCATACAAGCTGAATCTCCCAATCCACAAGAAGATCCGCAACTGTACGACATAGTAGTGAAAGACATGATTTACGAACCATGCAGGCCATTAAACCCCAATTCACCATGTATGACTGATGGAAAATGTACAAAAAATACCCAAAACCATACTTGGATGACACACTAACTGGAGTTGACGGCTATCCCAAGTACAGAAGACGATTCCCAAAAACGGTGGTTTCACGGTAAAAATACGAATACGAGGCAGTGACGAAATGGAAATAGATAATCAATGGGCAGTACCATACAACACACTAGTTTCCAAAATATTCCAAGCACACATAAACGTCGAATACTGAAATTCAGTGAAATCCATCAAATATGTCTGTAAGTACGTGAATAAAGGCAGTGACATTCTAGTATTTCATATAGCCAAAGGCAGCGAACAACAAAACAGAAACGACGAGATCATCATGTACCAAATGAGTACGTAGTACAGTAACGAAGCATCATGGCGGGTTTTCGGTTTTCTCGTGTACGAACGCGAGCCAACTGTGCAATATCTACCAGCATATTTGGAGCATGGACAGAGAGTTTACTTCATGAAAGACACCGCCTGAAAAACTGCAAAGCGAACGGCCTGAGAACACAGTATTACCAACTGTGCCAAACGGATCCATTCGCGAAAATGTATATATATGGACGTCTCTCCTATTATACGAGCAACATAACAAGGGAAATATTTCAGCGATGAAAACAAGGAATTCCAGTAGAAGATCATCCAAGAATCACGTAACTGGCGCTCTGGGCCGAGTACTCATCGTACATCCGAACAACGCTGAATCTATCTCCTGATGCTGCTACACGAATAGGGGATCAACAGGTTTCACATATCTCAAGATTGTTGACGGTTGCTTCTGCCAGACATAGAGAGATGCGTGCCAACGCTTAAGAGTACTGGAAAATGACATCCACTGAGAAGTAACACTATAAGAAGCCTCACTCACAGTCTCAGCTGAACAAATCAGAGACTTCATCATAATTCTGACAACATGTAACCCGTCGAACCCTAAACAGCCACGACACTCCTTCAAAGAGAGTATGAATAATGACATACTGTAACAAATCACACGAGCTCATCCTCAACAGATCACCGGATTCAACGATGACGTCTTCAATGAAACACTCATTCGCCTAGAAGATAGCAGTAAACAACCACAACTTCTTGAGATGTAAACACCACGAAAAGATGCTACAAGTGTACTAAACTTCGAAATTACAAAGGAAAAAGGTCAACATCGACGAACTACTTCAATATATTGGTCACAACAAACCACTTCTCAATGACAATCAAAAGGAAATTTCCAACGTTATCATGGACCGGATCGACAACAACACTGGCCGAATTATTTACTTGAATGCACCAGGCAGCAGCGGAAAAGCGTTTCTAACAAATCTATTATTGGAGGAAGTACATGCCAAGCAACACATTGCGCTTGCGCTAACATCATTCGGCATTGCAGCCACACGTATAGGAGGAGGATGGACTGCCCATTCCGCCCTACAGTTGCCGTTGAATATAGCCGAAGAACAATTTCGGGTATGTAAAATCTCAAGAGCATCTGGACGGGGTGAACTCCTAAAGCAAGCTAACATTACTGTCTGCGATAAATGCTCAGTGGCATGTAAAAAATCATTCGAAGCCATTAAAAGACTTGGGAGGAAACTCTGCAGCGATGCGAGGAGTTCTACTGATACTCTCAGCAGATTTTCGACAAACACTTCCAGTTATCCCCAAGTCAACATCAGCAGGCGAGAAGAATAAATGCTTAAGATAATCACATCTCTGGCCACACATACAAATACTGCGAATAACAAAAAATATGAGAGTTGAAGTATCGAAAGACGAAATAACAGCACATTTTTCTCAACAACTTTTACAGATAGGCGAAGGCACATATCCTACTGACCAGACGACCGGCCTCGTTGAACTCATCAGTGATTTCTGCAACATAGGCACTGCTGAAAACGAACTCATCGACCGACTTTATGCAAACATTGCGCACATCTATATCAATACGGACTGGCTGTTTGAAAGGGCAGTTTTGGCAATTAAAAATAATATTGTCACAATATTAACTTTAATATTCAAAAGAAAATTCCCGTTTGAAGAGAGAATATAGAAACCGATCGATACGATGGTAAACATTGAAGAATGTGTGAACTTCCCTACAGAATTTCTAAACTGTTTGCAAGTACCAGGAATGCCCTTACACAGCTTTTGACTTAAAACTGGATCTCCGATCATACTATTCAGAAATCTCAACTCACCAAAATTTTGTACTGGAACAAGGATGATCATTAAACGGCTATCGAACGACATCATTGAAGCCGAAGTAATGACTAGAAAGTACAAATAACACACACCACTTATCCCCAGAATACCGTTGATCTCTACTGAACTGCCATTCCAATTTAAAAGACTGCAATTTTCAATCGAATTAGCCTACAGTTTTACAATTAACGAAGCGCAAGGTTATTGTTGTGTTGTTGTGGTCTTCAGTCCTGAGACTGGTTTGATGCAGCTCTCCATGCTACTATATCCTGTGCAAGCCTCTTCATCTCTTCCTACTGCAGCCTACATTCTTCTGAATCTGCTTAGTGTATTCATCTCTTGGTCTCTCTCTACGATTTTTACCCTCCATGCTGCCCTCCAGTACTAAATTGGTGATCCCTTGATGCCTCAGAACATGTCCTACCAACCGATCCCTTCTTCTAGTCAAGTTGTGCCACAAACTCCTCTTCTCCCCATTTCTATTCAATACCTCCTCATTAGTTATGTGATCTACCCATCTAATCTTCAGCATTCTTCTGTAGCACAACATTTCGAAAGCTTCTATTCTCTTCTTGTCTAAACTATTTATCGTCCATGTTTCACTTCCATACATGGCTACACTCCATACAAATACTTTCAGAAACGACTTCCTGACACTTAAATCAATACTCGATGTTAACAAATTTCTCTTCGACAAAGTTTAAAATATAACAGCATCAACGTCAAAGACTCCTGCTTCTCTCACGGTCAACTATACGAGAAGGAAATTCGAAAAATTTGTGCATACGAGTGTATAGCTCGGATAATAAAACGAAAAATGTTGTTTATAAAAATGTATTGTAAATAGTTAGAATACGTGTTCATTAACTTTTTACCTTCTATTCTTTAAAGTTTATCCTTTTATTCCAATTACCACACAATCTCATATCAACTCCACGTACGAAGCCGGTTACCACGGGTAGTATTTACATATGGAAACATATAAAGTACACATGTTGTGCTGTGGGGCGATTGGTATGGAAACCGACGGAATGTTAAGAAAGAGGCGGCAGATCGTCTACAAAGTTATCTATCCCGCCGCTGATGGCGTATTTAGTACAACCTAAATGATCATATGCTGTGGTTACAAGCAATGAATAGCGGTGCATCACAAATAAAGGTGGATTTTTCAGTGTGTCAGATATAACACTTATAGCGATATGTTTACGTAATGTGTATACATAAACATACAGTTATAAATGTCCCCGTTCGTTCAAAAAAATGGTTCAAATGGCTCTGAGCACTATGGGACTTAACTTCTAAGGTCATCAGTCCCCTAGAACTTAGAACTACTTAAACCTAACTAACCTAAGGACATCACACACATCCATGCCCGTGGCAGGATTCGAACCTGCGACCGTAGCGGCCACGCGGTTCCAGATCCCCGTTCGTTGTCGATAATTATAACAATATGTTTACTTTTGTGCTGTAACATCTAGCTATAACCAGCGGTGGAAATATATTTGCGAACGCCGACCGTGTGCGGCTGTTTCTTGTTGGATCGTCTGATCAGTCGGAAGTTGCATTGCAGAAGAGAGTAAATGCCTATTTAAAATATAATTGTTTTTGGATAGCTCTACATGAATTTCCTAATGGACCGTAGTTTATCATGCATTTGCCAGTGGAGTATGGCGCGGAGAAAATATTTCGCCGCATGCACCTTCCGTCCGATTTCGACGAAAGAATTCGTGACTGCGAACTCTCTATTTGGCAGAAACATAAAGAAAATTAAATAACTTCATGAAGGAGTGAGACATAGATTCTATACTAAATAAATAGTCCATACACCTGTCCCATTTAACTCTGAATTTATGGCAATTAATAGATGAACTTACACTGAAATGAAGGATTTAACATGGATGCCGTTTTGACTGGCACTTCTCTTCTCGTAATGAAAATAATTCCTTTGACGTTTTCACATACACGTCACACAATAAATCTACTGCTATGCCGTATTGCACTTTTAGTATTACACTTTTACATAACACTAAAATAATATTATTTTTAACAATAATAGTACGGCAGCAAGACATGCGCGTCCGACACAAGTTACAAGAGACAAGAGAAAAATTGAGTAACTGTTCATCGAGAATATCTCGTACATCAAAAGAATGTGTAAAAGTGTTCTTCTTCTGTCCGTTTTTCGCGCCGCGGTTTTCAAAGTCATTAACTCACTGCATCTCTGACGGCGCTTCGACAATAAACACGTTACGTCACAGGTCGTTCACCTTTTACATTCTCACAACATTATTTGTAGCTGTTGCCGAGCGACTGCTCGATTAGTGAATGATTTAAAATGGTAAGGCAATCACATAATGTTACACACTCCGCCGGCAGCGTAGTGCTGTGCGGCTGGCTTGAGAGTTTCATGTTCGCCGCCAGTCTGCATGGATGGTACGAGGATTTTTTCCAGTTGTGTGCATTTTATCAACTGGATTTTTATCATGAGAGGTATAAGTTCGAAGTGTCTTTCATGCTCTGACTTCATGCAACGTAAGATGGCAATTTTGTAACAGGTTCCATAAGGTACGAATAATTTTATGTTTTATGCAATCAGTGAAATTTGTGGTCGTCCCCCCCCCCCCCCTTTATTATCTTTGTGTTTTTCCCCTAGATCAGATGGTGACAGCGTAAGACTGTTGAAACCGGTCATCTTGGATCAATAAAAGTGTCGCGGTGTACGAAGTGTGTTCTTCATTTCTAAAACATATAAGCACTATGATCGAATCGGACAAGGAAGGGGCAGGAATTTGGCTATCAACTTTTCAGCGCAACCATCCCAGCAATCACCTTAGTAACTTGGGGAAACCGTGAATAGCCCAGATCAGGATGGCGGCACTAGGTTTCGAACCCCACGCCTCCCGAATGCGAGTTCAGAGCCTTAGCCATCTCGTTAGGTTTGTGATTTGGGAAGAAAATCGTCAATACAACCGGATATATATATATATATATATATATATATATATATATATATATATATATAGTGTACAATTAGATTACATAATGCACAAGAAGTATAAACAATAACATTTTTAGAACATGAAACTTCGATATATTACACTTGTGAAAAATATATACACAAACACCCGCGAGCAGTCCTTCCTTCACAATATATTTGTAACTGATTCCCTTCACTGATGTGGTATAGTGCTCTGCCTCTAGAAGAGAGAATACAGGAAATCAGTAGCGGAAACATTCATTCTCGAAGACTTACACTGCAGAGTAAGGCACGCCTAAGGTTAAAATTATACTCAATAATAAATCACAGCTTAGTACTTCTGTAAGCGGTTCTAGTCGCTACAGTCTGGAACCGAGCGACCGCTACGGTCGTAGGGTTCGAATCCTGCCTCGGGCATGGATGTGTGTGATGTCCTTAGGTTAGTTAGGTTTTAGTAGTTCTAAGTTCTAGGCGACTGATGACCTCAGAAGTTAAGTCGCATAGTGCTCAGAGCCATTGGAACCATTTGAACTTCTGTAAGCTAACATATTCACTTAAACTGAAGAAACAATTTTCACAGAAGAAATGAGGAATGTTTTTAATTCTGCTCTAAAAACGGCTTCTTCCTCTATCCTCTTTATATATGGAGGCAGTGCATTATAAAACACGACACCAGTGTGGGTCCCATATCTTTGACTACGACTTGTTCTTGCTCGCTCTAAGTGCAGTGACCCACAGTTGTGTGTGGTATAACTACGGTAATCGCTAATAGTATCTAGGTCCCAAAATTTATCTCTGATCACCAACAACCGTTTGTATATGTGTAGGGTACTGTAAGCACACCAAACTTTAAAAATAGAAGCTGCAGTCTGCCCTTGTTAGCTAAGTATCGACTTCGAAAAATCCTTTTCTGTAGTGTAAGAATTTTACTTAATCACCAGTTAGCTCGATTTTGAAAATGTGACACGGGAAGTTATCATGTTGAAGGATGCAGTCGCCATTGGGGACATCAAACGCGAAAGAATGCAAACAGTTCGCAGTAATGTTCATAGAGTCGACAGCAATCGAGGTGCCTTCGAGACTACCACGGTTCCCAGTAAGCCCAGAAAATGTCCTCAATAACACATAACTGTCCCACCGACCTGCGCCCGTGGCGCGGTGCATGCCCCGAGCAGCCGTTCGATTGGATGGCATTGTATGCAGACAAGGACATCAACCTGGAACAAAAGTGATTCATCCGACGGGCAATATGTTTCCATAGACTCCATCACTTTGACGCACGTCACAGGGTGATATTCTCGTTGGAGCTAGCTTGCAGCTGGCGGCAGAGACGTGCATAGCGGTGTTGAATATAATGTCGAGAAAGTGCTACTAAAGAGTGCTGTTAGACTTGTGAGATAGCGATATTAATAATTAGGAATAGTGTAAAGCTAATGTGTAGTTATATAAACTTTGCATTCTACTGGCGGACTGGGTTAGAGATGCTTGAACAAGGATATATTGATAATAGGAGTGATATTTTGTTTAGGTGTCTGTGAATTCACATGAGTGATCCATCATCAGTACAAGAGAGAGGCACGAAACGGTAACAAATGCAATAAAAGGTAAAGGAAAGATAGTGTGAAAAAAAGTCGATTAATTATTCTGTCTTTCTAAGCTGGGTTCTGTGTTCTAATGAGCCAGAATATCCATTACTGTCACAGTGCGTTGCCAATCTCATAGAAAATTGTATCGACGAGGCAAATTCATATTTCTTCCCTTGTATTTGAACAGACAAGTCTTTGCATACTTAAGAACGGCAAATGCATATCAGAGTTTTCATTCTCGTTTTAACTCTTTGTTTCAATCGGCTCCTCCTAAAACTTTCGTTTTTGTGAAACACTTGAGGAGAGTACGAACACATTGTTACATTGTGCTAAATTGTATCGCCTCTGGTTCCGTAGCAAAAACTGGCAAGAAATCAAAGAAAGTCTAGTATTCATAGATAACAACATTTTGCAATGGCAAAGGGTAAAAGGAGCTGATTGTGCTTGTTGATTTGTTTGTTAAAAGACATCTTGCTGTACACCAAATATAAACATATTTAACTGCTACACCAGTATTTGGGCATGTCGTCCACCATCAGTGGCATCTGATACGGAGGACAAACAAATAGATGTATGCGTATTGATGTCTGTAACACAAGAAAACTTTGAAAGACACAAGAATTCTCTCACATTTCTAGCACTGATTATCGTCAGCGGCTGTACCGAACAGAATGTTTAACACTGTTGAGTCCGATGGGAAATACTGTGACTAGCAGTCAGGATATATATATATATCAGACTTCTTGTTGTTGTACGCTGTCCACGGAACAGAAATGTTTTCATACAATGTTCTCACTATTTTCTGTGTCGCTATCTCACAATGCTCACAATGCCCTAATTTAACTACAGATTCCACGGTCCACGGATTCCGCCGACAATTCCCAGACTACATATGTAGTACCTCAGTTCCCACATGGATGCCAACTCCCTTTGCTGCACTATGGAACCACAAAAGTGGTTTACCAATTTCTGTAAATTAACGAGAAGCCTAAAGGGTTGTTGAATAAACATTTAGTTTCTCTCGGTAGGGCTGCTGTACTTCTCTCTGAAGACTTCGGCCATGGTATACTGTAGGTATTTACATTTTTAAGTAACATTTTATATCAGTAGCGAAGGGATAATGCCGTTTTCTGCAGTAGAAGAGAGTGGAAAAGTGAGAAATTTCAGTGTCGAAAATTTGTCCTCTCCAGGGATTGGGACTTTGTCAAATTCTGTGAGGTGCAGTAAAGCGCCAGATGTATTCACAGAGCTGCGAATTCTGCAGTCCAGTTGGTCTCACTTCACAACAATATGACAAACTCAAGAGATGAGGTCTGCCTTGGTTCACTCTTAAGCTGTTGAAAGTTGGTTTTGTCGGCAAATCTGAGAGTGGCTTTGGAAAGATATTTTATTCAACTGTAGCTGAATATTAAAAATAGAAAGCATTGAAGAAAAACAGTAAATCCATTAAATTGATGAAGTGTGAAGTTTCGTAGATGTTAAAATTGAATAAGCGTTTTTTAAACTTAATTATCTGTTTCTACTCTTTGTGAAACATGAAAGCGTCATTTTTTCGTTATTTTTGTTGAAAAACAACAGAATTTGCTCAGTCGTTCTGAATTTTCATGTTTCAGATTTATTATTTCAGTATTATCCAACCAACAATGGAACGTAATAGTTTTGGGAGTATTTTTTATCCATAATTCATAACTAATTGATTACCCTGGATGTAATCATATGACGAAATTATTTCAGATCGTGTAATAAAAAAAGTAGCATCCATATTCATATTAATATCAAAAGATTACATACATTATCGTAATATGCACACCGCTCAGGTACCAATGGAGTCTACGTTAAAAGTACTAAGTGAATAATTATAAATTTGTTTTGTACACTTCAGTCAAAGTTAGTGCTTTGAGCAGGAGACTTTTCAAATTCACGCAATCAGTTTCATAAAAAACGGTAATTTTAGAATTTTTGCCCCTCTTGCACAAAAGTCTTGTGGATGCCCATGTGTACGTTACAGTAGAAATATAAGACTATTTAGATATTGTGTACATCTATATCAAAGACTTATATGTCAAGTGTGAAATCTTTATTATGTTAAAATTGGAGTGGGTCTACAAGACATTGAATTTCGCGGATATTTAAAGTTTAATTATAACAATATTTATGTGACGACAATAGGGTCCATCAACTGTTGTACCCCTGATGTACAAAAGTTGTCGTGTGTACTGTTACAGCTGTCAAACGCTGAACGGCCACACTTCTTGGTCGTATTGCATTTGCCATTAAGGGATGAAAATGTGGAACTGTTTCTAGATCCACATGAATTTTAACATAACGAAAATTCCGTATTGGATCACACTTTATTTGACGTGGATATGAAGTTTCGTAAGAAAATGAAATTTTATAGATGCCAAAGTTGAGTAAGTGTTTTTAAACTTAATTTCCTGTTTCTACTGATACAGTGTGTAAGTGGCTCTGAGCACTATGGGACTCAACTGCTGAGGTCATTAGTCCCCTAGAACTAAGAACTACATAAACCTAACTAACCTAAGGACATCACACACATCCATGCCCGAGGCAGGATTCGAACCTGCGACCGTAGGGGTCGCACGGTTCCAGACTGTAGCGCCTAGAATCGCTCGGCCACTCCGGCCGGCCAGCAAACATACAAGATTTTTGAAGTGTGCGAAACAAAGCTTAAATGTTGTCGTAAGGTAAAAAAATGTAAAGTAATTTCAACTGAAGGTCGTTTTACAGCATTTCTTTCCGAAAAACGCTATTTCAGTACCCTTCTGCCAGTTAATGTACACTCCTGGAAATTGAAATAAGAACACCGTGAATTCACTGTCCCAGGAAGGGGAAACTTTATTGACACATTCCTGGGGTCAGATACATCACATGATCACGCTGACAGAACCACAGGCACATAGACACAGGCAACAGAGCATGCACAATGTCGGCACTAGTACAGTGTATATCCACCTTTCGCAGCAATGCAGGCTGCTATTCTCCCATGGAGACGATCGTAGAGATGCTGGATGTAGTCCTGTGGAACGGCTTGCCATGCCATTTCCACCTGGCGCCTCAGTTGGACCAGCGTTCGTGCTGGACGTGCAGACCGCGTGAGACGACGCTTCATCCAGTCCCAAACATGCTCAATGGGGGACAGATCCGGAGATCTTGCTGGCCAGGGTAGTTGACTTACACCTTCTAGAGCACGTTGGGTGGCACGGGATACATGCGGACGTGCATTGTCCTGTTGGAACAGCAAGTTCCCTTGCCGGTCTAGGAATGGTAGAACGATGGGTTCGATGACGGTTTGGATGTACCGTGCACTATTCAGTGTCCCCTCGACGATCACCAGTGGTGTACGGCCAGTGTAGGAGATCGCTCCCCACACCATGATGCCGGGTGTTGGCCCTGTGTGCCTCGGTCGTATGCAGTCCTGATTGTGGCGCTCACCTGCACGGCGCCAAACACGCATACGACCATCATTGGCACGAAGGCAGAAGCGACTCTCATCGCTGAAGACGACACGTCTCCATTCGTCCCTCTATTCACGCCTGTCGCGACACCACTGGAGGCGGGCTGCACGATGTTGGGGCGTGAGCGGAAGACGGCCTAACGGTGTGCGGGACCGTAGCCCAGCTTCATGGAGACGGTTGCGAATGGTCCTCGCCGATACCCCAGGAGCAACAGTGTCCCTAATTTGCTGGGAAGTGGCGGTGCGGTCCCCTACGGCACTGCGTAGGATCCTACGGTCTTGGCGTGCATCCGTGCGTCGCTGCGGTCCGGTCCCAGGTCGACGGGCACGTGCACCTTCCGCCGACCACTGGCGACAACATCGATGTACTGTGGAGACCTCACACCCCACGTGTTGAGCAATTCGGCGGTACGTCCACCCGGCCTCCCGCATGCCCACTATACGCCCTCGCTCAAAGTCCGTCAACTGCACATACGGTTCACGTCCACGCTGTCGCGGCATGCTACCAGTGTTAAAGACTGCGATGGAGCTCCGTATGCCACGGCAAACTGGCTGACACTGACGTCGGCGGTGCACAAATGCTGCGCAGCTAGCGCCATTCGACGGCCAACACCGCGGTTCCTGGTGTGTCCGCTGTGCCGTGCGTGTGATCATTGCCTGTACAGCCCTCTCGCAGTGTCCGGAGCAAGTATGGTGGGTCTGACACACCGGTGTCAATGTGTTCTTTTTTCCATTTCCAGGAGTGTACATAAGATAACACCTATATGTAAATTTTGTAATAAAAATTTAATGATACTTACTTGCTTATAGTTGACTGGTAGAAGCCCACCTCGGGGAAGATCAGTTTGGATTTCGTAAAAATATTGGAACACGTGAGGCAATACTGACCCTACGACTTATCTCAGAAGCTAGATTAAGGAAAGGCAAACCTACGTATCTAGCATTTGTAGACTTAGAGAAAGCTTTGGACAATGTTGACTGGAATACTCTCTTTCAAATTCTGAAAGTGGCAGGGGTAAAATGCAGGGAGCGGAAGGCTATTTACAATATGTACAGAAACCAGACGGCAGTTATAAGAGCCAAGGGACATGAAAAGGAAGCAGTGGTTGGGAAGGAGGTGAGACGGGGTGTAGCCTCTCCCCGATGTTGTTCAATCTGTATATTGAGCAAGCAGTAAAGGAAACAAAAGAAAAATTCGGAGTAGGTATTAAAATCCACGGAGAAGAAATAAAATCGTTGAGGTTCGCCGATGACATTGTAATTCTGTCAGAGACAGCAAAGGACTTGGAAGAGCAGTTGAAGGGAATGGATAGTGTCTTGAAAGGAGGATATAAGATGAACATCAACAAAAGCAAAACGAGGATAATGGAATGTAGTCGAATTAATTCGGGTGATGCTGAAGGAATTAGATTAGGAAATGAGACACTTACAGTAGTAAAGGAGTTTTGCTATTTGGGGAGCAAAATAACTGATGATGGTCGAAGTAGAGAGGATATAAAATGTAGACTGGCAATGGCAAGGAAAGCGTTTCTGAAGAAGAGAAATTTGTTAACATCGAGTGTAGATTTAAGTGTCAGGAAGTCGTTTCTGAAAGTATTTGTATGGAGTGTAGCCACGTATGGAAGTGAAACATGGACGATAACTAGTTTGGACAAGAAGAGAATAGAAGCTTTCGAAATGTGTTGCTAGAGAAGAATGCTGAAGATTAGATGGGTAGATCATATAACTAATGAGGAAGTATTGAATGGGATTGGGGAGAAGAGAAGTTTGTGGCACAACTTGACTAGAAGAAGGAATCGGTTGGTAGGACACGTTCTGAGGCATCAAGGGATCACCAATTTGGTATTGGAGGGCAGCGTGAAGGGTAAAAATCGTGGAGGGAGACCAAGAGATGAATACACTAAGCAGATTCAGAAGGATGTAGGTTGCAGTAGGTACTGGGAGATGAAGAGGCTTGCACAGGATAGAGTAGCATGGAGAGCTGCATCAAACTAGTCTCAGGACCGAAGAGCACAACAACAACAACAGTTGACACGTTCCTACAATACGACTTAAGACCAGTTTTAATCAAGCTCGTGTGTTGAGGAAGTAAAAACTGTGGGATTTCTGTGAGCCGCCCTGAACGACGAACGGAATGATGTATTTAACCTGTGTGATGGAAACTTGTACCGGTCGGAGGATTGCCAGTGGATGATAGAGGCGGGGTTGTGAAGCACTGCTGCCTGGCGAGGGGTATCCCCGAGGCGAGCGGTGCGTGGCTCGGCCGCGGTGTGAGAGGGCCGGGGTTCGCAGCGGGCGGCGGTGCGCTCTGTGGCCGGCGCCTGGCGCAGGGTGGCGCCGCGGCGCTGATCCGTCACCCGCCAGGAAATGAGGCCCTGCCAGGTAGGCAGCCCGCGCTGCACTGCCGCTGCACTCGCCGCTGCGCTGCGCTGCGGCCACGGCCTCCACATCGCTCACGCTCTGCCACCTCGTTACGTCCGTCTGTTCTGTTCAAAGCGATCTACCTCATTCCCTTCAACATCAGCAATTAAATTAATAAGCTCTCTCTGAGCCGTATCGCGTAACGCAGACGCAGAGCCAGGAGGCGTGGAGAAGGTGTCGTGGTGGTTACGACCTCACCCTCCCCTCGAAAAACAAAAACATTTTTGAACGTTTATATTTTTGAATCTACACTGATAATTCTAAAATTTATGTCCACGCCAACAGCGTGATGGAACAACGCCTGGTGGCGTTGCTAGGCATGTGATGCCGTAAGGTATGGCAAATGGCGAAATCCATTCGCGTAAGCATCTTTGACAGGACGATAATTGTTCAGGCCTGGCGCCTGGGAACAAGCATCTTAGGAATGGCGAAGCTAGTCTGTCCTTCGTATGCAGTGGTTGTGAGCATAGATGTAAAGTGGTTCAAGGATGATGAAACAACGACTAGTGACCAGGTGTAGGACATCCACATCGTCACTGAACGTAGAGGTCAGAGGCTTGACTATTCATTGAACACTGTTGAACATGTGGCTCCGGAGCTGATGACTGCTGCTTGTTTTGTTGTTGACCCTGTAAGACTTGTATATTTCTATTGTCTATTGTGAAACCACAATTTATGAAAGATGTTTATATTTTATTAATAGGATTAAGTAGGAATAATTAATATTTGTCATGTTGGAAATAATTGTGGTAGCAGGGAATGTCTGCACCAAAGTACTGTTGACAGCAGACACTGCACATTGATATAATTTTAAAAAGGGTGGGAGAGATCGCGTATGTATACATTTTAAGAAAAGAGCGCGAAAGACCGCTCATTAATACATTTTGTAATGGTAATAGGGATTGTCTGCACCAGAAAGCATTGTTGGCGGGAGAGACCGCACTTTAGCGTTCATAGGAAGTCAGTAGTAAGCGAGAAGTGAAGCGAGTTGGTAGCAGGTCTGAAGCGAGAGGTTGAAAGGGGCGGTGTGCCTGCGAGCCACCAGCTATGATTTACAAGATATTATAAAAGGATGTACAGAGACGTCAGCTAACTATTATCATAAGGGGAACTAATGTTATTGAAATATTTTTTTGAGAAACTCAAGACTACTGAAGGTATGTTTGCGCAATGCTAGTTGTAACAGTACTGTAAAAAGAAAGTCCCATTTGAACGTTTGTAAAATTATTCCATTCAGAATATAATTAAATTTTGCCAGCAATATTGCATTACTGATTATAATCCATCCCAAAAACCATCAACGTAAAACTTTGCAAAATTTTATTGTTGTTAAGAAAAAGTTTAACTATGAATTACGTAACGTCAGTCAAATTAATTAAAGAATAACGTCAGCTTTGCTATTAAAGAATAACGTCAGCTTTGGTAATAAATAGCCACTTATTATGACAGCCCACTAGCAGCTAATAAAGTACAGTGTAACAGAGTAAGTATATTCATGTCGCAGTTCGATGTAGCAGTCAGATGGCGATCCAGTAACAGTTAAAAAAGGTAAGAAACAGTTTTAGGTTATTGCAGATAACGACTGAGGGCCACGACGACGACACATTCTATGTTTCGTCGAAATAATCATATGCGAAGATTGAGAAAGAGAATAAATTTCAATGGGAAGATTTCATTTTTTATTATTAAGCAAGAGATAGAAATACAAAGGGAAGGTTTCATAGGTTATTGTAGAAGGGAAGTTTGCGTAACAAAAGAGATATAAAGGAGACGGGAAGGTTTCAACCCAACAGCATTATCAGTTACGAATGCGGTGGACATGGGACAATCGGGATTGAACAGTCGGCCAACGGTTGCCTGGTTGGATGAATCATGTTTTCTCTGACATTGCAACATCCAGAAAAAAAGACACCGTTTGAACAGCCCTTGAAGGCTCAGTGATACCAACCGGCCACTGTGGATTGTTGGGGGTGGTTTTATGCTATGGAGGACATTCAGTTAGGATTCCATGGAACCTGCGTTAGTAATCGAAGGCATCACGACAGCTATAAACTAGCTGATCTTTATTGTGGATCACTTCACGATTGATGTCTTCCCTGATGGTGATGTCATCTTTCACTAGAGGCCAGAATCGTGCTTTCAATGGTTTCACGAGCATCACATTGATGTCCTTGCCACCAAATTGGCCTGATCCGAACGCAATGGACTCCAACCAGACAGCGAGTACATATAACAGCACCCGAAGAGACGATTTGGTCGGTCGTCGAGATGTTGTCCATAAAATACAAACGACAATTCTGCTGAACAGTTGGAAAAATGCTGTGAGCGAACAGGCCTCGGAAGACCCCACGGGACCGACAGACCGCGTTGTCATCCCCAGCTGATACTGGATGCGGATATGGAATGGCATGTAGAAAGCATACCGCTCTCCCGGCCGTTGTCAGTTTTCTTGACAGCAGCCGTCACTTCTTAGTCAAGTAGTTCCTCAATTGGCTTCACAAGGGCTGAATACACACCATTTGCTAACAGCCCTTGGCAAACATGGATGGTCACCCACCGGAGTTCCAGGAACTCCAGTAGCGCTTAACTTGGATGATCTGATGGAAACCATGCTGAAAAACCGAAAGCACGCCATTAATCACGCGGGTAAAATATGAGACATATCATCACATCTCTGCTGCTAGTTTCGCTTTTCGTCATTGCTCTTTCATCACTAACAAATACAGTACGACTGGAATTCGTCTGCAGATTATAGCTGTGTAATCGTGTGAATGGTAAGAAATCTGTTTTTTTTTTTTCATTTTTTATCGTTTCTCCCCTCGATAAGGATAGTGTGTGTGTGTGTGTGTGTGTGTGTCACTTTTTTAGTCACTGGAGGACCTTTCACTTCCTGTCTCAACTGGCTTGTCGATTCTTCTAGTGGAATGTCGAACCGTCTCGGATTTGTTGCTGGCAGCAACTATGGCCAACCTGTGAATGTGTGCCATTACCACCCTGCGGTGTTGTCTGCTGCCAGTCAGCTCGTAAACACATCCATGTGGACCAGCCCTCGAGCGAGTGACTGAAAAAATCCTGCGGTGAACATAGCTTGAAATTTTATGCGGTTCTTTGCGTTGTTTTACAAAACTTGCTAACGTACAGGCCAGTGGCATTGATTTAAGAACTATCCAACACGTGTGTCGTGAATGAAAATCCCCAACGTTCGATTCTCCCAGGAAACTGAGTAGGACAAAATGATATGATCTTATTGTGGGTGCCAAAATTAGGCTAAAATTGATAAAAACCAGCACATGCAAAGCGGGATATAGATCCAGATAATCGTTTTACTGAGACAGATTACCTAATCCAGCGATTGTACTTATAATTCGCAATCAGTAAAACAACGTATCTAGGTAAATAATCATTCCACAAAATACCGAAGAGCATTAATTCTCTTGTTGTTGAATTTAAGTAATGCTTGTGCAATTACATTGAAAAACGAAATGGCTAACGGATCAGTCGTAGGAGCATGTCATTCTCACTTCGGCGCCACAGGAAAAAGGCTCTCTAAAAATTTTTGGAAACCTCCTTCGATGTTGTTCACCGGGGCGACTATATACACTCCTGGAAATTGAAATAAGAACACCGTGAATTCATTGTCCCAGGAAGGGGAAACTTTATTGACACATTCCTGGGGTCAGATACATCACATGATCACACTGACAGAACCACAGGCACATAGACACAGGCAACAGAGCATGCACAATGTCGGCACTAGTACAGTGTATATCCACCTTTCGCAGCAATGCAGGCTGTTATTCTCCCATGGAGACGATCGTAGAGATGCTGGATGTAGTCCTGTGGAACGGCTTGCCATGCCATTTCCACCTGGCGCCTCAGTTGGACCAGCGTTCGTGCTGGACGTGCAGACCGCGTGAGACAACGCTTCATCCAGTCCCAAACATGCTCAATGGGGGACAGATCCGGAGATCTTGCTGGCCAGGGTAGTTGACTTACACCTTCTAGAGCACGTTGGGTGGCACGGGATACATGCGGACGTGCATTGTCCTGTTGGAACAGCAAGTTCCCTTGCCGGTCTAGGAATGGTAGAACGATGGGTTCGATGACGGTTTGGATGTACCGTGCACTATTCAGTGTCCCCTCGACGATCACCAGTGGTGTACGGCCAGTGTAGGAGATCGCTCCCCACACCATGATGCCGGGTGTTGGCCCTGTGCGCCTCGGTCGTATGCAGTCCTGATTGTGGCGCTCACCTGCACGCCGCCAAACACGCATACGACCATCATTGGCACCAAGGCAGAAGCGACTCTCATCGCTGAAGACGACACGTCTCCATTCGTCCCTCCATTCACGCCTGTCGCGACACCACTGGAGGCGGGCTGCACGATGTTGGGGCGTGAGCGGAAGACGGCCTAACGGTGTGCGGGACCGTAGCCCAGCTTCATGGAGACGGTTGCGAATGGTCCTCGCCGATACCCCAGGAGCAACAGTGTCCCTAATTTGCTGGGAAGTGGCGGTGCGGTCCCCTACGGCACTGCGTAGGATCCTACGGTCTTGGCGTGCATCCGTGCGTCGCTGCGGTCCGGTCCCAGGTCGACGGGCACGTGCACCTTCCGCCGACCACTGGCGACAACATCGATGTACTGTGGAGACCTCACGCCCCACGTGTTGAGCAATTCGGCGGTACGTCCACCCGGCCTCCCGCATGCCCACTATACGCCCTCGCTCAAAGTCCGTCAACTGCACGTACGGTTCACGTCCACGCTGTCGCGGCATGCTACCAGTGTTAAAAGACTGCGATGGAGCTCCGTATGCCACGGCAAACTGGCTGACACTGACGGTGGCGGTGCACAAATGCTGCGCAGCTAGCGCCATTCGACGGCCAACACCGCGGTTCCTGGTGTGTCCGCTGTGCCGTGCGTGTGATCATTGCTTGTACAGCCCTCTCGCAGTGTCCGGAGCAAGTATGGTGGGTCTGACACACCGGTGTCAATGTGTTCTTTTTTCCATTTCCAGGAGTGTATATTGAGGCGGTAGACATCAAATCGCCAAGGAAGCTATTGAGGTTTCTGGCGCTTGCGCAATCAGGTGGATACAAAACCGCAGGAGGTCGTCCTAGACTTCTGCCAGTTTACCGGACAAGTTCTCGAATAAGTTCAGTGGAAATTTCCACAACTTAGCACATCGGTTTTCTTGACTAATCATAAGGCGACTGTTGTTCCCGACCACGTGAGACAACAAATCAGATTTGTAGCTAGAGTCGGTGGTAAGTTCCCAAGCCTTTCTAAGGGGAATGTAAGAAAAACTACCCTGATTACTAAAACTACACACACACATCCAATGACGCAGACATTCGTATACCGCAGAGTTTATCCACGGCGGGGATTGTGGAGGAAAGATAACACAGTTTGCGGACGTGAAATGCAAAAAATAAAAATCAATGAAAAATGTTAGCTACGGGAATCCTTCTCACAGCTATGACTCATATAAAACATATAACATGAGAGTTAATTGGTAGACTAACTAAAAGTAAGTTAAACTTCGTCCACAAGCCGTGGCGGACCCATCGATTCCTGGAGCCGCTACTGCTCGGTCAAGTAACTTTGTAACTGGCGTCATGAACCTCAGTGTAACCCGTTCCATTTCTCTCGCTGGTAGTACCCGGAATCGAGCCCTGGCAGTGAGCCAAACTGACCACTCAGGTACATGGAAAGGGGGCTGAAACACGCTCTTTTCTGTATGTTTCAAAATACGTTGTGGCAGAAGTCAATCAAATACTGAATAGAAATAAACCGTGTGTAGAAATTTCATATTGAGTTAAAAATCATACTGAGAGGAGTTTTGAGTGTTTAATGTGTTACCATTAGGCTAAAGAACGCCTGAAGATGCTCTTGTTTCGTATAAAGAGTAAATAAGTATTACTCCTCTGCAATAGTTGACACGAATGCCAGACGACTGCTTCGTACATCATGAAATGTTCCTAGTGTTCGGCCCTCAGTCACGATATCAGTTAATTTCTTAGGCCCAACAGAAGCATGATTAGGTTTAGTGCTTCCCAGAAGTTTCTGCTTAACAAAATCCCTTTTAGTCGACCTCGCCACGTGTAATGCCTACCAAATCAGTCAGCATGTATGACCGAAACTGTTGCTCCTACTATACTGATTCGTTCGAATTCACTCAGTTGCATCCGTTGACCCATTTTGGAAACACGTCTCTGATGTTGCTCTCTGTAATTCCGATGTGCACAGTTCGACTTTAGACAGAACATGTTCAATGAAGTGTCCTCATATTTTTTGTTATGAGTTGTGGTTGTATTTATCCCACTGTAGTGTTAAATTGTATTTAATCCTAGATTTACCACAGAGAAAAGAACATTAGCATGTAATGACTCATCGACAAACACGTAATTATGAAACACAAACATAAATTGGGAGAATATGGATAAAAAATCTGCCATGATCTATCAAAGAAACCATTCTGGCATTCGTTTAAACAGTTTAGGGGAATGGTTTAAAACCTAAACCTGAATGGCCCCACGGGAATTATATCACCTGTACAGAGAGGTGAAAACTTATTTTTAGCTCAATTATTATTCTATGACTTTTTTTGAGGGAATTTCATAACACTGACATACAGCCAGACTGTCATGATCCTTTGAGTAACGAGCACAGGCTCCATAGAATAACAAACCAACTTATACTTTTGTAAACAGCTGCTTGTTAAAGTTGCAAGTTGTTAAGATGGATATGCAAATGATTAGCATTTCTAAGTAGGAGCGAAGCCATCTGCATTATGTGTTTAAGGAAAGGTTACACAACAAGTTTCATATTCATAAAAGTTTTTTTGTTTTTGAGGAGATCGTGTTATGCGTAGTTTAACAAGGAGATACTTTCGAAACCAGCAACATCATGGACTGTCGGCACCGCGGTTTACTGTTGCGCAATGTTGCTCCTTACGTTGGTCAGGACCCCATGACGGTCTAGAGAACATGGAGGCTTCAGGAGGGCCGTACTCAGTATACTAGGGAAGTTTATGTCCGCCGGAGGTTTGAGTCTTCCCTCGGGCATGGGTGTGTGTGTTGTTATTAGCATAAGTTAGTTTAAATAGTGTGTAAGTTTAGAGACCGATGACCTCAACAGTTTGGTCCCTTAGGAATTCACACACATTTGAACACATTGGAAGTTTATGGTTGGCTGGTGGTCAGAGAAGAACAGCCTCGCCAGATTTTCATAGCATGTTAGCTGTACATGTAACAACAGTACTTATGTTCATTCTGCGGCTCAGTTGTTCTATGGCTGGAAAACATGTTTGCTACCTGTCTATCACATATTTCGATGAATTTGTACTTATATACACGCTGGGACACCCAGTTAAGTACATACTGACGACGACTTCAATTAAGAAAGTCTAATTGTACCCCAACATTTTTGTATTTGATAACGGCTGAAGGTCGAAATCATGATAGTAATTTAAAATGAAGACGTTTGTACAATCAAAGGGCGGGAATATCATTCAAATATCCAGCCCTCTTCATCAGTACACCACGCAAGAGCCCCCGGCTCTTCTGCCCACCGGCCAAATTGCCGGGTTCGGACAGGCGGTTTAATAGCTCTACTCTCGACCTTCTTGAGGTAATTTTCAATGGGCATAGTTCACAGAACATCATAGTCCTGTTCTTGTTGTGCAATTAATTAATGATGTGAACATTCGCAGTCCTCTTTGCCTCTACTAGGTCGTCAGTGTGTGTGCCGGCTTATCCTCGCCACGTCACCTCGTTGTCTGCTCCTGCTATGCCAGTTCACTTAAAAGTTATTCCAGCTCGACGTTCACGGTCAACTGCCAGTTGTAGGGTGTCGTTTGTGGTCGGAACATACCTCTAGGATCCACAAAACCAAATTCTGGTGCCCATCAGAACGAGGAAGCGCGCGAAATGATCATGCCGATTATCTGAAATCGTGGATAAAGTCAAGCAACGAAAACGTCGTATTTAAATGATTGTAACTAGGGTTGTCCCAGTTAAGCATGAAAGAAATGGGTACCACACCACTCGCATAGATGTATTAATGGGAGGAGGGTTCTTCTAGCAATCAATGGAAACAAATGAGCATTATAACAAAAGGACTTACTGTCTTTGAACATGAAAGTTACCCACTTGTGTCTCAAAAAGAACCATTAATAATCGGGTAAAGGAACAGAACTCAAAATACAACCTTGTCACATGTGGGTAGGGAGAATGAAACATAGTTAGTTTAATAATTCGCGGATACGGCCAATAACAGCGTAAGATGATACTTAATTGCAGTACATACACGGACAGAATGCCAAAATTCGCATTCAAAGCAAGAAGCTCGATGCATGGCTTTAAGATAGGGGACTCGCCTCCTGAGGGGAGCGAGTTAGATTCGTTTCAAAACTGCTTCGGCTCGACCAATCGGTCAGTGCTTACATAAAGAGACTGGCGGCAGCAACGGCTAGAAGATATGATTCTAGTCCTCCTTTAGTACTTAGAACTGAATTACAGACATCGAGCGGTTGAAAGGTCTCTGTTGGATTCCTTTCATGTTAATATCTTAAATCTGTTGTCATTTACGGCATACATTCCACTTCTAAATTTACTGTGGTGTTTCTGACTCTATCTGGGAGGAGACTGAGCAGTGGAACGTATTACTTTTACACATAAACAAGAACGGTCTGTCACACTACTACACTTTAAAACACAGTTTATATGTAATTCATGTCACACAGTCTCATACGGATCCTACATCCGATTTCTTTTATATACTGTATATGATAAGATACTGTCATCCCCCTTCCCTTCTGTGTGAAAGGATGAATGAGCAAATGTATTTCTAGTTGCATGCTTGATGGTAGCAGACAAGCATGTCTGCTAGAGAACAGTAGGACCAACGTCGGAACAGGTAGCTACGCTTTCTAAAAGCAAAGAGGTTTCTATTCGTAGTATGGTCCTGTCCGTCCCTTGTCATGTTGGTATAGGAAGCTGCCTCTCTGGTCACTTTCGTTTGTATCTGTGAAGCACCCTCGGTAGGGGCCCACGGCAGTCGGTCCGCGGCGAGCTTCTGAAGTGCTAAGATCTCTGGCTAAGTGTGTCTCTGCTAAGTCCGTAGGACAATGGATTTCTTAAGTTCAGCCTAACTGGAAATTTAATCACCTTTGTTTCAGGTTTAGATCTAAAGTATGTTATCTTAAATTGTAACGCAGTGCAATTCGAGTGTGAAGTTCAGAATATCTTCCAGTAGTAGCTCTGTCACTACTTTGTGAGTAAAGTGGAACCACGTGTTGAGGATCCGTAACTCTAACTAAGATCATCAATCTTAAATGCGAATGTGCGTAAGATTATAACGTCTCGTCTTGACAATATTTTTCAATATAGCAACTTTTCTTTATGTTGAACCCACGTGGGGTGCACTTTGTGAGACCAGTACCACGTGTTTATACAATTGTTTGACACGTCAGGTTAATAGTAAGACGATAGTAACCAGTTCGAGGTTTTTCTTTTGTAAATTGCGTTTCGATGTAATTTATTTTAATTATCAAAATTATTGTGGAGTTACACTCTTTGTGTAAACCAAGTTGACCACGTGAAGCATGTGGTGTAATCTTCAAAGTAGCCCTCAGCTACTCTTTTCGGGAAGATTTCACAGAGAGTTAGTATGAATTTAGTATACCAGTGCGTGGTAATTTCATGACGGGCAGGATTGCGCTACGACCGTAACTTCTTCGGGTGAAAATTGAATCGGTTGGTTGAGGTTAATTTCCTCTTGCATATGTTTCAACGTTCTTTGTGTGTTATTTTATGAATGCAGTGTTGTATGCAGTCTCCCAATCTTGGCTGCATATTTGATGTGTTCCGTAAGATTACAAACTCACATTTTCACAATCCTAAATAAGGCACCAGTTTAGTTATGAATCAAGATTAATATGCTGAAATTTTAACGGAACAATGATCAATGTTAAAATAAATGTCCAAATATAAACTGATTTATTTCTTTTTATTTAAATTCTCATTATATATATATATATATATATATATATATATATATATATATATATCACCGGTTGTCGTAAGATGACTATTAAAAGTTTATAATTAATGTTAGTCTAGTGGGGAATTTGGTAAGCTAGACTGGATACCTGGTGAAACAGTTGCTCAGTAACGCAAGGTTAACTTCCCCAGATAGCTCACAGCTTTTAACCCGTTTTTACTGTCTTGAAAATCAGCATCGCTTTCAGAACAACTTAATGCATCAACATTACACGGTGTCAGAGCTCATTTCATCAGTCATCTCTCCTGCTCGAAGTCTAAAGCAAAGTCGCCGCTGAACGATGACGTAAAGCGAAGTGCTTGGTCTTCAACAAAATGACAAGTAAGGTTATCTTCCATTAGGAAAGTGGATGCACTCAGCGACTGTTATATGATTTATAAATTATAGAGCGCAGCAACCAGTCGTCCTTTTTGTTTTTGCAGGTTTTATTTGGCAAATCCAGATTTCGGCTAGTGCCCAGCCATTATCAGTGCACTATTTTCTAGTCTCGATGCATGTCAGTTCCCTATTGTTCGGGCGTCAGTCACTGTTCTTTAAATACTCAAGTCTTACGTTGAGTATGTTAGTGTACACAGTCCCTGTACCAACTGTCGATCCTCTCCAGGTCCTGCTGCATGTCGCTACAGCTGTCTGGCTTCGCACCCCCGCTATCGAGCGCAACACTTGCCCTCCTCAGTGGCTGTGGAGTGACGGGTCTTGTGCAGCGGCCGCTCGCTGCTGACAGACGGGGAGTCGACAGCAAGCGGGCGCGCGGCCGCGGTCGCTCCCCTGGCAGATAACGGTGCCCCTTATCGCCGCGCTGAGTCGCATCTCGCGATACGCGCCCACTCCCTGCCGTTCGCCACACTCGATACCCCCACACCTAGCAGCTTCACATCTGCTGGACTCTGCAGATACCATTACCACCAATTAGTCTGACACCTACCAGCAGCCTGCTCAAACTACATATACATCTACATCCAAATCTACTTTGAGATCTATCTGTTACAATGAGCGAATCTTGAAAGGTTGCCAGAAAAAAAAAAAAAAAAAAAAACAGAAACATCATCTAATCATGAATATTAGCTGTTAGACTTGTAACTTATGAGAGGCACACAGTGCAAGCCGCTTTCGTCAGTCCATTAAGAGGTCATATACATTGAGAAACCGCTGATTTCACGCTCACTGACAGCGATTTGGAGGTAAAAAGGCGACACAGACTCGTATCATCTACGAACAAAGCCCCTCAACCGCTGTATGTGCACTGAGATGACAAAAGCCCTGAGATAGAAATTTGCACGTATAAGGATGGTGGCAGTGTCGCGTACACAAGGTACAAAAGCTCAGTGCATTGACAGAGCTGTCATTTGTACTCAAGTGATTCACGTGAAAAGGTTTTCGACGCGGTTATGGTCGCAAGCCGGGAATTAACATACTTTGAACGCGGAATGGTAGTTGGAACTAGACGCATGGGACATTACATTTCGGAAATCGTTCAGGAGATTCTCTTCTGGTTCTGAGAGCATTGGAAAGCAGCTGGTCTTCATTCGAGATGTAAGACGGCAGCCAGAATGGTGAGTATTCTCGCTATAGTGCTAGGATTTAAATGAGATCGGGGTCATGTGAAATTTAAGTGTTTTGGGACCAATTTAGAGTTGTTTCAAAGCTGTAGTCATGTTTCTTAACTTTTCATTTTAATTCTTTCACGATTCGGTATGCAAAATTTGTTTATAGTTGATCTTAAGTTACCACGACTTGCTCGTTAACTTGCCCATTGTACATATTAACTCTGGTATAAGTGCAACCTCTCATGAATACCATGGGTAACTCAACTATTTCTGCCAGATTCAGCCAGCATTTCAGGAAGTAATGCCTCTTTTACAACGTGTTTCCCACTGGCTTCGGGCCCTCCATTCTTGTAACAGACAGTTTAATACTCCACGTATGTCTAGTTATTTTTGAAGGAAGGCGTTCTCCAAGTTCAATTTTTTCCATACGTGCCGATCTTTGTAAAATAAATGTGTAGTAATGGAATTCTTTTCGATATCATTTTTGGTGGTAAATTAATCCCATGTCATTTTAATGAACCACGGCCATCAGCCATACGTACCGCGTGTCTGTCCTAAGAGTCGCCAGGCCCATTTTCCCTGGTGTTTCGGCAGATGTTTGCAATTGCGTTTTTGCATTGTGAAGCTGGAGTCATACCATACAACTGATGTTCGTCACGTCCTTCTTGTGACACCCAGTGTCAACAGAAAGAGTCGGGTTGTTTCCCATTTTAAACAAAATTATTTTTAAATCGGAATTTTACGTGTCCACTCGATAGAGTGCTCCCATATTAGTCTACTCAGATATTCGTTTTACCGATATGTATTAACAGGGACAGTAAAACAGGAAGAATAATCAGGAATCCAGCAGCTACTCTGTAGAGCCGCATGCTTGGCGGTACACAACGCAAAAACTAAATTGGAAATCTTCTCTTAAACACCAGAAAAAATGCGCCAGGCGACTCTTAGGTGACATATCGTGTATATGTGAAGGATGTACTTTCTTGTGACAGTTCTGAGGTGGAAAGATTTTAAATAACAGATGGTCTCGGATCAGCCTAAGGCCTCAGGATACATTCATTTCTTTTGTATTACTCATTGATAGTCATCTGGCGACATTTGGTTCAAATGGCTCTGAGCACTATGGGACTTAACTTCTGAGGTCATCAGTCTCCTAGAACTTAGAACTACGTAAACCTAACTAACCTAAGGACATCACACACATCCATGCCCGAGGCAGGATTCGAACCTGCGACCGTAGCAGCAGCGCGGTTCCAGACTGTAGCGCTTAGAACCGCTCGGCACCCCGGCCGGCGCGACATTTCTATTGAGTCATTAGCAGAACCAAACAACAGAAGTAGCTTATTTAGTTCCTCCCCATATTTTTTTCTGTAATAGCTTATATGCCAACTAGCTCTGCAGATGACGAAGAAATTGAAGAAATGTATGATGAATTAAAAGAAATTATTCAGATAGTGAAGGGAGACGAAAATTTAATAGTCGTGGGTGACTGGAATTCGAGTGTAGGAAAAGGGAGAGAAGGAAACGTAGTAGGTGAATATGGATTGGGGCTAAGAAATGAAAGAGGAAGCCGCCTGATAGAATTTTGCACAGAGCACAACTTAATCATAGCTAACACTTGGTTTAAGAATCATGATAGAAGGTTGTACACATGGAAGAACCCTGGAGATACTAAAAGGTATCAGATAGATTATATAATGGTAAGACAGAGATTTAGGAACCAGGTTTTAAATTGTAAGACATTTACAGGGGCAGATGTGGACTCTGACCACAATCTGTTGGTTATGACCTGTAGATTAAAACTGAAGAAACTGCAAAAAGGTTGGAATTTAAGGAGATGGGACCTGGATAAACTGAAAGAACCAGAGGTTGTACAGAGTTTCAGGGAGAGCATAAGGGAACAATTGAAAGGAATGGGGGAAAGAAATACAGTAGAAGAAGAATGGGTAGCTCTGAGGGATGAAGTAGTGAAGGCAGCAGACGATCAAGTAGGTAAAAAGAAGAGGGTTAGTAGAAATCCTTGGGTAACAGAAGAAATATTGAATTTAATTGATGAAAGGAGAAAATATAAAAATGCAGCAAATGAAGCAGGCAAAAAGGAATACAAACGTCTCAAAAATGAGATCGACAGGAAGTGCAAAATGGCTAAGCAGGGATGGCTAGAGGACAAATATAAGGATGTAGAGGCTTATCTCACTAGGGGTAAGATAGATACTGCCTACAGGAAAATTAAAGAGACCTTTGGAGATAAGAGAACCACATGTATGAACATCAAGAGCTCAGATGGAAACCCAGTTCTAAGCAAAGAAAGGAAAGCAGAAAGGTGGAAGGAGTATATAGAGGGTCTATACAAGGGCGATGCACTTGAGGACAATATTATGGAAATGGAAGAGGATGTAGATGAAGATGAAATGGGAGATACGATACTGCGTGAAGAGTTTGACAGAGCACTGAAGGACCTGAGTCGAAACAAGGCCCCTGGAGTAGACAAAATTCCATTGGAACTACTGACGGCCTTGGGAGAGCCAGTCCTGACAAAACTCTACCATCTGGTGAGCAAGATGTACGAAACAGGCGAAATACCCTCAGACTTCAAGAAGAATATAATAATTCCAATCCCAAAGAAAGCAGGTGTTGACAGATGTGAAAATTACCGAACCATCAGTTTAATAAGCCACAGCTGCAAAGTACTAACACGAGTTCTTTACAGACGAATGGAAAAACTAGTAGAAGCCGACCTCGGGGAAGATCAGTTTGGATTCCGTAGAAATACTGGAACACGTGAGGCAATACTGACCATACGACTTATCTTAGAAGAAAGATTAAGGAAAGGCAAACCTACGTTTCTAGCATTTGTAGACTTAGAGAAAGCTTTTGACAATGTTGACTGGAATACTCTCTTTCAAATTCTAAAGGTGGCAGGGGTAAAATACAGGGAGCGAAAGGCTATTTACAACTTGTACAGAAACCAGATGGCAGTTATAAGAGTTGAGGGACATGAAAGGGAAGCAGTGGTTGGGAAGGGAGTAAGACAGGGTTGTAGCCTCTCCCCGATGTTATTCCATCTCTATATTGAGCAAGCAGTAAAGGAAACAAAAGAAAAATTTGGAGTAGGTATTAAAATCCATGGAGAAGAAATAAAAACTTTGAGGTTCGCCGATGACATTGTAATTCTGTCAGAGACAGCAAAGGACTTGGAAGAGCAGTTGAACGGAATGGATGGTGTCTTGAAGGGAGGATATAAGATGAACATCAACAAAAGCAAAACGAGGATAATGGAATGTAGTCGAGTTAAGTCGGGTGATGCTGAGGGTATTAGATTAGGAAATGAGACACTTAAAGTAGTAAAGGAGTTTTGCTATTTGGGGAGCAAAATAACTGATGATGGACGAAGTAGGGAGGATATAAAATGTAGACTGGCAATGGCAAGGAAAGCGTTTCTGAAGAAGAGAAATTTGTTAACATCGAGTATAGATTTAAGTGTCAGGAAGTTATTTCTGAAAGTATTTGTATGGAGTGTAGCTATGTATGGAAGTGAAACATGGACGGTAAATAGTTTGGACAAGAAGAGAATAGAAGCTTTTGAAATGTGGTGCTACAGAAGAATGCTGAAGATTAGATGGGTAGATCACATAACTAATGATGAAGTATTGAATAAGATTGGGGAGAAGAGAAGTTTGTGGCACAACTTGACCAGAAGAAGGGATCGGTTGGTAGGACATGTTCTGAGGCATCAAGGGATCACCAATTTAGTATTGGAGGGCAGCGTGGAGGGTAAAAATCATAGGGGGAGACCAAGAGATGAATACACTAAGCAGATTCAGAAGGATGTAGGTTGCAGTAGGTACTGGGAGATGAAGAAGCTTGCACAGGATAGAGTAGCATGGAGAGCTGCATCAAACCAGTCTCAGGACTGAAGACCACAACAACAACAGTCTTATTTCATTTAGCTCATCCTGTAAGAACGGTATTCGTTAACACCAGACTTCTTTCATCTTACTGTGTCGCTGTAGTTAACCATTTACATTTATTTGTAGAAACATACTACAAAACAGGACGAATTACAAAATACACACTTCAAATCCTCTTAACCGCCAGCTGCACAGACTTTACTTAGAAGGAAACTAAATTCGTCGTACACTTTATATAATTTCTTCACTGCTCCTGTTATTATATTTTAAGGGCATTTATGTCAGGAGTTAATGGGGGAGCTTATACACACAGGGAAAAGTCTCATGGGGTCAGTCTACAGCAAGAACAGTTCTAAGACTCCTGCGCTCGCTACTCGTCTTTGAGGCAGTGTGTCACTGAGAAAGTTTCGTTCGTTGTGCTAGTGTGGTGGAGGCTCTATCCTGATGGAGTATGAAATCAATAGGGTAACTTTAGTCGTATCCCTTTCTTGATCGACAGATTTTTGTGGGTTTTGAAATATGCATATGCACAAATTGAACCCGTTTACTTTTACCACTGACATACAATGTTGGTTTATCATTGAAAACTATAGTTCGCATTTGGAGCGGAACCTCGTTTCTCCGGACTAGATGGGAGGGTAATCATTTGGATTACCAGGAATGCCCATTATGCCAAAATTTAGAAAACTGTTTTGATGAAAATAGTTAAATGACATGAACACACAAGTTATACATATTTAAACTGAAACATATATTATTTTGACGGAAATTTGGATAATATATTGTAAAAGGGGAAGACAATGTGTTTTATTCACTGAAATAGTCGGTAAGTAATTTGCTTTGAGGCAGATTTGTATGTCGCTTACATGCAGCACTATGAATCAGGCATTTCGTCAGCGTTAGTTCGACCGAAGGTCAAACGAAGCTCTGCCTGGCGTTCCTAGTAAACCATTATTTTGTGCAGCTGCATTGTTTGTATGTGTCATAATGTCTCCAGATTGATCACTAACTTCCTAAGCAAATCCATCATCAATATTGTCATGACTGGTTCGACAATATTTTTGCACGGAAGCGGTGACTTCCACTTATTATTTGCCGCCTGCTCTTCCCTCCTCCCCCCCCCTCCCCCCCGTCCATGTCCTTTTTCTGTTGCCTTACACTTACACTCGTGTCAGTTTTCGCTAATAACTGTGATAAGCTTTGTATAAATATCTCACCCCTCTCAGCTTGCCGTTCCCAATCGGCCGCTACTAGTTGTGAAACGTCCTGCACAGATGTCTTACAGTTGTGTTGGCTCTGGCACCCTAAGCGGGAACTTGTGTCGCTTGCGCCTTAAACCGGTCCTGACTGTCGCCATTGTGTGCAATCGAACAAACTGTGATAACTTCGTCATCACAAAGCATACCCTAGCCAGTGTCACTGACGTCTCACAGCCTGTGACTTACATCACTCATACAAATATTGAGGTGATAAAAGTGATGAGATACCTCCTAACAACATGATGACCTCCTTTTTCCCGGCGCCGTTCAGCAACATGTCGTTGGAAATCCCCTGCAGAAATACTGAGCCGTACTGTCTGTGTAGTCGTCCCTAATTACGAAAGTGTTGTCCATGCACGATTTTGTGTACGAAGTGACCTCTCGATTATGTCCTATAAACGTTCGATGGGATTCATGTCGGGCGATTTGGGTGATCAAATCATTCGCTCAAATTCTCCAGAACCTTCTTCAACCCTGTCGAGAACAACTGTGGCTCGGTGACATGGCGTCGTTGTTTGCGATCATGAACTCCATGAATAGCTGCAAATGTTTTCCAAGTAGCGGAACATAACCACTTACAGTCAACGATCGCGTCAGTTGGACTACAGCACCCAGTTCATTACACGTAAATACAGCTCACACCATTATGGAGCCACTACCAGCTTGCACAGTGCCTTATTGACAACTTGGGTCCATGGCTTCGTGGGCTCTGCGCCACAGTCAAACCCTACCAACAGCCCTTACCAAATGATATCTGGACTCGTCTGACCACGCCACCGTTTTCCAGTCGTCTAGGGTCCAACGGAGGTGGTCGCGAGCCCAGGAGAGACGCTGCAGGCGATGTCGTGCTGTTAGCAAAGTCACTCGCGTCGATCGCCTGCTGCCACAGCCCATAAACGCCAGATTTCACCGGACTGTCTTAACGGATATGTTCTCCGTAAGTCTCACATTGTTTTCTGCTGTCATATCATGCAGTTGTTTTTGTCTGTTAGACCGGCCGCGGTGGCCGAGCGGTTCTAGGCGCTACAGTCTGGAACCGCGCGACCACTGCGGTCGCAGGTTCGAATCCCGCCTCGGGCATGGATGTGTGTGATGTCCTTAGGTTAGTTAGATTTAAGTAGTTCTAAGTTCTAGGGGACTGATGTCCTCAGCTGTTAAGTCCCATAGTGCTCAGAGCCATTTGAATCATCTGAACCTTGTCTGTTAGCACTGACAACTCAACGCAAATGCCACTGCTCTCGTTTGTTAATTGATGCCCGTCGGCCACTACGTTGACGTGTTGTTGTTGTTGTGGTCTTCAGTGCTGAGACTGGTTTGATGCAGCTCTCCATGTTACTCTATCCTGTGCAAGCTTCTTCATCTCCCAGTATCAACTGCAGCCTACATCCTTCTGAATCTGCGTAGTGTATTCCTCTCTTGGCCTCCCTCTACGACTTTTACCCTCCACGCTGCCCTCCAATACTAAATTGGTGATCCCTTGATGTCTCAGAACATGTCCTACCAACCGGTCCCTTCTTCTTGCCAAGTTGTACCACAAACTCCTCTTCTCCCCAATCCTATTCAATACTTCCTCATTAGTTATGTGATCTACCCATCTAATCTTCAGCATTCTTCTGTAGCACCACATTTCAAAGGGTTCTATTCTCTTCTTGTCCAAACTATTTATCGTCCATGTTTCACTTCCATACATGGCTACACTCCATACAAATACTTTCAGAAACGACTTCCTGACATTTAAATCTATACTCGATGCTAACCAATTTCTCTTCTTCAGAAACGCTTCCCTTGCCATTGCCAGTCTACATTTTATATCCTCTCTACTTCGACCATCATCAGTTATTTTGCTCCCCAAGTAGCAAAACTCCTTTACTACTTTAAGTGTCTCATTTCCTAATCTAATTCCCTCACCATCACATGACTTAATTTGACCACATTTCATTATCCTCGTTTTGCTTTTGTTGATGTTCATCTTATACCCTCCTTTCAAGACACTGTGCATTCCGTTCAACTGCTCTTCCAAGTTCTCTGCTGTCTCTGACAGAACTACAATGTCATTGGCTAACGTCAAAGTTTTTAGTTCTTCTCCATGGATTTTAATACCTACTCCGAACTTTTCTTTTGTTTCCTTTATTGCTTGCTCAATATACAGATTGAATAACATTGGGGATAGGCTACAACCCTGTCTCACTCCCTTCCCAACCACCGCTTTCCGTTCATGCCCCTCGACTCTTATAACTGCCATTTGGTTTCTATACAAATTGCAAATAGCCTTTCGCTCCCTATATTTTACCCCTGCCACCTTCAGAATTTGAAAGAGAGAATTCTAGTCAACATTGTCCAAAGCTTTCTCTAAGTCTACAAATGCTAGAAACGTAGGTTTCTCTTTCCTTAATCTTACTTCTAAGATAAGTCGTAGGGTCAGTATTGCCTCACGTGTTCCAACATTTCTATGGAATGCAAACTGGTCTTCCCCGAGGTCGGCTTCTATCAGTTTTTCCATTCGTCTGTAAAGAATTCTCGTTAGTATTTTGCAGCCGTGACTTATTAAACTGATAGTTCGGTAATTTTCACATCTGTCAACACCTGCTTTCTTTGGGATTGAAATTATTATATTCTTCTTGAAGTCTGAGGGTATTTCACCTGTCTCATACACCTTGCTCACCAGATGGTAGAGTTTTGTGAGGACTGGCTCTCCCAAGGCCGTCAGTAGTTCTAATGGAATGTTGTCTACTCCGGGAGCCTTGTTTCGACTCAGGTCTTTCAGTGCTCTGTCAAACTCTTCACGCAGTATCATATCTCCCGTATCATCTTCATCTACATCGTCTTCCAATTCCATAATACTCTCAGTGAGAATTAATGCCTGATATTTGGTGTTCTCGGCACATACTTGACACTGTGGATCTTGGAACATCGAATTCTCAACTGATTTCCGAAATGGAATATTGCATGTGCTTAGCTCCAAGTACAATTACGCGCTCAGAGTCCGTTAATTCGCGCCGTGCGGCCATAATCACGTAGGAAACCTTTTGACATGAACCACCTGAGTGCAAATGACAACTCCGGCAATTCACTGATCTTTTATACCTCATGTATTCTATAATACCGCCACCAGTATATTTGCATATCGCTGTGCCATGTTTCATCAGACTCTGTCGTATGCAGTGCATAAACGCTTTGTCCGTGGACACAACCACTTCGTTCTCTTTGACGTCAATTTACACTAGCAACAAGTGGGAGCAATACAGTTCTGTAGAACTAACTGTTAACTTATTAGCGAACACTGCGCGGACGGGTGAATTTAAATTTAACCTTCGTCGTCTTCAACTGATGCCGCTATTACTTCCCATGTCAGACACTATACAGTTACTACGCTTAAACAAACCATCCTCGTGAACCAGAGATACGGGTAGTGAAGGCTGTACTCTAAAATAGCAGAAGGGTTCACTACGTGTCTGTTTGGGAAAGGCGTCTCCTCCATTGAAATCTACGTGTTGTGACAAACGGCTTAGCCGCCCGGTCACCTGTTCGTATGACCGGGCCTCGCACGGTTCGCCTTCGCAGCTGCCCGACAAAGGAAGGATCCGTTGCTTAGAAAGCCACAGACCGGGGGCTTCCCCGGCCTTGACCGCGCGCAGCTGCCGGAAGCTGCCCTCCGCCTCAGACGCAGCCCCGGAGTCTGAATGGACCTCCTCGTGCTGCAGTGTGCCCCCTCGCGGCGCGGCCTTGGGCCCCCACGTCACGCGCGGCCTTCTTACGTCACCGTCTTACCCCTCCGGGCCCCCCTTACTTTCCAGCCTGAGAGCAGGTGTCGCCGTTGGGTTAAGGACCGCGCCCGCTCCGCTCCCCTCTGCTTCCTTTCTGTGCGGGGCATCTTGCTCTCACAAAGAGCGCCTTTCATGCTGGTGCAGCGGGCAGCAGGTGCTGCAGTGACGTCATAGTCAAGGACGCCACCAGATCCCTCTCTCTCTCGTTTCCCTTTCCCGACTCACTCGTAAACAAACTCACACATAATCAGAGAAAGACACGCACACCCACCCATACAACCACTCACCCACCCACCCACACACACACGAATGCGCACTGGCCACGTATGGACGCAGAACTCTTAGGACATCGTTGAGAATAACGAATTATTTACGAATAAAGGAGACGACTCACCTAACGGCAAAAGCGCTGCATTGTCGATAGATGGTGGTGGTGGTTAGTGTTTAACGTCCCGTCGACAACGAGGTCATTAGAGACGGAGCGCAAGCTCGGATTAGGGAAGGATTGGGAAGGAAATCGGCCGTGCCCTTTCAAAGGAACCATCCCGGCATTTGCCTGAAACGATTTAGGGAAATCACGGAAAGCTTAAATGAGGATGGCCGGAGACGGGATTGAACCGTCGTCCTCCCGAATGCGAGTCCAGTGTGCTAACCACTGCGCCACCTCGCTCGGTTGTCGATAGACACTCAAAAGGTACAGAGCTTTCTTTGCTTTCCTATCTTTTGGAGTGCAATTCCGTTCCCAAACTGTGGGAGGAACATGTGCGCACACACACACACACACACACACACAGACATACACACACATACACACACACACACACACACACACTTATTCACATGTACACGCTTGCCTCCCTACATTGTACATGTGTGTGTGTGTGTGTGTGTGTGTGTGTGTGTGTGTGTCTGTTTCGGTCTGTGTGCGTCTATGTGTACATTCCATTTCGAAAGCTGGCAAAGCTAAGCTCTGTACCTTTTCCTTGTATGTCTATCGACAACGCAGCGCTTTTTCCTTTAGGTGAACCGTCTTCTTTATACCTTAATAATTCGTTATTGTCAACCAGAACTTCCCATATATTAATATTCTAGAACATTGTTCTTCTTTTAGATTACAGCTGTTTCCGTCATTCCTGGTAAATTACTGCTGCAGTTCTTGGTGTCCTCTGCTCGTCTCAGTATGTGCAGTATCTTCGTTCCAGAAAAATAAATGTGTATTGAAGATCAAATTAACTTTGCCCATAATCAGAGCGTTATTTTATTTTGTGTAAAATAACGATAGATTTGCCTGATAATATACGCACTATTGGGATTATGACCATTATATTCATAACATTATAACAAAATATATACTTTACAAGTGCATACCATTGTCCTAAAGAGTCATGACAACGTGAAAACCACAAAACGTAAGTAAAAAAAAAAAAAATTACATAAACGCCCACCCCACACTCACCAATTTACAAAGCCCATCATCAGTAACATGTCATCATAACCAATAGGCGAAAACGCTTTGGAAAATTAAGATAAACTAGCAGGTAAGCGTCAAACTACAATTAACATAACAGCGTTGGCAGCAGAAAGCAACATGTCAATAACTGCATAAATATAACACAACATTTAAAAAAATGGAAAATAACTCAAACACTAATAATTTCATTTACGCCTAGCAGTTTCTTTGATTATCAATATCGTGCTGTAGAGAAATCTTTAACGATTGTATATAACAAAATTTACCGAAATATCTGCTGTACTGCCGACGACAGACAGCTATTAAGATTTATATATTGACCATAATCCCAAAACTGCATACATTATCATCTAAATTTTTACTTTTTTTCCACAGAAAATAGAGCGAACTCAACGATAGCGGTTAAGACATCATCAAGCCAGGTACGGGAGAAAAAGAATAAAAATTCTGTTTCTTCAAAGCGGAATCCTTCTCCAAAACATATTTATTTGAAAGCAAACACAAACAAAACTGAGGTTAACTTCAGTATGAACATTTCTAGAGAAATATCAAAGCACTGATCTCACTTTTTTCTCTACTAATTGTTTGAACAGCGACAACACCTTCTCGACTCCTTTGGTTTCTAGGAACAGGAAAAAATCGTACAAAACCATACATAGACTATACGGAAATGAGTTAACCGCCCTGAATCCTGAAGCCTGAGTAAATTCAACTATTATCGTGACAATATGAGTGAATACGTTGTAATGAGACTGAAACACGTCGTTCGACTATCTTGGTCCTATAGATCCCAGACACTTCTCGCACGGTATCCCTGTAACAATGGAAATTGAAACGGACGACTTGTGATCGCTCCAGAATGTTATTGATGTGTCTCATTCTCAGTTAGATCCGTTTATTAAAACGCAGCACCACTCAACACTCATTTGTTTCTGCACTTGACTGAGGTGAGGTACCCGCTCAGATACGTAGTTTTCCCTCACGGTACGGATTGGCGGCGAGTGGATACGCACTCTGTTTTCTGCCTTACTACAAATTATTCTGCAATCTGCATTGCTTCTTTCCCTGAAGCCGCCCTTTGTATCATCACTGCGACCGTAGCGGGGAGCCCAGGTTGAATTTTGTACTAGAAATACGGCAGTATTCCAACTAAAATTGCCCCTTTATTAATGTTGCCCTTTCCAAGTATGATGGAACTGCGACAGGTTTACTTCTAGCAGTGTTTCCAGAATCAAGATTTGGGAGTGGTGGTTATCCAGAGTACATCGTCGTCTCATCGCGTTAGCTTTTACTTCCCAACTACTTGGTTTGCGAAATTCTTCTCTGGTTCCCGAATTTGGGAACCATCCTCTTCCCTTCTTTATAAGCGTTAGGTGAAACATATCTTATTGTTTATGTTCCATTACGAATTCAGCTTCTCACAACCTGCTAAAGAGCCTTTCTACATTCGTCTAAGCTACTACCCTGAAATCGCTAGTGACTGGGAAATCTGACTATCCGAGAGCTCAAGTTTAATAATGGATATATTGTCCGCCGTCGTCAGAAATATTCAGCAACAGAGCTTGACAATTTTCTGATAACATCGCCTCTATATCTTGAGGGAGAAGCTTGTCTAGTTTGTCTGTGGACTGAAGAAAAAACATTAAGGTATGAGTTACATCCATTATGGGTTATGTTTCAGGTCTGCGAATGTCCATTAGAATGAAAAAAACGTATCATTCTGCTTCAGTTACGAAGTTTTATTTTATCTGCTACGCGTTTCGATGGCTAGCGATCATCATCAGGTGGAAGGCAATTTTACAGACCTGTTCTTAGTGGTAAGTATGGGCGATTTTGTGCAGCATCGTGTGAGCTGGCTAAGGGTTTAGGGGTGAAATTATGATATCAGTTTCAAGTGAAAAACAAAACAGAGGGGGTGGAGGCGGGGGCGGGGGGGGGGGGGGGGGCAGGCTGATATGGACACGGAATTCCCTCTCACCTTCCTCGTCCCTAAGCCCGAGAGTGACCTGAGTGGGAACCTCTATTACCCAATAGAGAACCACAAAAACGAGTACCAGTTTACTGGAAGCTTTACCTGAAGGACCCTACCCCTGAAGTTCGTAACGAAGACCACATCTCCTATCTGTACATTCCTAGGACGCCAAGTGCGATTATACTGCGCCGCTTCCCTCCTATGAGCGCTTTAGATTTTGGCCTTGTGCCTGCGCCAGGTATCTTTGATTACCCGAGGACTAATTTCATTGGGTAGGAGGCCGTGAATGGACCAAATGTTTACCAGTGGGTAACTGAGGGAATGGGTCGACTTAAGAGGTAAGAGTGTCTCGGTGTGTCTCGTGTCTGGCGATGTTAAAAGCCAGGTTCAACCACGGTAAGGTAAGGTACGACTTGGTTTGAGCCTTAGAGTGGAAGGTGATGAAAGAAGACTTTACATTGCGATTGACGCACTCAGCAGACGGATGCTGGGGGTAATACAGGGTGATGGCGACAAGTCTAACCCCAGAACGGGAACAAAAGTTCCGAAATTCTCTAGAAATGAAGCAGGAGCGTTGTCGCTAACGACGACTCTAGTAAGCCTGAACCGAGAGAAATTTTTTCCTAGGTGCTTAATACTTTGCGTCACCACAATGCCACTGCTGGGCAAAACCGTCAATGATGACAAATATATAACGACGTCCATCTTGGATGTGGGGAAGGGGACCAACATACTCGTCTCCATGGGAGTCTTCACCCAGGTGGATTGGAGCAACCCCCTTCGCCCATCCGATTTGGTCTTGGCCATCTGACACTCCAAAGCGCTAGTTAACGATCTTCTTGATATCCCCATGCAAGGAGGGCCAGGTGATAGTCCCACGTATTTTATGGATGGTCTTGTAGACTCCCAAATGCCCTCTGGCCACCGAACTCTGAAAATATTTAAAGACAGCTGGAAAAAGAATGGTGGGTAGGCAAACCCTAACCTCATCATCCCGCTGATCCCAGAGGCACAGAGTGTTCTTCGGCAGCAGCTAATAACCGGACATCAACTGATACCTAACCGGACCTAGTTCACAATCACTCTGCTGTTGCTGCACTAGGTCGCCAAACATCGCAGGAATGGCAGTAAGTAGAGCGTCCACAGAAATCTTTCCCAGGTCGTCCTCACTTAAGCGGGACCCTCCTCCTGATCCTCGAACATACGGCTCAGGGTATCGGCAACAGCGTTATCACACTCCCTGATATGGCTCACTTTGAAACGAAAGGCGGAGATATGCACAGGCGCTATACGATCTGTCTTACATAACCCAACTAAGTGCCTGATTATCCATTTCCAAGGTGAATTCTCGGTGTTCGAAGTAAAACTTGAATTTTTCCAATGCAAAGAGAATCGCTCATGCTTTCAACATGTATGTGATTTATTTTTCTCAACTCCCCATTTGTTACTGAAGGAGCACAGCAGTAACTCCAGAATTGGTGGCATCGGTCTGAAGTGTAAACGGATGCTTAAAGTCGGGGACCGCCAGAACCGGAGCGCATCTCAATGCGATTTTCTTGGAATCAAACCGGCTTGTTGCCTGTAAGTCCAGACAAACGGTTTACCTTTCTTTCGCAAAAGAATTTGGGGAGGAATTTCCGAAAAAATTGGTCATCTCGATAAAAGGCTCCATGCCCTTCTTGGTTTTGGGTGGGCGAAACTATTATTGGCGTTGTCCTTGACTGGTCGGTTCTAATCTAAATGTCCAAGAAAGGCTATCTCACGCTGGGCTAAGAGAACCTCAGATGGTTTGACAGTATGATCCGCTTGTCTCAAACGCTCAAGAACAGGATGTAGATGCTCCAAACGATCGTCAAAGGAGCACTATACATGACGACTCAAAATTATGCAACCTGGAAAGAACCGCTGGGCCGGTAGATAGGCCATAAGGAACCCGGTTAAACTCGTGTAAGTTCGAATCGGTACAGAAAGCTGTCTCCGCCTTGGACTCTTCAGCTAACGGAATTTGGCAGTAGGCCTGATTAAAATCAAAATAAGATAAATAACGAGTACCCGAAAACCAAGAAAAACAGCCGTGCAAATCAGGAAGTTGTATGGACTCCAAGCTGATTGAGATCACGGTAGATGGAGATTGAAATTTCGTGAAAAGACCTTGCCGCAACGGAAAAGCTTTTGTTTGAATGATGTCACTCCAACTCGCGTATCATATCCGTGCCACACAGTCCCCAATTTTGCGATAGTACAAAACGAGTTGCACTTTTGGGGACCTTTTCTATGTCCTGCGTCAACCTTATCTGGTAAGGATTCTATCCGGATCTGCAAATTCTTGTCGCGGAAAGCGTTTTTATCTGCATCACATCACCAAAGGCATTGAAAGAGTGTTAATATCCAATCTTCGGTCACCGTACTATGGTAAATCCTTTCATTAAATTCCACATTCCTTTGGGAGGTCTTATTGGGTGCAGGCGTAACGCGCTACGTGCTTTATAGGTGAAGGAGAGGCACTGAAACACCCTACCTACGATGATATTGAGTACGCGCACCTATCCCATTGTTCAGGAATTTTAGAGTGAATGGTACTTGTAGAACTGAAGCAGAACATTTTATAAAAAACCGAGCGGCGTTAACTTTAAAACAGATCCAAAAATGCGCCGGCCGCGGTGGTCTAGCGGTTCTGGAGCTGCAGTTCGGAACCGCGGGACTGCTACGGTGGCAGGTTCGAATCCTGCCTCGGGCATGGATGTGTGTGATGTCCTTAGGTTACTAAGGTTTAAGTAGTTCTAAGTTCTAGGGGACTTATGACCTAAGATGTTGAGTCCCATAGTGCTCAGAGCCATTTGAACCATTTTTGAGATCCAAAAATGGCATCACAGTGCTGTGCACTTCCACAACAACCGTGAACTCGTTTGAAGAGAATTGCTGGACATTTGTTCGGGAGGCCGCTGTGGCAGAATGGCAGCCCTGCCGCACTTCATTTGTTCCCTCCGGAGAGTGCGCGCCCCGCGTAGCGTGACGTCAGCGCCTATTGACACGCAAAGCGGACGCGTGGCGCTGCTCGCTGCACCCCAAGGGGTCCCCCTCCCCTCTCCTGCAGGTACAGGGGGAAGTCCCGCCTGGCGCGCCCCGAGGTTACTGCTGTACCCCGCAGCTGCCTGGCCAGGTGTATCAGGTTATTATACGCCTAACAAACGAGCTGGCTCTCTCGCGCAGGGGCAGCTTCACACTGAATCGCAGAACACTCTTAAACATTAGCTGTTATGTTCAGATCACTGCCCTGCTAAACAACCAGCTGTAGGGCATGCGTGCATATCCACTCGATAAAAAAACTTTTGGTTTCTTGTCTCGGGAGTAATTATTTCCAGACATCCTGTAGCAAACAGATACTAGTTCACATTTGTACCATTTTATGATGTCGCTGATCATACATCTGCGTTTAATTTGTGCCTGTCAGTTTGGAAAATCGTGGAGAGTAACTACAGAACTGTCAGCTCGTAGCAGTCGGCGACAGTTTGCCTTTAAACTGATGTAAGGAATGTTCATTAACGACTATGTGTGGGTGAAGATTTTACAGCAAGAGCAAGCATCACACAAGCGGTGCCGGTCACAGAATGAGATGGAAAATAGTACCTTAAATACCACGACGATCATCGTAAACGATTTCCCTGTTTATTCCTATCGATTTATTTCCATGACAGGCCTTCGCCTACTTGGCCGAAGTTTATCAGATACGAAAGTAAGCTTTCCACGGAAGAAGAGGAAGCTTAGGTGCTGCACCCCTTCGAGCGGACGCTGGTAACCACGTTCATGTTAATCATTTGTTGTAAGTTCGAAAGGCAGTACGTTATCATGCAACCGTATGTTAGCTACTGTCGCCTGTTCCATTTTACCAGAAATATGACATAATTCTCATAATAGTTTAAGTCAACTAGTTCTCATTTCCAGCAGCTGGATATTAAACTACGAATTTTTACTACATTATCGCTTACAGTACTTTACATTTTTTTCAAGAACATTTAAAGATCTATTATAAAACACAAAAAATAAAATTCTGGTGTCAGTAGAACAGAACCTGATGTTGCATTAACTAAGACGAAGCTGTAAAAGAAACAGGGAGGAAGGAAGAGTGATAGCTAACTAAGAAAAGGATATAAGATATCTGACGTTGCCCATGTTGTAGGAACTATCTTGGCATATACCTGGCCTGATTTGGAGACTGTTAGGTGCAGTTACACGTGAGAGTCACTCGCAGCCCAGGCTCTGCAGCTAGCACCCGAGTTCATTCTCTCCAAGGCAACTTGCGAGTTCACTCAGACCGTTTACACACACATGCGGTCAGTTCCGAGAGTGATTATAAGTTTACAAGATGACTTAAATACGAAAAAGAGAAGTGACAGCAGCATTTTAGTTTTGTGCTTGTCGGAAGAAAAGGACGGCCAACAATTTAGGAAATTTTGCCGATTATCAAGTGTTAAATTTGAATTGCTGGTAAAATTAGTGGGGCACATAATTAAAGAAAAAAGACCCTGCAGTGACAGAACCATAACGGTTTGTCTGATGGTTGTCTTGCGTTTTTTTTTTTTTTTTTTTTTAACAGGTTAACATTTGAAATTTATTAAATTCTTTACAGCACATGCGTTTTCCTACGATTTTTCGCAACAAGTAAATATCTGAAGGGCACCAGTGTATTTATTTTGAAATGTATTAATTGAAATACATTCATTTATATTATAAAGTGATACTGCATATCTGATGTACAATAAGCGGAATTATAAAGGAAACGCTTCCTACAATTTTGCTTAGAAAGCTCATGCTTTTAAAAACGGAAACCACAAATGGTTCAAATGGCTCTGAGCACTATGGGACTTAACTTCTGAGGTCATCAGTCCCCTAGAACTTAGAATTACTTAAACCTAACTAAGGGCATCACACACATCCATGCCCGAGGCAGGATTCGAACCCGTGACCGTAGCGGTCGCGCGGTTCAAGACTGAAGCGCCTAGAACCACTCGGCCACCCCGGCCGGCAAAATTTGTAGTTTAATATCCAACTGCTGGAAATGAGAACTAGTTGACTTAAACTATTATGAAAATTATGTCATATTTCTGGTAAAATGGAACAGGCGACAGTAGCTAACATACGGTTGCATGATAACGTACTGCCTTTCGAACTTACAACAAATGATTAACATGAACGTGGTTACCAGCGTCCGCTCGAAGGGGTGCAGCACCTAAGCTTCCTCTTCTTCCGTGGAAAGCTTACTTTCGTATCTGATAAACTTCGGCCAAGTAGGCGAAGGCCTGTCATGGAAATAAATCGGTAGGAATAAACAGGGAAATCGTTTACGATGATCGTCGTGGCATTTAAGGTACTATATTCCATCTCATTCTGTGACCGGCACCGCTTGTGTGATACTTGCTCTTGCTGTAAAATCTTCACCCACACATAGTCGTTAATGAACATTCCTTACATCAGTTATATCAGTTTAAAGGAAAACTGTCGCAGCAGCTTATAGAAAAGGCACAATAAAACTTAATGCCGAAAAATAAGACTATCTTTTGACATCTTCCGTTCCACGTTTGCTCTTTTTACTTTTAAAGAAATGATAATTGAATAGACACCCTAGCTGCAAACAGGCGTTGATATACATCATTGGGGACATGTTGAAAATGTGTGGGCTGACCGGTACCTGAACCCGGGGTCTCCTGCTTACATGGCAGACGCTCTACCCATCTGAACCAACGAGGGCACAGAGGACAGTGCGCCTGCTGGGTTTTATCCCTTGGACGCTCCCCGTGAGACCCAAATGTTCAACATGTCCCCAATGGTGTATATCAATGCCTGCTTGCTGGTAGGGTGTCGATTTTGTTATCATTTCATTCTAGAGAAGCTGCACGGTCATCAATGGTATCTGTTCTTTCGGGAACAGATACTACCTTCATATATACTTTTTACTTTTTGTTTTCTAAGCTCCTGAGAAACATGTAATTAAAATGAAAACATAAATTTTACAAACGGTTGATAATGTATGTAGGTACCGATGTATTGATAATGTTGTATTGATTATAAACAATGTAAAATTGTTTGTGAAGTACAGCGCTATAACTGTTCGTTTGCACATTTGGGAGAGGGTTTTTGCATTTTCGGAAATACCCGTTCGGCTATCTGTTACGATGATCTGAAAATGGGCCCCGGCCCGAAACTAGTCCTCGAGTGAATAAGGGAAGAGAAATTTGCAACTTTCGCTGAAATATAATATTGTTTACTTTTTGCCACTAAAAAAATGTTCAAATGTGTGTGAAATCTTATGCGACTTAACTGTTAAGGTCATCAGTCCCTAAGCTTACACACTACTTAACCTAAATTATCCTAAGGACAAACACGCACACCCATGCCCGAGGGAGGACTCGAACCTCTGCCGGGACCAGCCGCACAGTCCATGACTGCAGCGCCTTAGACCGCTTTTTTTAAAAAAAATCTCATTTTGTTCGTTTCCGTTCGTTGATCTGCTCGTTGCGGACGTCGAAAGACACCCGTTTCAGTTCGTTGTTGATCCATTAACTCAGTTTTTTTATTATAGAGGGCAGCTAGCCCTCTGACCGAACACGCTGAGTTACCATGCCGGCTTTTTTATTGTTCGTTGAATTTGTTCGGGGCGGGCGTCCGATGACACCCGTTCAGGTTTTTCGTTGATCCGTTCACTCAAAAAAAAAAAAAAAAAAAGCTTCAAATGGCTCCGAGCACTATGGGACTTAATTAACATCTATGGTCATCAGTCCCCTAGAACTTAGAACTACTTAAACCTAACCAACCTAAGGACATCACACAACACCCAATCATTACGAGGCAGAAAAAATCCCTGACCCCGCCGGGAATCGAACCCGGGAACGCGGGCGTGGGAAGCGAGAACGCAACCGCACGACCACGATCTGCGCACTCCGTTCACTCAGTTTTTTTTATTACAGAGGGTAGCTAAACCCTCTGACCGAACACGCTGAGCTACTGTGCCGGCAGATCGCTCGGCACATCGCTCGGCTAATCGTGCGCGGCTACTGTTTGCCATTCATTCCCGACAACTATGACGAAAAGTTTTACGACCCTACTATAATAGCTCCAGTGGAGTAGTTTGGACAAAGAAGGTTGACGAAATCTTTGACAATGCAGGCGTTTATGTCGTCCGGCTGTAAACACTACATTGCTGACGTCACTCAGATCTGCGATTAGCTCGTATTTAACGTAGGCCACGACTCGTAGAGCGCTACATCAACTTAACAAACTCGTCCCGTGTGCCGACGCCATAGCGGTAACTGTGTTGTGTAGTTGTTTTGGGGGCTGGATCGCGGTACTGTTTGGCTGCGGGGTTGTGCCCTGCGGCTGGCCAGCAGCAGATGCCGGCGGCAGAGATTGCGCGGCACAGAGCGGTGCGGCCAGCTGTGCGGTGACGACACGGCGGGGTACGGCGCGACACGCAGCTGCCGGCTGAGTGCTGGCGTGGCCTGGGGTGAGGTGTGTGTGTGTGTGTGGGGGAGGGGGGGGGGGCGGCGCGTGCCGCCGTCACTGCAGCTGCAGCACTGGCCACGCAGCTGCCTGCGCCGAGCCGCGCTGCACGGCTTTATGCCTCGTTACCGGCTTTGTCGTCCCGTTCGGTGCGCCTCTCGTTTTTTGTGAAAGGGCAACAACAAAAAGTCCTCCGCAGCGCAGAATGCAGGCGTCGCACGGTGGGCCGGCGGCTGGCGCACTGCCAGAGGGGGGGCGGCGCGTGCCGGCGCGGACACGCACAGTGGGGGCCGGCGCTAGCACAGAGCCACTCACTCCACTCCTCTTTCCTCTACGTCACTCGACAAGTCACCAGCCTTCCGGGTGATAACTTACACACCAATCTTCTCATCTCCTTACACTGCTTGTCTGTCCTAAGATTCGTCAGGTGCATTTTCTCTGATATTTCGGCAGATATATTTCCAGTATCTCTTTTTGCGATGCGTGGCTGGAGTCAGCCCAGACAAATACTGATTATCACGTATTTCATCTAACACCCAGTATCGACGGAAAGCGTTGGTTTGAAACTTCCTGGCAGATTAAAACTGTGTGCCGGACCGAGACTCGAACTCGGGACCTTTGCCTTTTGCGGGCAGGTGTTCTACCAAGTGAGCTACCCAAGCACGACTCACGCCCCATCGAGAGGAGAGGAGAGCTTCTGTAAAGTTTGGAAGATAGGAGACGAGGTACTGGCAGAAGCAAAGCAGTGAGGACGGGACGTGAGTCATGCTTGGGTAGCTCAGTTGATGCGGCACGGTAGCTCAGCGTATTTGGTCAGAGAGCCGGTTGGCTTCTGTAATAAAAAAAACTGAGTGGAACGATCAACAAACGAACTTGAACGGATGTCACTGTGGCGTCCGCAACGACCAAACACAACAATCAACAGCGAACAAAATGAAAAGAAAAAAGCTTGGTAGAGCACTTGCCCGCAAAAGTCAAAGGTCCCGAGTTCGAGTCTCGGTCCGGCAGACAGTTTTAATCTGCCAGGAAGTTTCATATCAACGCACACTCCGCTGCAGAGTGATAATCTCTTTCTGGAAGCATTGGTTTGTTTCCCGCACAAAAAAAAGGACTTTGAAACGAAATTTTACGTGCTCTTTCGATAGAGTGGACTCGGATTAGCCCAATCCGATATCGTTTTATTGATATGCAGCAACGAGAAATGTAAAACACCAGGTATAACCAGTATTCCAGCAGTGACAGCAACACCCTGGCCCGCACTTAGTTCCTACCGGCGTGCAGCGGTTCTGCTCAGTGGCTGCTACATTACTGTTTATTCTTAGTTTTTACTGCCCCTGCCGGCCGCGGTGGCCGTGCGGTTCTGGCTCTGCAGTCCGGAACCGCGGGCTGCTACGGTCGCAGATTCGAATCCTGCCTCGGGCATGGGTGGGTGTGATGTCCTTAGGTTAGTTAGGTTTAAGTAGTTCTAAGTTCTAGGGGACTTATGACCTAAGATGTTGAGTCCCATAGTGCTCAGAGCCATTTGAACCATTTACTGCCCCTGTAAATATATTCCCATAAAACGAATATCACACTAGACTAATCTGGGACAGCTCTATCGAATGGGCATGTAAAATTAGGCTTTAAAAATAATTTTGTTTCTAAGAGGAAACAAAGCGACGCTTTCCGTCGACGCTGGGCGTCGTAGGAAAGACTTGATGAGCAGTATTTGTTTCAGTGACTCCAGGCACACATTGCTAGAACGAAACTGAAACATAAGCCGAGATACCAGGGAAAATGCGCCTGATGACTTTTACCAGAGACACCTTGTGTGTACTACACCTTACATTCACAATAAACTGCTTTGTTGATGTTGTTGTTGTGGATTGCATTTAGGTTAAGTAGTGTGTAAGCTTAGGGACTGATGACCTTAGCAGTTAAGTCCCATAAGATTTGACAGACATTTGAAATTTTTTTTGAATCAGGGAAGAGAAATTTGCAACTTTCGCTGACATATGATGTTGTTTACTGTTTGCCATTCATTCCCGGCAACTCAAAAAATGGTTCAAATGGCTCTGAGCACTATGGGACTTAACATCTGTGGTCATCAGTCCCCTAGAACTTAGAACTACTTAAACCTAACAAACCTAAGGACTTCACACACATCCATGCCCGAGGCAGGATTCGAACCTGCGACCGTATCCCGGCAACTATGATGCACTTTTTTAAATTATTTTTTTAAAATTATTTATTGCCCTTTAACTACTGTTCCCTACGTACATAAATAATCTGCCCGATAAGGTGAGCAGCAATCTGCGACTGTTTTCTAGTGACGCTGTAGTATACCGGAAACTATCGTCGTTGATTGGCTATAAAAGGCGACAGGATGTCGACAGAATTTCTACTGGTTCTAGATGTAGAAAAACGTAAGTTAATGCAGATGAATCCGAAAAACAATCCTATACTGTTTGGATGTAGTATTAGTGGTGTGCTGTTTCCGTTTATTAAGTATGTAGGCGGAGAATTGGCTCTGAGCTCTATGGGACTTAACTTCTAAGATCATCAGTCCCCTACAACTTAGAACTACTTAAACCTAACTAACCTAAGGACATCACACTCCGGCCTGCGGCGGAGCATTGCAAGGCGATGTGAAATGGAGTGAGCACGTAAGAACGGTAGTACGGAAAGCGAATGGTCGACTTATGTTAGATTTATTGGAAGAATTGTAAAAAATGTTGATCTCGACTCCAGTGCACCATCTGCAATGGAGGGTGAAGCTTTGACAATGCCAGCCACTCTTGCTAGCGAAACGTCGGCTGAAGAAACAGAGACAGAAGCCAACAGGGAGCTTGTCAGCAAGTGGCCAAGAAAAACAATTCTGTAAAAGCTTAGAGGTTTGCCGAAGACCCAGTACTTCTGCACATTTCATTTCATTCCATTGACAAAAGTAAAACAACGATAATGGAATCTAATCTTGTTAAGTCAGGTGATGCTGAGGGAAATAGATTAGGAAATGAGCTACTAAATATCTCAAACGGCGTTTTGCTATTGACGCAACAAAGAAACTGACGAAGGCAGAAACAAAGACCTTCCAAAATGCTACAGAACTTTATTCCTTTCTTACAAAAGCGTTTCTGAACAAGAGAAACTTGCTAAAATGGAATATATATACAAATGTTACCTAGTCTTTTCTGACAGTATTGGTTTCAAGTGAAGCCTTGTGCAGAAATGACACACATTCGATAAACAGTTCAGCCAGAAAGTGAATAGAAACTTTCGGAAGGTGGCACGGCAGACGAATTACAAAGATTAGATGCCAATGCAGAATGATGAATGAAGAGCTGCTGAGTCGAACTCTCGAGAGATGATATTTATGGGGCGTAATTTGATTAAAAGAAAGGGCAGGACACATGATAATGGAGGGCGGAGCAGGACTTGACTATAGAAATCATCTCCAAACGGATTTAGGAAGCAGAAGCCACGCAGAGATGAGAGAGATGCAGAGGATATACTAGTGTTGCAGACAGCATCCAACCATTCGTAAACCAACTGAACAGGAATGGCTACACTACTTCCATGTACTGGACCGAAGTGCCCAACATTGTACGGCGAAACTACCTCGCTGACACTCTTGCTAAGTAAACGGTGACCTCAGATAAAGAAGACTATACGGATGTTCCAGTAGAGAAACTATTAGCGGTTTACAGGAAGAGGATTCGGAATGAATGGGACAAAGCAAGCTTCTCAGCCGATTAAAGGAAAATGCCATGCATAAATAACACCAGCACTACCAACAATCTCGCCGGCTGAAGTGGCCGTGCGGTTGTAGGCGCTGCAGTCTGGAACCGCGAGACCGCTACGGTCGCAGGTTCGAATCCTGCCTCGGGCATGGATGTGTGTGATGTCCTTAGGTTAGTTAGGTTTAACTAGTTCTAAGTTCTGGGGGACTAATGACCTCAGAAGTTGAGTCCCATAGTGCTCAGAGCCATTTGAACCAACAATCTCTTAGTACTTGCACAGCAGCTACACCGTATAAGCATAGCACCGTCTCCTCTTCGTGACTGCGGCGATGTGGAAACCACAAACCATAAATTTTTTAGACTCATCGGCCGGTGGGACCTCACGTCAAAGTTGCTAACGAATGCCGCACGAAATAGCAGTTACCAACATCCATGCCCATGTTATTACCAACCATAAACTTTGCAGTGTCTACAGAACTTTTCTCCTTTCTTACAAAAGCGAAAAGAGGGACATGGACTAAGTGATGTGCATTAAATAAGTTTGTGTAATCTCAGTACGTTTTTTCAGATCATTTTTCGCTTTGTGTTACAACATTATTATTAGTGTTTGTTTTACCTATTTGGTTTGTTATCTATACAAGTTGTATTTGTTTGCGTGGATGGTTGATGGGGTTTACGTCCACATTTACGTACATACTCTCCAAGTTACCGTACGGTGCATGGCGGAGAATGCAATGTACCACCACTAGTCATTTCTTTTTCTGTTTCACTCGCAAATGGAGCAAGGGGAAAACGACTGTCTACGATATCTGTTCAAAAAATTCAGGAACTTTGTCCATAAATTTTTTCTACGCTTACCTTTCACTTATTGTGCATGGTCTCCTTCGAAATACTCTCCTCCCAACGCCGTTACCGCTTGCGGAAGCAGTCTTGGTACGCCTCTTGCTGGATTGCGCGAAGTGCCGTCTGCGAATTTTGTCTCATCTATCGTTGCAAATTTTCACCCTTTCAGCGGGCTTTCCAGCTTTACAAATGAAATAAAAGTCCGCCGGGGCCAGGTCTGCAGAGCACGGAGGATGAGGCAGCACAGTGATTTCTCTTTTTGTGCAATAGACACGCACCAACAGGGATGAATGTGCGATTGCGTTATCGTGATGCAGGAGTCGTGAATTGTCTCGTCAAATTCCAGGCCGTTTAATTCTCACATTTCATCGCAGGCGTCGTAACACGACTCGATAGTACTATCGATTAAAAGTTTGCCCAGTGGTTCGACTGATGAACTAATGCTTCAAAGTCAAAGAAAACTATCAGCACGCCTTTGACATTTGACCTGACTGACGAGCTCTTTTGGTCTTGAAGGACCTTGCCCGACCCTTGAACCTTGGTCTCAACACTATAACCGTAGACCCATGTCACATCACCATTTATGATTTTGCAAAGGAACATCTCATTCTCATTTGCGCTATCCGAAAGCTCATCACAGATTGCGAGGCGAAGGTTTTTCTGGTCTTGACTCATGAGCCGTGGGACGAACTTGGCGGTAACACGATGCGTTACAAAATGCTGTGACAGGATTTCATGACGTGATCCAAGTGAAATGTTACGTTCTTCTGCAATCTCTCGGACAATCAGTCTTCGATTAGCACACACCATTTCGTTGACGTTCATGACATGAGCGTCGTCGGTAAACGTCGAAGGGTTATATTTAACTTCTGTCCGAACACCGGCTACGACTTAACCAGCCCGCCCGGCTAGCTGTGCGGTCTAACGCGCTGCTTCCCGAGCAGGAAGGCGTGCCGGTCCCCAGCACGAGTCCGACCGGCGGATTAGTGTCGAGGTCCGGTGTGCCGACCAGCCTATGGATGGTTTTTAAGGCGGTTTTTCATCTGCCCCTGCGAATGCGGGCTGATTCCCCTTATTCTGCCTCAGTTACACTATGTCGACAATTGCTGCGCAAACACTGTCTCCACGTAATATTGCTACAAGAATTTGCTATGCTGAAATCGGGTGCTAATAGTAGAATAAAAGCGGGTTAAAAGCTGTGAGCTGTCTGGCGAAGTTAATCTTGTATTACTAAGCAACTGTTTCATCAGGTATCTAGTCTAAGTTTACCAAATTCCCAAACAGACTAACATTGATTATAATCTTTTACAGTCATACAACAACCGGTAATATATCTATATATAAAAAGGAGAATTTAAATAAAAAGAAAGAAATCAGTTTATATTTGGAAATTTATTTTAAGATTGTTCATTGAAATTTCAGCATATTATACGTGAGTTATAACTGAGCTGGTGCCTTGTTTAAGGATTGTAAAAATGTGAGATTTTAATCTTACGGAACACATCAAATATGGAGCCAAGATTGGGAGACTGCATACAACCCTGCATTCACAAAACAACACCCAAAGAACGTTGAAACATAAGCAAGGAGAAATTAACCACAACCAACAGATTCAGTTTTCACCCAAAGAAATTACGTTCGTAACACAATCCTGTCCGTCATGTAATTACCACACACTGGTATACTATATTCATATTAACTCTTTGTAAAATCTTCCCAAAAGGAATAGCTGAAGGCTGCTTTGATGATTACACCACACGCTCCACGTGGTCAACTTGGTTTACAGAAAGCGTATAACTCCACAGTAATTTTGATAATTAAAATAAATTCGATCGAAAAGCAATTGACAAAAGGAAAACCTTGAACTGGTTACTAACGTCTTACTATTAACCTGATGGGTCAAACAGTTTTATAAGCACGTGGTACTGGTCTCGCAAAGTACACTCCACGTGGGTTGAACATAAAGAAAAGCATAAAGAAAAGTTGCTATATTGTAAAATATTGTCAAGACGAGACGTTATAATCACACAAGCATTCACATTTAAGATTGATGAACTTAGTTAGAGTTAGATCAACACGTGGTTCGACTTTACTCACAAAGTAGTAACAAAGCAACAACCGGAAAATAATATGAACTTCACACGAGAATTACACTACGCTGCAATTTAAGATAACCTTAGATATTTTAGAGCTAAACCCGAAATAAAGATGATTAAATTTTCAGTTAGGCTGAACTTAACAAATCCATTGTCCTACGGACTTAGCAGACACGCGCTTAGCCAGAGATCTTACCACTTCAGACGCTCGCCACGGTCCCACAGCAACTGCCTACTGCCGAGCGTGCTTCCTGAGGGTGGCTCACAAAGACAAACGGAAGTGGCCAGAGGGGCAGCTTCCTATACCAACATGACAACGGACGGACAGAACCATACTAAGGATAGAAATCTCTTTGCTTTTAGGAAGCGTAGCTACCTGTTCCGACGTTGGTCCTACTGTTCTCTAGCAGACAGGCTTGTCTGCTACCCTCAAGCATGCAACTACAAATACATTTGCTCATTCACACTCTCACACAGAAGGGAAGGGGGATGACAGTATCTTATCATATACAGTATATAAAAGAAAGCGGATGTAGGTTCCGTATGAGACTGTGTGACATGAATTACATATAAACTGTGTTTTAAAGTGTAGTAGTGTGACAGATCGTTCTTGTTTACGTGTAAAGGTAACACGTTCCACTACTCAGTCTCCTCCCAGATAGTCAGAAACGCCACAGTAAATTTAGAAGAGGAATTTATTCCATAAATGACAACAGATTTAAGAAATCAAACATGAAAGGAATCCAACAGAGACCTTTCAACATACACCACAATTACTCTACCACGCAAAAATTTGGGGTTACACTCGTCTTGTATAAGACGTTACCTGTGGCAGGGGGAGGAGGGGGGGGGTGTCCACTGGGGGCCGAACTGCATAATATGACCTCAGTTCGGTGTGGGACGGCGGCGGGGTGAGTGGACTGCTGTAGCCTGTTGTCGGGTTGTGACCCACTGAGGACTATGGCGGGGACGAAGCCTCTCCTACGTTTCTAGGTCCCCGGTTCAATACACAAAACACAGTACACAGCTTAACCACTCTTCACCGTAGGCTTCCCCCATCATTCGAAGTGTCTCCGTAAATATTTTCTTGAGTTCCACGCAATATTTAACCCAAACGCGTTGCACCTCTAACTCTGCCATCTCAAAATTCACAAACTGTGTGACACTACGTTCTTTACAATACAGCACTGAACGCTAACTAACAGACATTCAACAATGAAACTTCCGGCAGTTCCACATTAAGCACTGATGTGTGGAGGGATGCCAACCGCATATCGCTCCAACACACCATTGGCGCGAAATTACGGACGTTCCGGAATTTTCTGAAGAGACCTCGTATATGTCTCTGTACGAAACCTAATTTTTCTAACCTTGTCTTCGCGGTTCTTACGCGAATTGTACGTTGGCGGCAGAAGAATCGTTCCGCTGTCAGCTGCTTTGCCGGTTTTCAGAATTTTCTCTGTAGTGTTTACCGAGAAACTTCGTCTTTCCTAAAGAGATTCACATTGGAGTTCACGAAGCATCACTAATACTCACGTGCTGATAGAATCTAACGGTAACAATTCTAGCAACACTCTTCTGAACTGCTTCTGAGTGTTTCTTTAACCCGACTTGGTGGGGATCCAAAACATTCGAGCAGTAATCAAGAATGGATCGCACTATATAATGTGCTATACGTGGTCTCTCTCATAGAGGAGGTGCACTTTTCTAAAATTCTCCCAATAAACTGAAGTCGACCATTCGCCTTCCCTCCTACGGTTCTTTTGTGGTTATTCCTTTTCATCTCGACTTGTATCAAAGTAACAATGCAGTGACTCCGGTAGACAGGTGAAACGTAGACACTTTTACTGACAACTGGCTGTAATCTTTCTTTACAGTTTTAGAAAAATATTTATCGGCATTTGCTGGATGAAAGAATGAAGCGTTGTCTACTAGTGTTCTCGCCCAGAAAAGCAGACACTGTACTCAGCGTGATCAAGTTGCTAGTGGAACTGAAATCCTGCAGACGACGATTTCAGCATCACTGATTTGCACTATCTCGTTCCGTTATTGCTGTTATTGGCACGGATATCTGTAGGTTGAACTATTTTTGTGGTGAATATCGTAGCGAGCTACTGCCATAATATTTTTACGGGTGGCAGTGAAGGCTGCTGGTGGAGGATGTGGCGAGTCTCAGGTGTTGGCCTTCCAACTGGGGCTGAGGCTTGCAGGGAGAACCAGTCTGGTCGGCTGGTCAGCCCGGTCGAGTGCTTTTGATGCGCTCGCCTCGACCATCCAGTTTATATGCACGCCGGCGTGACCTGTGTTGCAACCGGTTTCGTAACCCATCTGCATGGCGCCCGTGCTGCTCTGGAAACGAGACTGCCACGTGCATCTCATTTATTCTCTGGACAAGTTTAATTTTTAGCTGAATGATAATCAATGTTATTAGCTGCCAGCAAAGACTAAAAAACTTGGGCGGAGCTCAAACCCGTTTGTCAGGATTACCACGTCAACTATTTTACAGGGTGTCCCACGTAATTTCAACACCTCATGCATTTCCGAAATGAAACAAAATGTGAAAAATGCAATTGTCCAGGGAATCATCTTCGTCAGGGGCTCACACAATGGGCAGGAATGCACAATCTCTACAAGTGAACAAACATTACTTACAATACAAAGTTAGTGCTTTTTAAATAGCACATGTATAATTTTTTACCAAATGAAAATTAGTGATATCAGACTTGGTTTCACTGCTGTAAACCTTACACTCTGCAGAATATTTAGACTTTATGTAATGGAAACGATGTCACAGTTTCTGCCGTAATACTGTACTGCCGTAATGCGGATTGCCTGCATTGTCCTTGAATTCTCCTTGCTCTGCGCATTATTGCCGAAGCTGTTGCGCCACCGATAGAGGTGGGGCACTGCTTAGCAGACTGGACTCGCATTCGGGAGGACGACGGTTCAAACCCGCTTTTGGCCACCTGATTTATGTCCTCCGTGATTTCCCTAAATCGCTTCAGGCAAATGTCGGGGTGGTTCTTTTGAAAAGGCATTGCCGACTTCCTTCTCCATCCTTCCCTATTCCGACTGGACCGATGACTTCGCTGTTTGGTCTCTGCCCCCCCCCCCCCCCCCCCAAATCAACCAACCAACCACCAGCTGTTGCGCCGTTGTCGTCCTTTAAAGTCTAGAAATTTCATAGGTACGAGGTTTAAAACAGCAATAAAAGTCTGCGTCACGAATTGTACATCTAGTTTTCATATCTGCAGGAGAAAAAAAAGGAAAACATAAGTGTGCCATTTAAAGAAACGTAACTCGTATAGACAGTGATGTTTGTTTACATTTATGGATTGTCCATTCCACCCCACTGTGTGAGCCCCTGACGGAGGTCCATCACTGACCAATTGCATTTTTCACATTTTATTTCGTTTCAGATATATGTGAGCTGCAGAGGGCAAAAACTGTAGAGGAAGACAGATTGGAATACATCCAGCAAATAGTTGAGGACGTAGGTTGAAAGTGGTACTCTGAGATGAACAGGCTAGGAATTCGTGGCGGGCCGCGTCAAACCAGTCAGAACACTGATGACACAAGAAAACAAAGGTGACAAGATTAGGTATGACTCTCTTCGCAGGTACAGAGTTTTTTAGAAAAAGTATGACATATTCCAGCAGGAGGTAGGATTGGCCAAACTTCAAGAAAAGCTCCGGTAATTATATGCTCGGAAAGCAATACCTGTTGAGATATGTGACAATCTCTCCTCTCATTCCCCTCTGTCTGTTACGTAGAAGCAGATGTTACATGTACAGGCCGTACTACATGTCGTTACCACCCATCCTAACACATCCTGCAGCCTTACTTCTCTTTCAAATACACCTGGCTCCATTCGGATTGCGTCACATGAATTGGACACATACTCCTGTAATGTCTGTACGCTGTCGTTAGTAAGCTAGTAAGCTTACACCAAAAGTTCCCATAGCCACAAATCAAAGAAATACAAGAACGGTGAATATGGTAGATATGCTACTGGATCTGCTCGACCAATCCATCGAGCGAAACGTTGCAGTGAAGCACTGTCGTACGATTCGTAGAAAAGGGGTGTTACTGCCCCGTCAAACACAAAACACAGTCGTTGGCTTTCTGCAAGGGTAACGTTCTCCAGTATCACTGGAAATTCAATACGCAGAGATCAGTGATGCAGAACATCTGTTAGTTCCGCAAAGCTTACGGCCCTATGAGTCTGTTACTGACAACTGTTGTCCGCATATTGATAATCATGCGATCATGACGCCTCATCTCCATGATAGCTCTAGGCTTTGCATTTGCCTACTAACTCTTATTGTGGTAATCTCATCTCGTGTGATGGCCTGCACCACTAACATATCCGTCACAAGTGAGTACAAATTCTAAGGATTGATCGATGAGAGGATACGGAACAAAAATAATCTAATGAACTTATGTTCAGGAATGCATGGTTTCCATGCTAGAGACCATTTATTCAGTCGTACATTGTTTGTACAGAGGCCGTACATGCAGCCAAAGTTACAGTATGTGTTAAAAACGGTTTCCATGCGCCTCAACGCATGCATATACGCGCCGTACCATTTTCTGTCTCACACGTTCACGTCGGCCAGGCTGCATCCGAACAGTGTCAAAGGCAGTGTGAATACGCTGCTGCAGTGTCTCCACATCTTGAATGGGCGCTGCATACACGATACTTTTGAGATGGCCTCATGACATGAAATCGCACGGGATGAGATCCGATGAACGAGCAGACCATGCAACTGGACGCTCTCGTCCGATCCATCGACCAGGGAAACATGATTGAGATGCGTTCGGAGCTTAACGGCGAAGTGGGCTGAATCACCATCAAGTAGGAACTACATAGCCCTTCGAGACATCAATGGCACTTCTTCCTACAGGGGAGGCAAAGTCACCCGCAAGAAACGCCAATAGTTCCGGCCTGATGGGCGACGTGGAAGGACGACTGGTCCCAAAATACGGTCACCAATTAATACGGCCCCCACATTCCGGCTGCACCGATGCTGACGATTCACTGTCACCATACCATGGGAATTCTGCATACTATCTCACAGATGACAGTTATGAATGCTGAAGATACCACTCCGAGTAAAGGTGGCCGCATCTCTGAATAGGATGGATGACACAAATCCCGATATCTTACTTGCCTGCTGAGCAAACCACTGACAAAACTGCGCGCGGTGTGGAAAGTTAGTCGCTAGTAAGCCCTGCACACGCTGTAAGTGATAAGTGTAGTTACAATTGTCATGGAGAATGTTCCACACGATCGCCTGACGTACCCTGTACTGGCTGGCCGAATGCCTGGTACTGACACGGCGGTCGCCTTCCACAGTGTTAATCACTTTTACCTCCAAGTATGATGTGAGAAAATTTCGGGTGCGTCCTTCATGACTTGCTGTTTCCTGAAACGACCCTGTCTCAGACAAACGGCGAAACACTATTGCAAATGTTGAATGCTGTGGTTGTTGTCGTCCGGGATAGGTCTCCTGATACAACTTTGCTGCCCGCCGCCTGTTGTCATTTGCCTTTCCGTAAGTAAACACTATGTCGGCAAGCTCTCGATTGGAATGCGAAACCATTTTGTACAACGTTGTATCACATCCTCTATAAGGTGAGTCAGGAAGAGAAATGAATTGGGCACAGCATTATTAATTACTATGACAGGAGAGGCCGCTGGGGCATGACTTGTGAGGAATAGTACCACTCTCTAGGAGGAAACCATGCATACCATAACTGTGGATGCATGGTACATAGCGTATTACACTGCAGTGTCTATAACAAAGTATGATTCAATAAATGGTCTCCTGCATGGAAACCATGCATTTCCAGATGTAAGTTTCTTTCTTGTTCCGTATGCTCTCATTGATCAATCCCTACAGTCTGTACACTGCGGAAAGATTGTGGGTGTGCGGATTTCATTTTGTCAAGTTGCGCAATGGATTGATCCAAAGCCAGCCGGAATGGCCGTGCGATTCTAGGCGCTCCAGTCTGGAACCACGTGACCGCTACAGTCGCAGGTTCGAATCCTGCCTCGGGCATGGATGTGTGTGATGTCCTTAGGTTAGTTAGGTTTAAGTAGTTCTAGGGGACTGATGACCACAGCAGTTAAGCCTCATAGTGCTCAGAGCCATTTTAACCATTTGATTGATCCAACAAGTACCCTTTGGCTCCTGCAAGAAACGATTTCCACCTCACACTACTACAGAAGTTAGACAGACGCTCCTAATGTACCAAGAAGAACTGCTTGAGAAACATTCAGCAACAAATATCTTCTGGAGTCGTCTGCTGTAAGGAAAAAGACGCAAAAATATTTTACATATACTTACATAACTAGTGAAATGGTTGGGTATGGGAGTATTACTAGTTAGAGTAAGAAAAACATTAAACGAACGAAAAATATTATTTATTACAAAAAATTCGGACAAGTCAAGTGAAACATTTTCTTATAAAATAATAATAAATTTCCGGGTTCTTTTCGGAGCAGTAGATTGCCTCTTATGGATAGGAATGCTATTATTTTACAAAGTATGGAAAGGTTCTTTTCTCCCTTTTCTTTAAGAATGTTATTTACTGGGCAGAATGGCTGAGAGCCGCACCTACACAACTTGAACAACTTTTCTAGGTACGGTCAAGTTTGTCACGTGAGAAATGTAGTGGAGTGTACTGTTATGGATGACAGCTGGGGCTCGCATACACTGTAGCACACAGTACCGTGAGCTGCGATGACTGCTGCCTGCGTCGCTCACTGCTGACAAATAACACAACTATCTCTTTATATCTGGAATGACCTTCGCCAATCAAACTCTCCCTACGCCTTGATGAAGTCAAGGACTCCTGTCCGCCCCTAGTCTAACTATTGGCGTGGTACAACGGTCAGATAACCATTCCACCACGATGCCACTCAATACTCGCTCGCATTTAACTAGTACTCTGTCTGTGTTCACACTGCACAATAAGTGTGGCGGCCAACACAGTGAACAACGCTTAATCGCGAGCGACTCAATATGGAGTATCACTCCGATTCGCTAACGACAGAGGTGCTCTCCAAGTGAAGTACTGAGGAGAGACTTTGTTCCTTGCTCTTTGCGTACACGTGCGAGCGCACTCGCTCTCGTTACATGTTCCCGCTCCAAGAGCGACAACGGAACGGCCCCTTTTTTTGGAAAAGGTGCAGGGGTATATCATTCACTGTCTTCCCTCACTCCTCTGGCTATTTGCGTCAGAAATATTCCGCCAATCAGCGCTGCTCTTTTAAACGGGAGAATGACGTTTCGTTTGAGTCGACCAATGCGGAAATCTGTAGCATCTCCGTTAGGCGTACACTGTTCTCCTGTGAGAACTCCGTAACTACGCAGTCGGTCCGTTAAAAATGCGTCTTCTGGGAGCTCCCACACAATGTAGCGGAATTTGCTTTTAAGTCGAACACAGGGGTCGTTATCCCTTCGCTCTGGAAAAAGCTGTCTTCTCTGTGGGCGGTCGCTTCAACTGAAGGAGGTACGTTGTTGACCGATCCCTCCGAAGGGACGGTCTTCCCAGCGGGCTGGTTTCCTCTTTAGAACGAAATTCCTGTGGCCGTCATGTTGTGTGTGCCAGCCTCGACTTTTTCAACCTCGGTGCGCACTTGCGATTTACTTTTTAGATCTGCATATCGCTTACATGAATTCATACAAAATTGACTTTACCTTACCGTGTTTGGGTTCGAATGAAGCGTCTTGATGTGCAAAATACGATTGTGAGGACGGAATATGTGAGAAATGTAGGTCAGGAGACCACGCCACCTTGCAAGATTACCCTGTATATCAACAGGTAGGCCCCTATTGGTTTTCAAATATAAAATTATAGCAAGTTCACTTATGTTTTTGACCCATTCCTCCTCATCTAGTAACTGGTGATACTTTTTTTAAGTGTCCTGTATAACATGTTAACAAATGTATACATTTAATTTTATTACACCATTATTTTTCATATTTAGTTGTAAAAATTGCCAATTACCGATTGTCCTCGGAGGATGCCTTCCGCAGTCGAAGGCGAAACGTCAGGGGAGAGTTTTATGTATGGATCACGGCATCTCAGCCCGGAAGTGTTAAGTGATGACAACACCTGCCGTGAAAGCCTTCATTCTATGATCAAGAGAAGAGATCGTTTTGTAAGTATTATCACAGAATGGAAATCGTCAGAGACAGAGATGGACGGACAGTTCTTCTGGATGTTCTATGCCCCCAAAGGAGTAAAAGGAACTGATTCACTACAGAAGAGTCCTGAGAGATGGAAACATCGGATAATTACTCACGTCTACTGGAGCTCACTGGTGCAAACATGTTTAAAATAAGGGATGCGTTAACAGAAACATCCTATCGCATCATAAAATAAATACTTTGGTAATGTAGGAAAGAGTGTGTTTGTGTGTGGGGGGGGGGGGGGGGGGGGGGGGCGCTGGGAGAAGGGGGCCGGGGGAACATTCTAGTCGGAGAAGCAAGAAAGAAAGAACAGGGTGTGGAATAAAATATGAAAATACCGTGAGAAATGCGTGATTGAATATGAATGCCGGTGCCAGCCCAGCCTGCAGGATGCGCTGTTGTATTTGACCATAAGCGACCACTGTGCTTTGTCCTCAGTACGTTGCAAGTGTTAGCCGTGGTCAGAACAGCGTTTGTGCAGTTGTGGGTGCATTATGTCGGAGCTACGTGCATCCGAACGTGGGAAAATTGTTAGTGCTCTTATGGTACGGCTTTCGTAACCGAGATAGCCGAAGTATATGGTGTTTAAAGGGGCACCGAATACAAGACTTCTATCGCATACAGGGAACGCGAAAAACATCATTCGCTAAGTCACAACGCGAACGGAAGCGTGTGTTGACTGATCGTGGTGGACGGTCACTGAAGAGGAATGTGGCGAAAAATAAGAGGGCGACAGCTGCAAAAGTCACTGTGGAACTCTGTCAGCACCTAAGCAACACTAAGGGATCTCCATACCCTGCGAATCACAGGGCGAGCTGGAATCCCAAAACCACATCAATGATGGAAATGCGCGAAGCAGGAAAACATGATGCCGAATCCTTAAAACCTTGACTATGGGACAACGGAAGACAGTCATTTGGTCGAATGAGTCTTGTTTCACACTCTTTACAACTGCTGGCCGAATTCACGTCCAAAGAGTGCGTGGCGGTGTTTCGGTGATGATTCGGGCAGGTATATGGTTGGGTTCCATGGGCCCCATTGTTACTCTGCAAGGTCGCGATACTGCCAAAGACTATGTGACTATTGCGGCTGATCAGGTGCATCCCATGGTACAGTGTTTGTTTCCCAATAGTGACGTTGTGTTCCAAGACGACGGGGCGTCTGTTGACACAACTCGCATCTTCCAGCAGTGGTTTTGTGAGCACGAGGATGAATTATCGCACCTCCTCTGACACAACAGTCAGCAGATCTTAAGAAATATTGAGCCTTTTTAAAAAAAAAAAAAAAAAAAAGTTCAAGTGGCTCTAAGCACTATGGGACTTAACATCTGTGGTCATCAGTCCCCTAGACTTAGAACTACTTAAACCTAACTAACCTAAAGACATCACATACATCCATGCCCGAGGCAGGATTCGAACCTGCGACAGTAGCAGCAGCGAGGTTCCGGACTGAAGCGCCTAGAACCGCTCGGCCACAGCAGCCGGCTATTCATACTTTGCGATTTCCTTTGCAGAGAAGGGTGTGCGAGCGCTGTTCACCTCCATGACCGTTACCTGGAATTGCCAATATTTTGCGGGAAGAATGGTATAAGATTCTCTTGAAAACCTTACATACCTTTTTGTATGGATGTGGAAACTGTACTTACTCCATATCTGACATAACAGAGAACTCCACGTGTTTGTTACTACACACTTTCCAATGGTACATTTATAAGTCTGACGTATGAAACGTGTCAGTTTTCACCAAAAGTCTGGTTATATGGCAGTGCAGCATACAACAAAAATATTCAGCCAGATATGCATAAGTACAGCTTCCACATACATATAAAATGTATGTAAGACCTTTCAGTGCTCTAAATAATGCTAACGTTTCTTCACCAGAGGAAGAAGAACCGAAAGCTCCCGCCAACAGCAGAACATTCTGCCAAATAGGTAACACATGCATACGTCACGAAAAAATTCAGTAATGTACGTATTTCATATGTTGTAGTAAAGTCAACAAAACAAAGCAGAAGCTCACACATGGATAACATCACCTAAAAATGGGGTAGTACGAAGAGAAAACAAACTTGAAAATGGAAATCACTTCCCAAAACGCGTAGTGTAAAAGATGAATAAAGAAAATCGTGACTGGTGGCAGAAAAGTTATTTATAAAAAAACCTACCGTCGTATTTGTTTGGGTTGTATTCTCTGTAATCAATAGAAATTCCACACATTTTATATGGGTTATTTTGTTCGAATTAGTATATACTAACATCTCGTAAGATGTATACCTGGTGGTTATAATTAAATTTTCCCTATTTAACACATTATAACATGGTAAACAATTACCATACGAGTGCCAAACATGGTAACATTAATTTTAAGGACATGGGGAAGAGAAATAACGCAGAATCAATTCAAATGAAACATTTTCAATGTGCTGCTACGGTACATGATACCATTACATACCGATACCATTACTGCTACACAAGGGGCTCAATATGGAGCCCATCAGTGTCCATAAGAGTCTGAAAGTGCAGAACAGCATTCTGCACAGCAGAACGAAGCATGTCCGTAGGCATGCTGGCTACCTCTATCGATATGCTGCGCTTCAGATCCGCACATGTGTGAATGTTCCTCTGGTAAACCCTGTCCTTCAGGTAGCTCCACAACAAGAAATCACAGGGAATGAGATCAGGTGATCGTGCCGGCAAACATTTGGAAACGATCAGCTCATAATTCGATCGTTTGCAATGTGTTTCGGAGAAGGAGGTGATCTTCTCGAGAGATGTGCAGTAGGGTCCCATCTTGAATGAAAACTGTTGCGTTCAATGCGTCTCTCTCCTGTAGGATGGGTATGACATGCTGGCGAAGCTCATCGTAGTAACGCTCGCCAGTCACTCTGCACATCTTTGGTCCTTGAGCGCCAATCTGTTCAAGAAAGAATCGTCCACTGATGAACGTAGCAGTGAAGCCACACCATACGGCGACACGTTCACCATACAAAGGGGAACTTCATGCACAGTGACTGGAGGGGAAGGTCAGCACACTCAGAAATTCTGTGTGTTCACCTCACCCGTCAGAGAAAAACGAGCTTCGTCTGTCCAGGACCAGCCTACGTCAACTTCAGTCCTTGCGAGAAAGTGGAGAGTGAAGTCAACACGTCGTGGTGCGTCCTGTGGTGCAAGCTGCTGTGCGATGTCGATATTCTACGGATAACATTTGAGAATGATTCGGAGCACTTCTCGTACAGTGGACCAAGGGATGTTTAACTGTCGTGACACAGCACGCGCACTGCCTGACGGTCGGGAATTGCGCGCAGCGTTGTCTACAATAGCAACAGCGATTTCAGGAACCACCTGTGGTGCAACCGGTCGTCGGCTTCTTCCCGGAGCGACTTTTTCTCCAGTTGATTGGAAATTCATCACGCTCCGCACAGCAAGGTAGAGAAAGAGAACCCTTCCGTAATCCTTTCAGCTGGCAATATTCTCGAATTGCAGCTGCAGCATTACTGTTGTTTTGATAATAGAGAGTCACCAATAGTGTCCTGCTCGTTTTGTCGAGGCTCATGTTCACACATCAACAAGTGCACTGTGACTGGTCAGGTGTGTGAGACTATGAATTGCGACGACTGGTGGTCGTAGTTGGAACTGCGCGGTGGCGCTGTGATGCTTGTCAGTCATGCACCCCATATTCTGGACGTTAATGCTACCGAGTTTGGTACTCGTACGGTAATCAGTTTCCGTGTTATAACTTTTTAAATCGGGAAAGTTTAATTATAACCACCCGGTATTGTTCCTCCTGAAACTTCCTGCATAGAAAGTCTCGTCTTGAGAGGTTCCATGCCCTCTTTTGGATGTCTCCTCTTATTTTCATCAATTTTATTAATGTTCTACGTCATTGCACGGTAGTAACAGACCGAATAAGGTTATTTTAATGAGAGTAATTGTACTGAGAGCTCAAAAAATACTTTTCCCTGGATTCCTATACATCTTGGGTTAGTTCCCTGGGTAGCGTGTGCGAGGAAAGCATCGGAGGACGCGGCACACGGAGTTTCCGGTTGGGGGCTGCACTCCCCTGAATTCTGAGGGGTTCCGTACAATAGGCGGAACGACTGACGTCGGTCGAGTTTCGCCTACTGCATGCACGGCGAAACGACCTGCGAGACGTCTGAGTGTCGCCGCAGTTTATGTGTTTACCGTTGCGGCGCGTCCGGAACGAAGATTCCTGGCACCGACTGACTGCATTGTTCTCTTGATTCTGAGAATACTTCTGGACTGTGCCCTGCTGGGTGCGACAGTCTGGCACCGGATGGCTGGTGGTCTAGGCAGGTTGTTTTCGTAGCCGGTCAAATGGCAAGTTCAATGCTCTCAGCTGAATAGCAGAGGCATGACTGGTCAACTTAAACTGAGGCTAGTTGACGTCATAAAGCCCTGCTCGAAATTGGAGCGAACAGTCGCTATTGGCACGAATGATGTTCTGAGACAGTGTGGGGGAATTTTGGAATCAGAACTGAACGCTGATTCGCGGTTTTCGAGGAGAGTAGGGAGTAGAGCAATGTCGGCTTCGCTCTTGCGTTGCGCGGGCAGTGAATTCGGGATCTGATCTTCCTCGGAGTCGGACGGTCTTGCGACTGGTCGCTCGTTTTCAGAAGAACTTAGAATTCTCGGACAGCCTTCGCGGCCAGGGGTTGACACACAGTCGCTGCACGGCAAAAGTCGGCGCCTACATCATCAGGACGCTCCCCACCGACGACGTGCTGCAGATTTCAGTACTGGTACAGTATTTTGCGGCTCTGGCATTGTAGGACCTTATCAGTTTTATACTGAATTCCTCAGCAGCACGCTGGCTCGCTTTGCTACAATTCCACCTTGCTTGTTTCTCTATGTGATCCTATTTGAGCTCTCAACTACTAATTGCGATACTGCTATATAGTCGGGAGATTAACATTTGATTCATTAGAACCTCCAGTCATTATCGTCAATCTGTTGCATCACAGAGAGTAGGAGTCCCTTGTTCTCAGCCAACTCTTATTCTCATAATATTTCAGCATACCCTACCCTTTAACCTACTGTTTGTGTCGATAATCATGTGCATTTATGTTCTGATGTACAATAAATTTCATTGTAATATATAATCCGTATATCATTTCGTAGATATATGCAGAATCCCATTTCCTGTTGTTTATTACGATAAAGTTCTCTTTTTTTCTCAGTAGATTACGATTTTTATTAAATTATTGTGAGTGTGCGCTCCTTATGTTACAAACTAGCAGGGTCCTCCATCTTTTCCTTTCGTTACCGTTGTGCACATAATTAATTAGGTGGTAGATAAGGAGGGGGTCGAGTGCACGTCTCGTTCTCGTGGAAAATTCGTCTGAATTAAAAAGGTACTAACTCTTCTCCACCCCGGCACCTCGCAGTCTGGCCCCTGAAGTCTACTGTCGCCGACAAACGCTTTAGCGTAGGGGCATCGGCACGGATGTGGAAGGAACAGTGTCATACGATAATGGAGGGGGGGAAAGGAGCTCGGCCGGTCGGTGGCTGTGGACGTCGGCGGCGGGGGCGCGGTAAGCGATGCCGCCGGCGACAGGCAGGAAGAGCGGCCGCGGCAGGAAGAGGAAGTGCGACACCCGAGCGCCGGACACCGCACCTGCCGCGGGCCGGGGCAGCTCGGCGCGTGCCACGCGGGCTGTGGGCTGGCGTCCACCTAACCGTGCGTGTGTGTGTGTGTTTCCAGACCGCTCGGCTCGGGTGACGCCAGCGGCATCGGCTCCGTCAGTCGACCAAACACATGTTACGGCATTTCTGGAGAACGAACATCTCCCAATAGGGATTCCGCAAACAGAGAGATTGCGCCTCTGTCTCTGAGATCCAGAGCTCCGTGGTTAATCACGCGCAGATTGATGCCGTTTTCCTTGACTTCAGAAAAGCATTAGTTCTACTCTGCCTTTTATTGGGCAATATAAAAGCTTACCGATTATTGGGCCAGTTTTGTGACTGGGTTCAGGACTACCCTGCAGACAGAACTCAGCAACTCGCTCTTAGCGGAACACCGTCGCCAGGACGTACAGATAATTTATGGAGTACCACAAGGAGTGTGGTACGAGCGGTGCTGTTTACAGTATACACTACTGGCCGTTAAAATTGCTACACCATGAAGATGACGTGCTACAGACGCGAGATTTAACAGACACGAAGAAGATGCTGTGATATGCAAATGATTAGCTTTTCAGAGCATTCACACAAGGTTGGCGCCGGTGACGACACCTACAACGTGCTGACATGAGGGAAGTTTCCAACCGATTTCTCATACACAAACAGCAGTTGACCGGCGTTGCCTGGTGAAACATTGTTGTGATGCATCGTGTAAGGTGGAGAAATGCGTACCACCACGTTTCTGACTTTGATGAAGGTTGGATTGCAGCCTATCACGATTGCGGTTTATCGTATCGCCACATTGCTGCTCGCTTTGGTCGAGACCCTATGACTGTTAGCACAATATGGAACCGGTGGGTTCAAGAGGGTAATACGGAACGGCCTCGTACCACTTGCTGTCGACATGACAGGCATCTATTAATTGGCGACTCCATGTTGTCTTGTGCACTACGGCCAGGTAACAGGTATACTTGAAAAAAGAGACAGCATTGGTCGTATATTTTTTACTATTGCAAAATCGATTTTCTGTCACTGAGTGACCATCTTCAGTGCTATATTGTATAACTTAAATTGGGATGCACTGTTCTCACTAAACTTACGGCAATCACATAGACTCAGTGACAGAAAATCGATTTTGCAATAGTAAAAAATATACGACCAATGCTGTCTCTTTTTTCAAGTATGACAGGCATCTTATCCGCATGACTGTAACGGATCGTGCAGCCAAGTCTCGATCCCTGAGTCAACAGATAGGGACGTTTGCAAGACAACAACCATCTGCACGAACGGTTCGACGACGTTTGCAGCAGCATGGACTATCAGCTCGGAGACTGTGGCTGCGGTTACCCTTGACGCTGCATCACAGACAGGAGTGTCTGTGATGGTGTACTCAACGACGAACCTGGGTGCACGAATGGCAAAATGTCATTTTTTCGGATTTATCCAGGTTCTGTTTACAGCATCATGATGGTCGCATCCGTGTTTGGCGACATCGCGGTGAACGCACATTGGAGGCCGGTATTCGTCATCGCCATACTGGCGTATCACCCGGCGTGGTGGTAGGGGGTGCCATTGGTTACACGTCTCGGTCACCTCTTGTTCGCATTGACGGCACTTTGAACAGTCGACATTACATTTCAGACGTGTTACGACCCGTGGCTCTACCCTTCATTCGATCCCTGCGAAACCCTACATTTCAGCAGGATAATGCACGACCGCTTGTTGCAGGTCTTGCACGGGCCTTTCTGGATACAGAAAACGTTCGACTGCTGCCCTGGCCAGTACACTCTGCAGATCTCTCACCAACTGAAAATTTTGGTCAATGGTGACCGAACAACTGGCTCGTCACAATAAGCCAGTCACTACTGTTGATGAAATGTGGTATCGTGTTGAAGCTGCATGGGCAGCTGTACCTGTACACGCCAGCCAAGTTCTGTTTGACTCAATGCCCAGGCGTATGAAGGCCTTTATTACGGCCAGAGGTGGTTGTTGTGGGTACTGATTTCTCAGGATCTAGGCACCGAAATTGCGTGAAAGTGAATCACATGTTAGTTCTAGTATAATATATTTGCCCCATGAATGCCCGTTTATCATCTGCATTTCTTCTTGGTGTAGCGATTTTAATGACCAGTAGTGTACATAAATGATCTACTGGACAGCGCTTGGAGCTTACCGAGGCTGCTCGAAGACGATGCAGTTGGATGTAAGAAGGCAGCAATGACAGAAGGCTGTAGCGAAATGTAAGAAACCCTACAGACGATCGAGGATCGCTACCGGGATAGGCAGTTGACCTCTAAATTTTCCGAAGTGGGCACAAACAGGCGAAGAAACTATTGACGACAAATCACTGCTACAGCCGCAAAATACCTAGAGTAACCGTCGGAAGCGACCTAACATGGAATGAAGGCATAAGACAAATTTCAAGAAAAGCAGAACTCTACCTGAGATTCAAGGTTTATGGGAACAATTTTAAAGAAATATAGTTCGTCCACGAAACAAATGACTTGCAAAACACCTATCTGACCGATTCTTGAGTATTGCTCATCACTCTGAGGCCAGATGCAGAGACGAGTGGTGCGTTTCTTAACGGGTTTATTTAGTCGGTGCGAGATAATTATACAGAGATGTTCAAGGAACAGTAGCTGCAGGCGTTACAAAAGATGTATTGTGCGGCACGGAGGCGTCTACTGTTCAGATTCCGAGAAACTATATTCCGGAAGAGTTGGTTCAAAATAGATCAAATGGCTCTAAGCACTATGGGACTTAAAATCTGAGGTCATCAGTCCCCTAGAATGAGAACTACTTAAACCTAACAGACCTAAGGACATCACACGCATCCATGCCCGTGGCAGGATTCGAACCTACGACCACAGCTGCAGCGCGGTTCCGGGCTGAAGCACCTAGAACCGCTCGGCCACAGTGGCCGGTGGAAGAGTTGGGTAATTTATTATTTCCTCTCACATATGTCTTGCGAAATCAGCTTAACGAGATAATTTGGTAAATCAGAGCTAATACAGAGGTTTACAGACAATTATTCTTCTCAGGCGCCATTCGCTAACGGAGCAAGGAGGAGGAGATGAGATAGTCGTACCAGAAGTAGCCTTAACGACAAACCGCATGGTGTACACGTCTTAACGTGTGTTTCCCGTTACAAATCCTGAATCCTGAACAGAGTCTCGCCTATCACGATTGGTCGTTGAAGTTTACACATAAGAGCCAAAATTACGTACGTTGTGAGAGATGTCTGCTGTGCAGTTTGGCGCTTGACTGATGAAAGTGACGTTATGAAGGGCTATCCTTTTCATGAAAATGTCGAAATATTATATCAATACATGGTGTCTGTTTTTTCGAAGTGGGAGATTCCTGGTTGGAATCCCGGTCCGACACACATTTTCACTCGTCGCCGCTGATTCCACATAAAGTCGCAACGCAGCTGACATCAATCGTTCCTTCCCTCCCCTTCCCTTTCCTTCCTCCCTCCTCCACCTTCAGTTTACATATTATATCGAAATATAGTAACAGAAAGTAGAAACAAATAACGATAGTATTTATTAATGAACAACGACAGATTCATAGTGGATATACTTGACAAAGCTCTACTGATAACTGAAAAAAAAGAAAACTGTCCCCCAAACATTTCAAAACACTTCCGCTTATGATGTCGAGGTTCAAATGGTTCAAAAGGCTCTAAGCTCTATGGTACTTAACATCTGAGGTCATCAGTCCCCTAGACGTAGAAGTACTTAAACCTAACTAACCTAAGGACATCACACACATCCATGCCCGAGGTAGGATTCGAACCTGCGACCGTAGCAGCAGCGCGATTCCGGACTGAAGCGCCTAGAACCGCTCGGCCAAAGCAGCCGGCTGATGTCGAGGAAATATGTACTTACAAACATATCGAAAAATATTGAGAAGGAAGCAAATAACGTCCTCGTACTTTATCTTGCTTTCTTTTTCAATCCCAGTAAACATTGGAAATTATTTTTCTTTTTAAGAAGATCTGAAGTTTTCACTGTTGAAACAATTTTCGCCGAGAAAGTATTTTCTTGTTTGCGTTCTTGTTTATGTGTATAGTGTGTCCTTGTTTTTTCTATATATGGTAAATCGGAAATAAGTTTTAGCTTTCACATATTTCGTCCTTCTCGTGGGAGAACTCGAGTAGGACATTGTCCGTACAGTAGAGGCGACACGTTATCTCCCCCCTAATGGAGCGTTTGGATTTGCGACAGGCCGCGGTGACGTAAGCCGCACCTGCTGAGCTCTGGGGCTTCGGGGTGAGCCGCTGTCTGCTGTAAGGGAATCCACCGGCCGGAAGGAGGCGCCGCGCACAGAAGCCCACCGTATCCGCCGTGGCAGGCGGGGGCGGTGGGGGGCGGGTCCCCCTCACCAGCTGAGCCACACCGGCCTGTGAAGCTGCCGCGAGACCGCTTCGCACGTTGTGGTAGCAAGGCGTAAACGCCGCGACTGTTACTACGAACTAACATCGCTTAACGGGGTGGAAGGCGGCTGGACTTTGATGGGACACCTGTATGATTCCACACAGAATATGCGAAAGAACTTGCTTGCTGCTCTTTCAGCACCAGTCTACTTGCGGTTGTTGGCTGCATGAAGCGTTCCAGGAGATTGGAAAACTGCGCAAAGTTTTCTCGTTTTCGCTTTCCGATCAGATGCAAGTAACTAAAGTCCTGCATGATAAACGTCAGAGTGTCACGCAAAATTTTGGACCACGCCTTAAGGTCGTTTATTATGACCTTTCTGGGAAAATCTCCTGCCCTCTGGGAGAATCGCAAACAGCGAATGTGTGAAACTCCGCTCTACATCTACATCTACATCTATACTCCGCAAACCACCCAACGGTGTGTGGTGCAGGGCACCTTACGTGTCACTGTCATTACCTCCCTTTCCTGTTCCAGTCGCGTATGGTTCGCGGGAAGAACGACTGTCGGAAAGCCTCCGTGCGCCCTCGAATCTCTCTAATTTTACATTCGTGATCTCCTCGGGAGGTATAGGGGGAAGCAATATATTCGATACCTCATCCAGAAATGCACCCTCTCGAAACCTGGACAGCAAGCATACACCGCGATGCAGAGCGCCTCTCTTGCAGAGTCTGCCACTTGACTTTGCTAAACATCTCCGTAACGCTATCACGCTTACCAGATAACCCTGTGACGAAACGCGCCGCTCTTGTTTGGATCTACTCTCTCTCCTCTGTCAATCCGACCTGGTACGGATCCCACACTGATGAGCAATACTCTAGTATAGGTCGAACGAGTGTTTTGTAAGCCACCTCCTTTGTTGATGGACTACATTTTCTAAGAACTCTCCCAATGAATCTTAACCTGGCACCTACCTTACCAACAATTAATTTTATATGATCATTTCACTTCAAATCGTTCCGTACGCATACTCCCAGATGTTTTACAGAAGTAACTGCTACCGGGGTTTTTTCTGCTATCATATAATCATACAGTAAAGGATCCTTCTGTCTATGTATTCGCAATACATTACATTTGTCTATGTTAAGGGTCAGTTGCCACTCCCTGCACCAAGTGCCTATCCATTGCAGAACTTCCTGCATTTCGCTGCAATTTTCTAATGCTGCAACTTCTCTGTATACTACAGCATCATCCGCCAAGAGCCACATGGAACTTCCGACACTATCTACTATGTCATTTATATATATTGTGAAAAGCAGAGGTCCCATAACACTCCCCTGTGGCACGCCAGATGTTACTTTAACGGCTGTAGATGTCTCTCCATTGAGAACAACATGCTGTGTTCTGTTTGCTAAAAACTCTTCAATCCAGCCACACAGCTGGTCTGATATTCCGTAGGCTCTTACTTTGTTTATCAGGCGACAGTGCGGAACTGTATCGAACGCCTTCCGGAAGTCAAGGAAAATGGCATCTAACTGGGAGCCTGTATCTAATATTTTCTGGGTATCATGAACAAATAAAGCGAGTTGGGTCTCATAGGATCGCTGTTTCCGGAATCCATGTTGATTCCTACAGAGTAGATTCTGGGTTTCCAGAAATGACATGATACGCGAGCAAAAAACATGCTCTAAAATTCTACAACATATCGATGTCAGATATATAGGCCTATAGTTTTGCGCATCTGCTCGACGACCATTCTTGAAAACTGGAACTATCTGTGTTCTTTTCCAATCATTTGGAACCTTCCGTTCCTCTAGAGACTTGCGGTTCACGGCTGTTAGAAGGAGGGCAAGTTCTTTCACGTGCTCTGTGTAGAATCTAATTGGTATCCCGTCAGGTCCAGTGGACTTTCCTCTGCTGAGCGATTTCAGTTGCTTTTCTATTCGTTGGACACTTATTTCGATGTCTCTGCTCGTCGACGAGAGCTAGAGGGTAGTTAGCTATCAACGTCCATCGACGAGACCCAGAGGGTAAGTAGCTATCGGCATCCACATTGATGGCGTGTTCCTCGACTTTCGGACCCCGTTTAGTACAGTTCCGTACTGTCTGGTAATGAACGAAATACCAGAAAAGCATTGTGACCGGGTTAGAGAATTGTTAGCTGACAGAACACAAATCAATATAAAGGAGAGAAACCTTCAGTCGAAAAAGCAGCTCTGGTCTTAACCCACGGGAGTACTATAGGACAATTACTGTTGTTAACAGATATAAACGATCTAGCGGATAAATTCTGAAACACAGTGTGGCAGTTCGAAGATGATGCAGTTGTACATATACAAGCCGCAAAGGCAGAAAATATTAGCGAAATGTATCAAGACCTGCAGAACACGACTGGTGTAGGGATTGATAGTTTCCCCAAAACATAAATAAATGTAAGGAATTGCAAATAAATAAGTGCAAAACCCTGCTACTGTTCGATCAAACGATTGCTGAACAACCACTGAAAACAGTCAAATGTATTAAATAACTGGGAGTATGCGCCAGGAGCGATTTCAAGTGGAAAGACCGCATGCAGCTAACCGTACTAGTAACAGACAGGCAAGAATCCTCAATCCACCCACTAAAGAGATATCTTATAAAACACCCGTGCGACTGATGCTACGGTATTGCTCGTCAGTCTGGGACAGTGCGACATAGGATGGTATACTCAGGGATGAAACAAAGCAGTAGGCTCTGCCACAAATATCGACTCTTAGACAATGTGTCTAATAGTGTATTTTAATACGACAGTATGCCACCTTAGGCGATGTATAACACTTAAAACACTTGATAATGGCACTTTGAAGCCGAAATCATGATTGTGTGTGTGTAAATGTAACACTGTAAATAAACAACAGTCTAATGGCAGTACTGACTTTAAAGAAATAAATGTTGTTGTTCAAGGATAAATGATTTTAGTTAAAGGGGCTTAGTTCTTCCATATCGTTTCCCTGATCCTGGTATTTTCCGATTTCAAACATGAATAGGAAGGGACCCACTCCCTTAGGGTACAAAGTTACCTCCAAATCTGTCGATGACTCCCCATTCGAGATAACGTGCTGCGCCCTCCCTACCAAGAAATCCGGTCACAAATTTCTCTTGATAGCTCATACGATCGTACTTTTGTTAATACGGGTACGTCTGGTACTGAGTCAAATGTTTTTCGGAAATAGAGAAACACTATATCTACTTGACTGCCTTGAACCCTACCGGCCGGGATGGCCGAGCGGTTCTAGGTGCTACAGTTGTAAATTAAATATAAAATCTCATAGTGATACAGTCGGGTCCTGGGGCTTTGTTCAATTTTAACGATTTTAGCTGTTTCTCGACATCACTAACATCTACTTCACAAGTCTTTTCAGTGGTGCGAGACTTAAATTGAGGCAATACTCTTGCGTTTTTCTTTGTAAATCAACATTTGAAAATAGAATTGAGCATTTCAGCTTTTGCTTTGCTACCCTCAATTTGAGTTCCTGTCCTATTCGCTGGACACCAGCTTTTGGTGCCACTAACAACCTTTACATACGACCAGAATTTCTTTAGTCTAAAGCCAGCCGCGGTGGTCTAGCGGTTCTAGGCACTCAGTCTGGAACCGCGGGCTGCTACGGTCGCAGGTTCGAATCCTGCCTCGGGCATGGATGTGTGTGAAGTCCTTAGGTTAGTTAGATTTAGGTAGTTCTAAGTTCTAGGGAACTGATGACCACAGATGCTAAGTCCCATAGTGCTCAGAGCCATTTTTTTCTTTAGTCCAAGTGCTGGTTTGACGCAACTTTCCACTCTAGTCCCAGGCTCTTCATCTCTGCATAACTATGCAGTCTATAAGGGGCAGTCAAATAAAAACTAGCTAGACGGACAAAAGTAAGTAAACTGTTTATGATTTCAAAAGTAATTGCCATAACTGTTAATACTTTTATCACCCTGTGAGGCAAGACGGCCAATGCTTTCACGGAAAAAGGTCTGCAGTTGCCTGCCAAACTGGCAGTAACTTGATTTAATTGCATATGACATGCTACCATTATAAAGTAATGTAAAGAGGGTCCTACGTGAACCAATAACGTAGAAAAAACTGAAGTAGTAACATCAACAGATAAAAATAGTTTTGTGGCATAATGTCGTTAGAATAATTATTGTTTAAATGTTTACATTCTACAAGCTGAATATAATTATGCTCTGACAATGACACAAATATGCTGAAACGATTTTGGGTTTATGTTAAAAACAGGTGTTTTTGTAGTAGGCGGACGTGAAATCGAGGAATTTGATTCCAAGGACTGGTCGTTCCGGCCTGGCAGCGACCGGTGGTACGTGGCTGATGCAGGTTTCCGGGAGCCGGTGAGAAGAGCTCGCGTTCCCGGAAGAGAGGACTCCTTTTGTGGCGCCGCGCTGCCCCCGCTGCGGTGCCCCTAATATATGAATTCCTGCCTTTGTCGGGGCGGCTGCCTTTATCTCGCACGCTGTCGGAGGCCTGTCACCCTCATTTCTTTGCTTCCTTTCCCGCGGGGGTGGCTCCATCATAATCCGCACCAAGCCTTGTCGCAGCATAAGCAAATATCGCCAGTTCTGAGACCTTCGGAGAGGTCCATCAGAATACAGATAAGCACGTGCATACAATGACGAACACACATTCGCGCGTGCACACACACACACACACACACAGACACACACACACACACACACAGAGGAAAACATTACTGGATGTTACGAGGGGCGTTTGAAAAGTCCGTGCAAAAATAAAAACTACTTACGTGTTTGGGGTAAACCTTTTTTAGTTTTCGACATAGTCTCCTTCTAGACTTATACACTTCGTCCAACGCTGGTGTAATTTGTTGATCCCTTCCGAATAATAGAAATTGTCCAGGTCTGCAAATAGCTATTAGTTGCTGCAACCACCTCCTCGTTTGAATAAAATCTTTTTCCTGCCAGTCATTTCTTCAAATTGGAGAACAAATAGTAGTCCGAGGGAGCAAAGTCAGGAGAATAGGAGGGATGTGAAACGAGTTGGAATCCTATTTCCAATAGTTTTGCCACCACATCTGCTGAGGTGTGTGCTGGTGCATTGTCGTGAAGGAAAAGAACTTATTTGAGGGCCAATCGCCGGCGGTTTTCTTGCAGCTCGGTTTTCAAACGGTCCAATAACGATGAATAATATGCACCTGTAATAGTTTTACCATTTTCCAGATAGTCGATAAGGATTATCCCTTGCGAACCCCAAAAGACAGTCGCCATAACCTTTCCAGCCACAGGAATGGTCTTCGCCTTGTTTGATGCAGATTCTCCGTTGGTAACCCATTGTTTAGATTGTTGTTTGGTCTCAAGCGTCTAGTAATGTATCCATGTTTCATCCACAGTGACGAAACGACGCTTAAAGTCCTGCAGATTCTTCCTGAACAGTTGCAAACCATCCTTGCAACACTTCACAAGAATCCGTTTTTGGTCAAGCATGAGCAATCGCGTAACCCATCTTGCGGATAGCTTTCTCATGTCCAAATATTTATGCAAAATATTATGTACCGGTTCATTCGAGATGCCCACAGCACTAGCAATCTCACGCACCTTAACTCTTCTGTCATCCATCACCACATCATGGATTTTATCAATGATTTCTGGAGTCGTAACCTCCAAAGGGCGTCCAGAACGTGTGTCCATATGGCCACTCCGAAAATTTTGAAACCACTTATAAACTGTACTAATCGAAGGTGCAGAGTCACTGTTTAGTCTCCTGAGGCCTTTTGCCTTTCATAAAGTAATGTTTAATCACCTCACGAAATTCTTTTTCGTCAATTTTTTAACAATCACTCGGCTTCCTTGATTCAGACGAATGCCAAACACAAAGAAATACACCAATATGGCTGAAGCTTGGTGTGCGTTCTTTCCAAAGATGCTACTAACTATACATGACCTCGATACGCGCCGGTGGTCCCATCTTTCGCACTTTGCATCGACTTTTCAAACTTGTATACTTTTGTCAAAATATCTTTGTGGTTGACGTTTCGGAAGCCATCTAGAAGGCGCCATCCGCCTGCCCATCGTAGTGGTTTTTTGAATTCTGCATGTCCATTACGTGGAGGTGACAGTCATGAGGTACAGCGATAAGCACAATAACAGATGGCGGGAGTATCGCCTACACAGGGTATAAAAGGCCAGTGTATTGTGAGAGTTGTCACTTGTACAGCGATGATTCATGTGAAAAGAGTTCTGACATGATTGTGGCGGTAGAAGAGGTATTAACATATTTCGAACGCTGAATGGTAGTTGGAGCTAGACGCATAGGACATTACATTTCGCGAATTGTTAGGGAATAATATTGCGAGGTCCACAGTGTCAGTAGTGATGTGCCGAGAATGTCAAATTTCAGGCATTACCTCTCACCACGGACAACGCAGTGGCCGACGGCCTTCAGTTAAAGACCGAGAGCAGTGGCATTTGCGGAGATTGCCTGTGTTAACAGACAAGCAGCACTGCGTGAACTAACCGCAGAAATCAATGTGGGGTGTAGGACGAATGTATCCGTTATGACAGTGCGGCGAAATTTGGCGTTATTGGGCTACGGTAGCAGACGACCAACGCGAGTGTCTTTGCTAACACCGTGACATCGTCTGCGCCGCTCCTGTGGAGGTGACCGTGGCAGTTCGACCCTACATGTTTGGAAAAGTGTGATCTGGTCAGATTAATCCTAATTTCATTTGCTAAGAACTGAGTGTGGCCCAGATCCCACGAAGCCACAGACCCAAGCTGCTGACAGGGCACTGTGCAAACTGTTGGTGGCTCCATAATGGTGTGGGCTATGTTTAGATTGAATTGACAGGGTCTTTTGGTCCAACTGAACCGATGACTGACTGGAAATGGTTATGTTCGACTGCTTGGAGATCATTTGCAGCCATTCAAGGACTTCTTGTTCCCAAACATAGATGGTTTCTCATGGATGACAATGTGCCATGTCACCGGGCCACAATCGTTCGGCGGTTGATTTGAAAAACATTCTGGACAATTCCAGTGAATGATTTTGCGACCCAAATCGTGTGACATGAGTCCTATCGCACGTTTATGGAACATATTGGAGAGGTCAGTTTGTACTCACAATTCCGTACAGGCAACATTTTCGCATTTATGGACTTCTAGTGACTGAGTCCATGCCACGTCGAGTTTCTGCACCACTGCAGACTGGGAAACACCGGAAGGCACTGTGAAAATGGTGGACAAATTTAAATACCTGGGAGAATTTATAACAGGAAAGAACAGGAGCAAGGAGGGAATAACAGAGGATAAAGAAGATGTGGTCAGCCTTCTGCATGACGAGAGAGATATACAATAAAAAGAATATATCCACAGAGGCAAAGATAGGACACTACAAGGCAACAGTGAGGAATGCAGTATTATATGCTGCTGAGACGATGGCACTAGGGAGAAATGGTGCAGGACAACTAGAGAAAGAAGAGAGAAAAATATTGAGAAAAATACTAGGTCCCAAAAGAGGTGGAGAGAGGTGGATGTGAAGACCTAGGGAAGAATTGTACCGGAACATGAGAACAACATCCGGGGAAATCAGACTCAAAAGGGCAAGGTTTTCTGGGCATGTAGTCAGGATGACTATGGACAGAATGACGAAGAGAGTGTGGGAAACAACAGGGAGGACAACGGGAAAGACAGGAACCAAGTGGGCTGTTGAACTTCGGAAGGACTGGTTGTAATTGGGGATCAAAGTCGAAGGAAAGGAAAATTGGAGGAACAAATATACACCGACAAATATACCGGAGATCAATGACAGAAAAGAATACAGGAAAAGATTAGAATGTCACCAGTGGAGCTGCCAAGAGAAATGGAAACTGAAGACCTCGGAAGAAGAGCGGGAGAGAAGAAGAGAAAGAATGAAGAGGTTTTGGGAGAAGAAGAGGAAAATCCAGTCCACGAAGGAGCTACCCGTCGTCCTACAGAGGCCGTAACGCAAGAAGAAGAAGAAAAAGAAGGTATTCCATGACTTAAGTCACCTCAGTGTTTGCCACTGTTCTAATAAAACCGAATTTTAGAGCCACGCCTACTATACTACATGATCCCATCTCACGACAGTCCAAATTCATACGCTGCAAGCCACCACATGGTGCATGGCGGAGGGTACATTTTAGCACTGTTATTTTGTCTTCGTCAATCTTACGTACGTTGGTGGCATTAGGATCATTCTGTTATCTGTCGTCAATTGCGTTTCCCAAAGAGAACTTCTCCTTCCTTCCAGGGACTCCCAATTGATTTCGTAAATCTTTTGTGTTGATCGAACATTTAGGTAGCAAATCTGCGAGACAACAGGTGGCTGGACTGCTTCGATGTCTTCCTTTAACTGAACCTGGTGGGGATCCGAAGCACTCGAGCAGTTCTCAAGAACTGGTCGCAGAAGTGTTCTGCACACAGTCTCCGTTATAGAGGAGCTATATTTTATTGGAATTCTCGCAATAAATCAGTCGAGCATTCGCTCCATTGCATATCACTTTACAAAGTTGCGCCTAGATATTTGATGGACGTGATCGTCTCAAGTGAGTGCCACAGACTCATCATACAGGCTCATCATATTTGCTAGTTTAACAGGTATAGTACATGTAAATCCTTGTCAAGCGAGACTGGGTGCACACTGGCTACAGACTACAAGCAACACATCTTTGTCCGGTTAGCAAAAGTGTTTCGTCTGACTACACTGCTGCTGTATCAACGATGTCAATTTTGTAGCGATGTTAGACGCAGGAATTTCGAACATTTGCTGTAAAAATGTGATATCAGAATAAACAGTGACTAAAATTTAATTTCTCACCTTTATCTTAGTCCTCATTTATTGATCCACTGTACTTGTTAGACTAAAATCGTCTGTCAAAGAAACTGCTCCTACTCGTAATTACCGATTTCGCCCGAATTTGTAGTACACGCAGGGTTTGTCTAGAAGCGGAAGTGACGGAAGTGGCAGCTCCAGGCAGTCAAGATTTTACAAAAAACAGCATTTTTAGCGCGAGTCGTGAGCCATTTATGTTGGCGTAGCTTCCAAGCACCGGTTGGCACAGGGAAAGAGTAAAGAACTGTAATAGGAAGGTCATGGGGTCGAATCCCTATACGGACACTTTAGTTTATTTTCATTTTTTACATTTT